>NW_021703778.1:62180405-62410099 GCF_005190385.1 Monodon monoceros
AAAAAAAAAAAAAAAAAGTGGTTGAGCATCCTTGTCTTGTTCCTGATCTGTTAGCTGTGGTCCTGTCATAAATGGTCTCTATTATGGTGAGGTGTGTTTCCTCTATACCCACTTTGTTGAGAGTTTTTATCATAAATCGATATTGAATTTTATCAAAAGCTTTTTTTGCATCTATTAAGATGATCATATGATTTTTTGTCAGTTTGTTAATGTGGTGTATCACATTGATTGATTGTTGCAGAGCACAGGCTCTAGGGTGTGCTGGCTTCAGTAGTTGTGACACGCGGGCTCCAGAGCACAGGCTCTGTAGTTGTGGCACACGGGCTTAGTTGCTCCGCAGCATGTGGGATCTTCCCGGACCAGGGCTCAAACCCGTGTTCCCTGCATTGGCAGGCAGATTCTTAACCACTGCGCCACCAGGGAAGCCCCAAACTGTATTTCTTGAGTACTTATTAATTGGTATTCTAATTAAACATTTAACAATGTTCTTTGGCTGGTCATTTTCATACTTACCATTAGCTATATAGACTGTTCCTTATTTCTTTGTTATTACTGGGTCCCCTGCATTTTTTCCTCCCTCTCCCCTATATCAAAATTATAGGTATCAAAATCTTGGCATATCACTTTTGAGATGTTTTACATTTCTGTTCAGGATATTAGCACTTTAAGCAGGTTTTGTTATTTTTATTTTTGGTCTCTCTTGAGTCTATTCTCAAGTACACTTCACTCTTCGAATGACTAAGAATTACAGAATAATTGGGCTGAATTAATGATGTTTTATCCTATAGTTGAATATATGGAGTTGTAGTAGCATTATTTCCTTTTGTTAATTTAAGTGTTTAATATTAAATATTTTATTCAAATATTAATTTTAATAGAAATCTAGTTAGAATAATAAAATATTATAGGATAGGACATAATTTATTTTCCTAGATAATAAAAGCTTCATTTTATTTGGACTCTTAATTTGGAACTGTGTGTGAATATGCACTGAGAGGTTTTGCTCAAATTTTAGGAAGAATATTTAAACTACTTAGAGTACCTTCCAGATGTCCTTGAATACATTAATTTACTTGTAAACAATATGTTATAGATTATTACTAAAAGAGGATCATCTGAGAACCTAGGTCATACTTCATTTGTTTTTCTGTTTTTCATCATAAGATTTAAAATTTAGAGATTCAGACAGAATGCCACAATTTAAAATTCTGTATCCTTAGCTAACTTTCCCATAACCTGTTTTTTCTTTAATAGACTCTAAAGAGACAAAGGAAAGAAAGTCTTACGATCATTAACAAAATCTTCAGCATTTGCTTTTGTGGTGATGGTGGTAGAGGGAAACAAAAAGAGAAGCAAGCATTCAGGAAGATCATTTTGTGGTTAAAAAAAATTAAGATCTGTTGATGGCTCCAAAGTATTAGTGGGAAGGAGGCAGACATTTCTTCACTATTATACTCTTTTGTCCCTAGCTTTAGTGAACATCCATAATATTTTGTTGGCTAAGATTCGGGAAATGAATATACCGCTCAGTATGCTTGGGAATAGTTAAAATATTTGCGTATTTGTTGTCCCACTTCTAAAATCTCTATAAAGGTTGTCATTTCCTATTTCAAATGTTTGAAGCAAGACATGATAGGCAGTTGTTATTATTTGGAAATTTCAAGACTAAACCCTGAAATCATCTATTTGTAGAAATCTAGGATTGTAGAATGTATTTCCCAAATACATACACTTGTTAGTGCCTTGGTTTCTTATTGACAATTTTATAGTGGGATTACTACATTGACCAAAAGAGGATAAGCTATTTGTTTATGGGATTTTCTGGTGAATATATTTCTGTACTGAATTTGTCTGGAATAAAAGAATATATAGGTCTCATTTAAGAAGCATTGTTAGGTGAAAACTGGACTTTCAGAGTGGTCTGACAGTTATTCAGAATGTAAATATTCACACTGTATATAAACTACTGGTTTAAATATCAGACCTTCAAAGTGGTATTGAAACACCTTGATAAAATATTATCTAAAAGCAGTTAAAATCATCTAAAGCAGGGATCAACATACTTTTCCTGTAAAGGACCAGATAGTAAATATTTTAGGCTTTGTGGGCCATATCGTCTCTGTTGCAAAGATTCAGCCTGTTATTATAGTGCAAAAGCAGCCAAAGACAGTACGTAAACAAATGAGAGTGACACCCAATACAACTTTATTTAGAAAAACAAGCAGGGGACTGTAATTTGCCAGTGAGTTTCAATTTGAAAAATATACTCTTTATGGGAACTCTCTGTACTTTCTGCTGAATTTTTCTGTAAACCTAAAACTGCTCCAAAAAAATGTCTATTACAATTTCTGGGACTTCCCTGGTGGTCCAGTTGTTAAGACTCTGTGCTTCCACTGCAGGGGGCGTGGATTCTATCCCTGGTCGGGGAACTGAGATCCCGCATGCAATGCGGCGCAGCCAAAAAAAAAAAAAAAAAGTCTATTACAATTTTAAAAAGTGTCCTAGAAAATAAGAATAATTTAGAAACAAGTAATGATCAAAAACTCCATGGCAACTCTTGGTTTTCACTGAGTGATAAAGCCACTGGATGACTAACTCATAAGTACCAACTGTCATGTATGCTTTCAGAGGGTCTAAAACTGTTCTGTTTTACAGGGATCTTTTTTAGCACTTACTTTATTCATTGATTAAAACAAAAAATTGTGACATACTGTTACTACATTCGGTAACATAAAGATCCAGAGCACCTTCTTCAACACTTGTTGTTGGAGAAATTGCTGATTTAAATGATCCTGAAATAGTAATTCCTGAGGAATTTTTAATTATGCTGCTATTCTGTCATTGCTATGTTAATTATTTTGTTCGAGTTTGCATCCTACAGTACTTATTTTTCTTCCATGAATATACCAAGGAGTATGCTTTTCAATAAGTCAGCTAAAATATTTACAATCATTGGCTGTAGTATCTGTGTAATTCATCTGATAATTAATTTGAAAAATTCATTTAGACTGTGTTGCAGCTGACATAACTTTTGAAACTTAAATATGACTATAACGTATATATCTACTTTTAACCTTTTTATTGTGACATATAGCGCATACAGAAAAGTACATAAAACAGAGATGTCCAGTTTAACAAGTTATCATAAAGCAAACAGTGGAACTACCATGCAAGTCAAGATATAGAGCATTGCCAGCACCCCAGAGGCCTCTTACATGTCCTGTTACGACTGTAACTCCTTCTCTTATCCCTAGGGTTAACCACAGTCCTAATTTTTATAGTATCCATTTTCTTTTCTTTATACATGTACAGCTCTAAACAGTAAAGTTTAATTTTGCCTGTTTTTAAATTTTACAGGTTGACTCATATAATATGAATCCTTCAGTTTATGACCATCCTTTATACTGTATTCATTTTAGCTACTCAACAAAAAAAAATGGCCCAGGTAGACTGAAGTAATGGAATATTGACCTGTGTTAAGCCTGTCTTCAGTAAAACTGCTGCATGGGTGACCTGTCAAAACATGTTCGGTGCCTCTTCCTGCCCTTAAACTGTATTTTCTATCATGCAGGACACTGCTGCAGGTGCATAATGACAATCAGGATGGGTGACGAAAGGCATAGCACTTGGCTTTGAAAATAGATTTCTCATTGACTCTCTGAGATCTTGTATCACCCTGTAAATTTTATGGTGATAGGATTGGCTTTGTTGTATTAAAGATTAGTTACAAAGATTTTTAAATGTGAGTGTTGTATACCTATAGTAGATACATATAATACACATACATACTTGTGTTTCTGACTGAAGAAACACTTTAAATTATCTAAAACATTTGATTTTATAGAAAAATACTTTGTTTTTCAGGTGAAACTTCCACCGATGATGGAAATCATAACTGCTGAACAGCTGATGGAATATTTAGGTTAGTGTTGAAAAGTGAATGATTTTTATATCTCTTTCAAAATAAACCAAAGTTTTCAAAGCTAATATATTACCAAATTTCACCTTTTTGAGGCTATTTTTAAGTTATAATTTTTAATCTCTTAATTAAAAAATTTTATCAGTATGTTTCTGTTATTGGATGCCTTCTTTCTGACCAGCATTAAAATTCTTTAATATAAATAAAGAGACTAGTGACATCTAGAAAACAACAAGGTACATATTAATTCCAATAAACTACAGAGTGGGAAATGGCACAAAAACTCTAACATTGAATGTAGGTAGTGTTTTAAAATATTGAGTAGACTTGAATTAAAACCCAGGAGGTGATTTAGAGCAGTGCTACCCAAAATATGATTCATGGACCTCTGTCAGTCTATAAAATGTTAGTTACCGGTCTGCAGTGAAATAGAGGCTTATACTAGACTGTAAAACATTTTAGTCCATCTGAAATTTTTTGATAGCCAATTTTTCTTGATGAAGGAAGCAGTGTATTGAATTGCATTCTTATGCAAGATTCTTATTTCAAAACAGACCATACTACACAGTTTGCAGACCAGTTGCATTGAGTAGAACTTGTTTACAGAGCAGGTGGTTGTATATCACCCTGCAGTCTTTTACAATTTAGCAAATAAGAATTTATATATTTATACTATTACCAAATCAGAAATCTTAATCCATATTCTTACAGTTGTTTAGTAATTAAATTTTTATTTTAAAAAATTTTATTAGCTGATTAGTTTATTTATGCCATTCCAGACAACTAGCTAACTGATTTTTTTTTTGTGAGGTGTAGGTTTAGTGAAGTAATTGAGATTAGAGCTTTTGGAAGACCTTTTTCTTTTTTTTTTTTTTCGCGGTACGCGGGCCTTTCACTGTTGTGGCCTCTCCCGTTGTGGAGCACAGGCTCCGGATGCGCAGGCTCAGTGGCCATGGCTCACGGGCCTAGCCGCTCCGCGGCATGTGGGATCTTCCCGGACCGGGGCGCGAACCCGTGTCCCCTGCCTCGGCAGGTGGACTCTCAACCACTGCGCCACCAGGGAAGCCCTTGAAGACCTTTTTCTTTATGTAATTAATGTCATTTAACCCCACTCACTGGCTAGGGAACCTCATAGTTAAGTGTAGATTACTTTCAATATCTAGATGTCTGGAAATAGAATTTCTATTTAAACCTCTTTTATTCTAGCTTGGTGATTCTTAAACTTTGTGATTTCTAAATTATATTTCATGGAAAAGGCTGAAATATGCTTAGTGCTTTTGATGAACAGCCAGTATGACTGCCAAGGACTGTGCAAAGGGGAAGTATTAGGAGATGAGATTAGAGGTAATGGGATCATATCGTACAGTATCCTAGGCTATTATAGCAACTTTGACTTTTGCTGTGGGTGATTGGGAAGCCGTTAAAGGATTTTGAACAGAGGACTAATGATCTGACTTTGAGTTTAACAAGAATTCTCTGGCTGTTATGTTGAAAATAGAACTTAGTGGTGTAAAGGCAGAAGCAGGGAGATTGGTTAGCAAGCTGCTAAAACTGGCAAAAGATGGTGGTGGCTTCAAGCAGGGTAGTAGAAGTGGAGATTATAAAATATGGTCAGATTCTGAATATAGAGCTGACAGAATTTGCCGATCAGTTGAATGTGGAGTGAGAGTGAAGTCAAGGGTTACCCCATGATTTTTGGTTTGAACAACTGGAAGGACAGAGTTAACATCAACTGAAACAGGAAAAAATGGAAGGAACATGTTTAGGGAGGAATATCAGGATTTTGGTTTTGGGATGTTTATTGGCATTCAAGTGGAGATATCAGGGAGGCAGTGGGATATATAAATGTAGAGTCTAGAGGAGAGGTCTCAATCAGTGCTGTACAGTAAAACTTTCTGTGTCAATGGAAATGTTCTATATCTGTGCTGTCTAGTTTCATAGCCACTAGGCACATGTGGCTCTTGATATCTTAAAATATAGCTGATGTGACTGAGGAACTGAATATTAAATTAATTTTAAATTAAATTAAATTTTTATTAATTAATTAAATTTAAATTTATGTAGCCACATGTCACTACTAGTTATTGTATTGGACAGCACAGATCTAGCCTGTAAATACACATTTGGGAACAGATAACATATATAAATGACAGTTATACTGAGTCACAAATAATATGAATGTAGATAGAGAAGGGAAGAGATCAGTAGACTGAATCTTGGATGTGCCAGTGATTAGAAGCTGAGGAAGAGGAAGAATGGGTAGAAGCTCAACTATATAGAAGAAAAACCAAAGACTAATTTCCTAGAATCTAAATGAAGAGTTTCAATGAAGAGTTAGAGATTAGTTGAATCAAATGCTGCTAATAGGCCACGCAGGATGAAAACTGAAAATTGACCATTGATTGAGCCATAAGGAGGTAATTGGTAACTTCAACGAGTCCGCAGGATAAAAACCTGACTGGAGTGGGCACAGGGGAAAATTAGAAGCCCTTATATATTGTACATAGCCAGTAGGAATGTAGCATAATGAAGCTACTGTGGAAAACAGTTTGTCAGTTCCGTAGAAAGCTAAATATAGAATTACCTATGATCCTACAACTTTACCCAAGAGAAGTAAAAATACATGTTCACATAAAAACTTGTACAGGAATGTTCATAGCAGCATTATAATAATAGCCTAAAAGTGGAAACAACCCAGATAGCCATAAACTGATGAGTGGATAAACAAACTGTGTTATATCCATATAGTGAAACATTATTCAGCCATAAAAAGGAATGTATTGATACATGCTGTAATTTGGATAAACCTTAAAGACATTATGCTAAGTCAAAGAAGCCAAGTCACAAAATACCACTTATTATATGATTCCATTTATATCAAATGTCCAGAATAGGCAAATTTAGACAGAAAGTAGATTAGAGGTTGCTTAGGACTTGGGAATATAGGGGGGAAATAGAGATTGACTGCTAATGGGTATAGAGTTTCTTTAAGGGGAGACCAAAATGTTCTAAAATTAGATCATGATGATAATTTCACAATCCTATTAATATACTTAAAAAACATTGAATTGTACACTTTAAATGGGTTAATTATATGGTATGTGAATTACATTTCTATAAAGCTGTTTTTAAAAAGAGAAAATTGAAGGAAAGGAATTGAAAAGAGTATTTTAGACAAATAGAAGTATTAGTCTTAGGCAGTACAGATACTTTATCCTTAGCAATAGGAGGGAAGATAGAATGTATTAAAAATAGATGCAGGTAGGTGGACAGATGTGGGTGTGGTAACTTATAGAAGGTCTTTTGAGTGCTTCTATTTTCTCAGTGAAACGGGAAACCAGGTTATCAGCTGAGAGGGAAGATGAAGGAGGAGTTGTTGAAGATGAGAAGGAAGGTATAAAATAGTTGCCTAGACAAGTTGGAGGTGAATGGGGAGATGAAGTATTATTCCTGGGCATTACCACTGGGGTTAGTGAGACCAGCCAACATTGGCAGTATGATTTCTTCAGTCACACTCAGCTGCATGAGTATAGGCCTGAATAGTGGAGGAGCAGGATTTAACCAGAGCTGGGTTTTTGCCAAGTGAGTATGTTGAAGAAAGAGTCTAGGAAATTGGAGGTATGTGTAGAGAGTGGTTATAATGATGAGCTATAATAGTTAAGTTGCATAAAGAGGAAATGAGGATATAAATATGTTGAAGAAAAATGTGACGGGATTTAGTGGATTGTAGGCCCTGATACAGCTGAAGAATTTTTGGAGCCTGGTGATAACAAAGCTGTATGATCATAGGGAATGAGTTTCTGAGATAAGGTGGAATATAAGATTCTTGTTGGAAAAGAGGCAAGGAACAGAAAGTCCAGGGTATTAGATGGGTCATCTCTATGAGTATTGAAATTATCAAAAATTATGGCAGAAAAAAAAAAAATTATGGCAGGATTTGTGTCATAGAGAGGTAGTGAGCTAGGAATGAGGCAGATTGACCTGAAAGTTGGTAGAGAACTATAACCAGGTGGGCGGATAATGGGTAGTATTATATGATAGCATGAGTTTTAAAACTGAGGAGTTTTAGGGAGGAGGGAGAGAAAGAATGACCCTAAGGAGCAAGTAGATCCACCTCTAGGCTCACCGGTAAAGAAGCATGAGAGAGAAAAGACATCACTTGAGAGGGCTGCAGTGTCATCAAGGCAGAGCCAAATTTCATTTAGGCAGAAGATGAAGGAAACATTAAGAAAAGAAAATACTTAGAAGATTTGAGAGACCATGAGTTCCAGAGGACACTGAAATTCAAGATAGGAATTTAGGAGTCGTTAGTATAAAAATGGTATTTAAATCTGTGGAAATTGATGAGATCATTAAGAGAGAAAGTATAAAGAGAGAAGAGACGTGGGTCCAGGATCATCCCCTAAAGTTTCCCAGCATGCACAGATTAGGTAGAGCAGTGTTTCTCCACCTTTTTTTCAGTATTGCCCCCCTAAGGAGCCTTTGTAGACATCTTTGTTCTAATCACTCACTCCAGGAAATTTTAATACCACAGATATACTGTATGTCTCTTCATGTTCTGTGGCCCTTTGAAGGCCACAAACTATTATAATATCTAAGATACTTTTGTCCCTACCCTCCAAGAATCAGTTTTTGCCCCCTTGGTGGTAACATCGCCCCTGCTGAAATGCATGGGTTAGAGCAGCGGTCCCCAAACTTTTTGGCACCAGGGACTGCTTTTGTAGAAGACAATTTTTCCACGGGGTGGGGGGAAGTTTCAGCAGGGGTGACGTTTAATATACTGGGCTAAATAAAATATATTATTAAAATTAATTTTACTTCTTTTTACTTTTTTTAATGTGGCTACTAAAAATTTAAAGTTACATATGGGTTTGCATTTATGGCTTGCATTATATTTCTGTTGGACAGTGCTAACCTTAAACTGTGCTGCCACTCCACAGCTTCTTATGTCATCCTGGCTCTGCTGTCTGTGCTGTCATAGACCGATGCCATTTACCTAACCTCTTGCCTGCTAGTTATTACCATCACTCTACTTGCCTTTTTCTATTCTACCTTCTGAGACAAAATGGGCTCTTTTGCTGTCAGTTCCCATAGCTAAAGAATGCATTTGTAATGGCAGAGACCCATGAGCAGAGGCAGAGGGCATATGAATGGAGGTACTAATAGTATAAAAGGGTAAGATTGGAGTGGAAATAAAAGCATCATAAATTATAATATCTCTTCATTTTACAGATGAGGTAACCAAAGCTCAGAAAGATTAAATTATGTGTTCTCTCCATCTAGGCACCTTCTAATATGATTTTTAAAGTGCTGAAAGGCTAGTATTCTCAGAAGTATATCCCTTCTCCCTTTCCACCACTCAAGTGTTTTTGATAGAGTATTTTAAATTCCTACTACTTGTCTCTTCCTTTTTTTTTTCTTTTTCTTATCCAGCAAATATTTACTGATTAGGTACTGTGGACAAGTTATTTGGAGATGTCAACAATACAGTCAGTGTGGCTTGCATAAATGTACTAAGAAAATGTTAACATGGTATTTTTCTTGGAAAGAAAATAATTAGTGCATCTTGGTATCTTAAATTTATCTAACTGTTAGATTTTAAAACTCCCTGAGAGAGTAGGACATAGAGTAGAGAATTTTTTAAATTATAGGGAAAAAGAAAAATTGACAAAGTAATATTTAGATTTAGGGTAGCTAAAGAGGTTTGGAAGTCCTGGGCGAGGAGACTCATCTACAGGGACAGCATGAAAGTAATATGATCCTAATGGGAGGTGGGAGAGAAGTGAGCAAGAATAATGTGAGAAGAGAGATTCTGAAAGCTCTGCCTCACCAAAAGTAAACTTTATTTAAAGCCAATCCTGCCAAAACAAATTGTTTAATTTTCTAAGCTATTTGGATTTTGTTCTCTTGAGATTACTCCAGTTCTCTGGGGGAACCAGAGATACTTTTTCATTAAATAAGCAAACACTAGTAGAAAGATTGTAAAGAAACCATTAAAGGTTTTCCTAGGTTTTTCAAAGGTTAGAGGAGGAGGGAATTTTAATTTGGAAATTTCTGTTACTGGAGTATTAGAACAGGGTCAAACATCGACATGGCTTGTTGGAGGGCTTTGGCCTCAAGAAAGCAACATGAAAGCTCCTAGTGAGTGCTAGGAGGTCTAATAAAGTGGGGAAGAAGTGTAGGTGGAAGGCAGAAAATGGTTAGGAAGATGAGGTAAAAAAGCACAACACAAACTAGAATACACACTATGATTTTAACCATCCAAGACAGTTTGTATGATGCTGAGACTAGCATCGTATTATAGTAAGGAAAATGGTTGTTAGGATGATGGTGCTGTCTGACTTTTTAAAAGGTAATTTATTTTATCTTTTGAACATAAATACTATAAAAGGAGGTCAATGTTGAAGCATTTTAATTTTGCCCACAGTTGACTGTGTCTTCTCTTTTCCAAATGCTCACCTGGGATAAGTTACCTACTACCTACTGCCAAACCCTCTCTTCCTTTTTTGGCCTAATGTGGCTGTCAGGTTTTTGTTTCTTAATTTCTGTTTGTCTGAAATATCCCATTAATAGCAAAGTGTTATGGATTCTTTCTTTGAAATTCTTTCCTCTCTCTGTATACTGGTACTTCGGAATGTGATTTATTGCAAGCTCTTTGTTTCCTCTGCTCTCCAAATTAGCCTACATATCAGTGTTATCTTCTTAAAGCACCAGTTTCATCCTTCACTTGTCTACTTAAAAACAGATTCCCTTATGATCTTTCACAAGCAGCCAAACTTACTGATGTATTATTTATGATTTTCTATAATCTGATCAAGCTTACCCATCCAGCCATATTTCCCACCACTCTGCAACATAAATCTTATGTATAAACCTCCTTATAAACTGCCCATATAGCAAGATGTTTCTTATATTTGCTTTTCCCATCATTCTTTCTCCCTCAAAGAATGCTTTTTCCCCTCACTGCCTTGGCAGGTTCTGCCGATTTTTCTGAATCTGCTTTACATACTACCCCCTACAAAGGATATTTCTAAGTGCTACAGGCTTTATGAATATTTCTTTTCAAAATCACTTGGTACTTAAGGCATTTATTACATTTTACACTCTATTATACCTTATTGTTATTTTATTCTGTTTCCTGTATGTTCTTTGCCCAACCAAATTATTAGTTTTTTAAGGGAAACGCTCATTTCCAAACACGTTAACCTGTTGCTAAACACGGAATAGACTCAATAAATACTGTTTTTTTAAAAATGTTTTATTTATTTATTTATTTGGCTGCGTCAGGTCTTAGTTGCAGCACGCAGGATCTTCGTTGTGGCATGTGGGATCTTTTTTTTGCAGCGCACGGGCTCTTCACTGTGGCGCGCAGGCTCCAGGGCATGCAGTCTCAGTAGTTGGCAGCGTGTGAGCTCTCTAGTTGTGGCACGTGGGCTCCAGAGCCCATGGGCTCAGTAGTTGCAGCATAAGCGCTCTCTAGTTGTGGTGCGTGGACTCTAGAGTGTGCAGGCTCAGTAGTCGCGGCGTGTGGTTTTAGTTGCCCCACAGCATGTGGGATCTTAGTTCCCCGACCAGGGATTGAACCTGCATCCCCTTCATTGGAAGGCAGATTCTTAACCACTGGACCACCAGGGAAGTCCCTCAATAAATATTTTTGATTGAAGTAGTATTGTTGACCAATTTTGTTATAAAGGTTAGATAAGCTAGACAGAATTCTTAAGAGATGATTTATTTAGATATCTAAAACTGAAAGATGCTCCCTTAAAAACTCAAAATCAGTCTTTTAAAAATATCTAATTCTCTATTACAAACTTTCCTAAAAATACAGATGTCTACTGCTTCATATCACCCCAAAATTTAGTCACTTAGAACAATGAACGTTTATTATCACACAGTATCTGTAGGTCAGGAATCTGGGTGTGGCTAAGTGACTCTGGCTTAAGGTCTCTCATGAGGTTGCAGTCAGTGTGTCAGCTGGGGCTGCAGTCTTATCTCCAGGCCCAACTGAGGAAGATCTGCTTCCAAGCTTACTCACTTGGTTGTTGGCAGGATTCAGTTCCTCACAGGTTGTTGGACTGAGGTTCTCAGTTCCTCATTGACTGTGGCTCTCTGTGGCTCTCTCTCTAGAGGCTCCCTTCAATTCCTTGCCGTGGGCATCTCCAAAAGGCAGCTCAGAACATGGCAGGTGGCATTCCTCAGAGTGAGCAAATGAGAAAGCACCATAACAAACGACACAATATTTTCTTTTATAATTTTGTAAGTGACATTTCATTAATTCTGTTGTATTTGATTCACTAGAAGTGAATCCAGTCCACACTCAAGGGAAGGTGATTATACAAAGGTATGAATGCCAGGCTATAGGGCTCATTGAGGTCCATCAAAGAGGCTGCCTCCCTTAGTCAGGCCATTCTTCTCTTGTCTGAAGATCTTTTCTGACCTCAGGAAAAGAGGAGTTGCTTATTTGAGTCTTTCCCAATAATTATTCTATTCTTAGCACCTAAGCTTTAATCTATGATAGCATATCTAGGGTCATTTAGTATTGAATTATGTAATGTTCTGCATCCTGACCCTATTAAAGTTGTAGGAAAGCATACACTACAGTCTTTTATCAGGATAAATACAGAGCTTAAATGAGATATAGGATACCAGTATAGCAAATATGTTCTCAATTATTTGAATAAATAACGTATAAAATTTACTCAAAGCGTAGTTTTCAGTTAAATGCTATATTAAAACCTCAACATGTAATATACAATGTGCCATGTATAGTAAGGATTCAAAAATATTTGTTAAATACACTTGCTTATATATTTCTGTGAATGAATTAATTTAGTGATTTAGAATTCCTGTGCCTATGGTGGAATAAAATTGTTATCAGTTAGATTTTGCCATCTTAAAGTTCTAAATAAAAGCAAAAATAATAATATATTGATGTTCGTAGGAATTCCTTTATTATCAGAGTTGGAGAGATTAAAAGAATACTTTTTTAAAAACTTATTTATTTATTTATCTTTGGCTGCATTGGGTCTTCGTTGCTGCACGCAGCTTTTGCTAGTTGTAGCAAGCAGGGGCTAATCTTTGTTGTGGTGCATGGGCTTCTCATTTGCGGTGGCTTCTCTTGTTGCAGAGCACAGGCTCTAAGCGCATGGGCTTCAGTAGTTGTGGCTCGTTGGCTTAGTAGTTGTGGCTCACGGGCTCTAGAGCGCAGGCTCAGTAGTTGTGGCACATGGGCTTAGTTGCTCCTTGGCATGTGGGATCTTCCCGGACCAGGGCTCGATGCCATGTCCCCTGCACTGGCAGGCGGATTCTCAACCACTGTGCCACTAGGGAAGTCCCTAAAAGAATACTTGATGCAGTCTTTAGAAGTTTATTTTGAATTTGAAAATAAAAGTTAATAAAACAATTTATCAACTTAGTGATTTGGGAGGCTGGCTGAGAAGTTAGTTCCATGTATCACTGTTTATATCAAATTAATTCCAGATAAATTAAAGATTTAAACGTAAAAAAAGACAAACATAAAATTACATGAAGAAAGTATATGTGAATGTTTGTATACTCTGAAGAGGTGAAAATCTTTCTAACATGACATCAAACCCATCAAACCCAGAAGCTATAATAGAAGAATTTGACTATACTGAAATTAAATATTTCTGTATGGTGAAAAGTAGGCAAAAAACATCACCATAAAGTCAGAAGCCATTATGGGAAAAAAAAAATTTACCATGTATAACAGGAAATGTTCTAATTCCTCTAACTGAAAAAGAGCTTTTATGTGGTTCAGTAAAAAAAAAAATGATACTTGGATAGGCAGGCAATTCAAAGAAAAGTATATATAATTAATACATAGCTAAAAAGGCAAAACATGGATAAAAAGTTACTGCATATATTAAAATGATGCTACATATATTTAAAAGGTATCACGTATACTAAAAGTCATTTATAGGGGCTTCCCTGGTAGCACAGTGGTTAAGAATCCGCCTGCCAATGCAGGGGACACGGGTTCCAGGGAACACGGGTTCGAGCCCTGGGCTGGGAAGATCCCACATGCCGTGGAGCAACTAAGCCCACGTGCCACAACTACTGAGCCTGCACTCTAGAGGCCGCGAGTCACAACCACTGAGCCCGTATGCCACAACTAATGAAGCCTGCACGCCTAGAGCCTGTGCTCTGCAACAAGAGAAGCCACCACAATAAGAAGGCCGCGCACCACAACGAAGAGCAGCCCCCGCTTGCTGCAACTGGAGGAAGCCCGCGTGCAGCAACAAAGACCCAATGCAGCCAAAAATAAATAAGTAAATAAATTTATTTTTTTTAAAGTCATTTATATATTAAAATGGTTATACCAAGTGAAAATACATGTATAAAAATATATCAATTTCGGGTAAGTATAGTTGCTTTACAATATTATATTAGTTTCAGGCGTACAGCATAGTGATTCAGTATTTTTACAGATTATACTCCATTAAAAGCTATTATAAGATAATGGCTATAATTCCCTGTGCTATACAATATATTCTTGTTGCTTATCTATTTTATACATAGTAGTTTGTATCTCAGTTCCATACCCCTTTCTTGCCTCTCTCTCTCCCCTCTCCTCACCGGTAACCACTAAGATACCAATTTTTTAAATGCAAAAAAAAATGTTTGCTTACTTCTAAGAATGACAAACATTTAGAAGACTGATGACACCCATTCTTGGAAAGGTATTGGGGTAATAGTTATCTTGCTGATAGCAGTGAAACTTGGTAAAAACCTTTTAGAGCTTTATTGTAGTGACATGGAAAGATGCTTAAATATAAAGAGGAGGAAAAAGAAAGTTCAAAACATAGGATGTACACTGAAAAAAATATGTGAGACCTTAGCTAACAGTTAACATTGATTTTCTCTGAATGGGGGGGTAAATATTTTATGTTACCTATTGCTACAATTTATAATTAAAATATATTACCTTTGTAATTAGATAAAAAGTAATATTTTTAAAAGGCAACTTTACCATTTCTTTTTACAGGCGATTACATGCTTGATACAAAGCCAAAAGAAATTTCAGAAATTCAACGTTTAAACTATGAGCAGGTAATAGATACAATTTTTGTTATATTAAGATAGTTAATTTTTACTTACGGATATATCCATTGGTCTCTATCAGTGGCCTTTCTTTTTTTTTTTGAATTTTTGAATTTTATTTTTTTATACAGCAGGTTCTTATTAGTTATCTATTTTATACATATTAGTGTATATATGTCAATCCCAATCTCCCAATTCATCACACCACCACCCCACCACCACCCCACCACCACTTTCCCCCCTTGGTGTCCATACGTTTGTTCTCTACATCTGTGTCTCTATTTCTGCCTTATAAACCAGTTCATCTGTACCATTTTTATAGGTTCCACATGTATGCATTAATATACGATATTTGTTTTTCTCTTTCCGACTTACTTCACTCTGTATGACAATCTCTAGATCCATCCATGTCTCTACAAATGACCCAATTTTGTTCCTTTTTATGGCTGGGTAATATTCCATTGTATATATATATATATACCACATCTTTATCCGTTCGTCTGTCGATGGGCATTTAGGTTGCTTCCATGACCTGGCTATTGTAAATAGTGCTGCACTGAACATTGGGGTGCATGTGTCTTTTGAATTATGGTTTTCTCAGGGTATATGCCCAGTAGTGGGATTGCTGGGTCATATGGTAATTCTAATTTTAGTTTTTTAAGGAACCTCCATACTGTTCTCCAAAGGGGCTGTATCAATTTATTTTCCCACCAACAGTATAAGAGGGTTCCCTTTTCTCCACACCCTCTCCAGCATTTGTTGTATGTAGATTTTCTGTTGATGCCCATTCTAATTGGTGTGAGGTGATACCTCATTGTAGTTTTAATTTGCATTTCTCTAATAATTAGTGATGTTGAGCAGCTTTTTATGTGCTTCTTGGCCATCTGTATGTCTTCTTTGGAGAAATCTCTATTTAGGTCTTCTGCCCATTTTTTGATTGGGTTGTTTGTTTTTTTAATATTGAGCTACATGAGCTGTTTATATATTTTGGAGATTAATCCTTTGTCCGTTGATTCGTTTGCAAATATTTTCTCCCATGCTGAAGGTTGTCTTTTTGTCTTGTTTGTGGTTTGCTTTGCTTTACAAAGCTCTTAAGTCTTATTAGGTCTTATTTTATTTCCATTACTCTAGGAGGTGGATCAAAAAAGATCTTGCTGTGATTTATGTCAAAGAGTGTTCTTCCTATGTTTTCCTCTAAGACTTTTATAGTGTCTGGCCTTACATTTAGGTCTTTAATCCATTTTGAGTTTATTTTTGTGTATGGTGTTAGGGAGTGTTCTAATTTCATTCTTTTACATGTAGCTGTCCAGTTTTCCCAACACCACTTATTGAAGAGACTGTCTTTTCTCCATTGTACATCCTGGCTTGCTTTGTCATAGATTAGTTGACCATAGGTACGTGGGTTTATCTTTGGGCTTTCTGTCCTGTTCCATTGATCTATATTTCTGTTTTTGTGCCAGTACCATATTGTCTTGATTATTGTAGCTTTGTAGTAGAGTCTGAATTCAGGGAGTCTGATTCCTCCAGCTCCACTTTTTTCCCTCAAGACTGCTTTGGCTATTCGGGGTCTTTTGTGTCTCCATACAAATTTTAATACTTTTTGTTCTAGTTCTGTAAAAAATGCCATTGGTGATTTGATAGGGATTGCATTGAATCTGTAGATTGCTTTGGGTAGTATAGTTATTTTAACAATATTGATTCTTCCAGTCCAAGAACATGGTATATCTCTCCATCTGTTTGTGTCATCTTTTTTAAAAGAATTTTTTTTATATATCAGGTTCTTATTGGTTATCCATTTTATACATATTAGTGTATATATGTCAATCCCAGCTGCTTTTGCTGCATCCCATAGGTTTTGGATCATCATGTTTTCATTGTAATTTGTCTGTAGATATTTTTTGATTTCCTCTTTAATTTCTTCAGTGATCTCTTAGTTATTTAGTAACGTATTGTTTACCCTCCATGTGTTTGTGTTTTTTATGGTTTCTTTTGCTGTAATTGATTTCTAATCTCATAGCATTGTGGTCGGAAAAGATGCTTGATATGATTTCAGTTTTCTTAAATTTACCAGGGCTTGATTTGTGACCCACAATGTGATCAATCCTGGAGAATGTTCCATGTGTACTTGAGAAGAAAGTGTAATATGCTATTTTTGGAAAGAATGTCCTATAAATATCAATTAAATCTATATGGTCCGTTGTGTCATTTAAAGCTTGTGTTTCCTTATTAATTTTCTGTTGGGATGATCTGTCCATTGGTGTAAGTGAGGTGTTAAAAGTCCCCCACTATTGTTGTGTTACTGTCGATTTCCTCTTTTATAGCTGTTAGCAGTTGCGTTATGTATTGAGGTGCTCCTGTGTTGGGTGCATATATATTTACAATTGTTATATCTTCTTCTCGGATTGATCCCTTGATCATTATGTAGTATCCTTCCTTGTCTCTTGTAACATTCTTTATTTTAAAGTCTATTTTATCTGATATAAGTATTGCTACTCCAGCTTTCTTTTGATTTCCATTTGCATGGAATATCTTTTTCCATCCCCTCACTTTGAGTCTGTATGTGTTCCTAGGTCTGAAGTGGGTCTCTTGTAGACAGCATATATATGGGTCTTGTTTTTGTATACATTCAGCGAGCCTGTGTCTTTTGGTTGGAGCATTTAATCCATTCATGTTTAAGGTAATTATTGATATCTATGCTCCTTTACCATTTTCTTAATTGTTTTGGGTTTGTTTTTGTAGGTCGTTTTCTTCTCTTGTGTTTCCCACTTAGAGAAGTTCCTTTAGCATTTGTTGTAGAGCTGGTTTGGTGGTGCTGAATTCTCCTAGCTTTTGCTTGTCTGTAAAGCTTTTGATTTCTCCACTGATTCTGGATGTGATCCTTGCCAAATAGAGTAATCTTGGTTGTATGTTCTTCCCTTTCATCACTTTAAATATATTGTGCCACTCCCTTCTGGCTTGTGGAGTTTCTGCTGAGAAATCAGCTGTTAACCTTATGGGAGTTCCCTTGTATGTTATTTGTCCTTTTTCCCTCGTTGCTTTCAATAATTTTTCTTTGTCTTTAATTTTTGTCAATTTGATTACTATGTGTGTCGGCGGGTTTCTCCTTGGGTTTATCCTGCCTGGAACTGTCTGCACTTCCTATACTTGGATGGCTATTTCCTTTCCCATGTTAGGGAAGTTTTTGACTATAATCTCTTCACATATTTTCTTGGGTCCTTTCTCTCTCTCTTCTCCTTCTGGGACCCCTATAATGCAAATGTTGTTGCATTCAGTGTTGTCCCAGAGGTCCCGTAGGCTGTCTTCATTTCTTTTCATTCTTTTTTCTTTATTCTGTTCCACGTCAGTGAATTCCACCATTCTGTCTTCCAGGTCACTTATCCATTCTTCTGCCTCAGTTATTCTGCTGTTGATTCCTTCTAGTGTATTTTTCGTTTCAGTTATTGTATTGTTCATCTCTGTTTGTTCTTTAATTCTTCTAGGCTTTTGTTAAACATTTCTTGCATCTTCTCGATCTTTGCCTCCATTCTTTTCCCGAGGTCCTGGATCATCCACTATCATTATTCTGAATTCTTTTTCTGGAAGGTTGCCTTTCTCCACTTCATTTAGTTGTTTTTCTGGGGTTTTAATCTTGTTCCTTCATCTGGTACAAAGTCCTCTGTCTTTTCATTTTGTCTGTCTTTCTGTGAATGTGGTTTTCCTTCCACAGGCTGCAGAATTGTAGTTCTTCTTGCTCTGCTGTCTGCTGTCTCGTGGATGAGGCTATCTAAGAGGCTTGTGCAAGCTTCCTGATGGGAGGGACTGGTGGTGGGTAGAGCTGGGTGTTGCTCTGGTGGGCAGAGCTCAGTAAAACTTTAATCCGCTTGTCCGCTGATGGGTTGGGCTGGGTTCCCTCCCTGTTGGTTGTTTGGCCTGAGGCGACCCAGCACTGGAGCCTACCCGGCTCTTTGGTGAGGCTAATGGCAGACTCTGGGAGGGCTCACGCCAAGGAATACTTCCCAGAACTTCTGTTTCCAGTGTCCCTGTCCCCACAGTAAGCGACATCCACCCCCTGCCTCTGCAGGAGACCCTCCAACACTAGCAGGTAGGTCTGGTTCAGTCTCCCCTGGGGTCACTGCTCCTTCCCTTGGGTCCCGATGTGCGCACTACTTTGTGTGTGCCCTCCAAGAGTGGAGTCTCTGTTTCCCCTGTCCTGTCAAAGTCCTGCAATCAAATCCCGCTAGCCTTCAAAGCCTGATTCTCTAGGAATTCCTCCTCCTGTTGCTGGACCCCCAGGTTGGGAAGCCTGACGTGGGGCTCAGAACCTTCACTGCAGTGGGTGGACTTCTGTGATATAAGTGTTCTCCAGTTTGTGAGTCACCCACCCAGCAGTTATGGGATTTGATTTTATTGTGATTGTACCCCTCCTACCATCTCATTGTGGCTTCTCCTTTGTCTTTGGATGTGGGGTATCTTTTTTGGTGAGTTCCAGTGTCTTCCTGTCCATGATTGTTCAGCAGTTGGTTGTGATTCCGGTGCTCTCGCAAGAGGGAGTCTCAGTGGATTTTTGGGCATATTCTTTGTTTTCTCTTTTTACACCCTTTTAAAAATGTAAAAAACATTCTTAGCTCACAGCCTTATTTGACCCACAGGCCGTACTTTGCTGATCTGTCTTTTATGTGAATCTATATGCAATGTAGAATGAAACATAGATATCATTCTACACACCTATGTAGAATGATAACTTGGTATTTTCCTTGAAAAAATTGACTTCCAAGTGAATTTGTTATCGATTTATCTTTCCTCATTTGTGTACATTTTACAATTAAATTATATGTAGGAAACAGTTCAGCAAATGATGTCTGGGGTATGTCATTAGGACTAAATCTGCTGTTTCATAGTTTCAATGTGTCTACATTGCTTGGCACGTTCTTTAGAGATACTATTCTGTAATATAGGAGGGGACCACTGGGCTCAAAATTATTGGAGCTGTAAGAAAGCAAGCATAGCTTCATTTTCTTCAGTATTCTTCCTTTGTTTGACAATGGAAGGCAAGAAGAAATCAGGTTCTTACAGTGGAAGAAGTATCAGGCAGGGAAGAAACAGATATCATTGGAACCTTTATGTTTACTTTCAAAGTAACCCTTACTACATACTTTCACCAGTATCCAAATGGCAAAAAGAAAACAAAATTCATTTTGGTATTGCAAAATTTCTTGAATTTGAATGTTCAAATAATCTAGTCCTAATAAAATGGAAAAGTGAGTATGTTGCATTGCATCACTGTGTAAGGTAGGAAATCCATAGCTAAAGCCAAATAGTATGCTAAATCATTTAAATTCTATTGGAATTTGTAGCTTAAAGCAAGGATTTCTAAACATTTCTCACAATGGAAACTTCTTTTCAAATGAAATCTTAGGCTAACCTTCAATATATAAAACCAGTAAATATTTTATAAGTGTAAAGTATTATGGTTAAATTTATATCATTTACCAAATTTGTATCATTTCTTATTGAAATCAGCAAGGCTATTATGATTAATACAAAAACTTGAAATTAGAAATTATGGATCATAGTTGCAGTTTCACATTAACCTCAAAATTCATTTTACTTCTGTTGCACAGTCTTGAGAAAATCTTTTTTATTTATTGATTCATTTTTTAACATCTTTATTTGAAGTATAATTGCTTTATGATGTTGTGTTAGTCTCTGCTGTATAACAAAGTGAATCAGCTATATGTATACATATATCCCCATATCCCCTCCCTCTTGCATCTCCCTCCCACCCTCCCTATCCCACCGTTCTAGGTGGTCACAAAGCACCAAGCTGATCTCCCTGTGCTATGCAGCTGCTTCCCACTAGCTATCTATTTTACATTTGGTAGTGTATATATGTCCATGCCACTCTCTCACTTCGTCCCAGCTTACCCTTCCCCCTCCCCATGTCCTCAAGTGCATTCTCTACGTCTGCTTCTTTATTCCTGTCCTGCCCCTAGGTTCATCAAAACCATTTTTTTTTATTCCATATATATGTGTTAGCATACGGTATTTGTTTTTTGAGAAAATCTTGAGTGATGAGTATTTGCAAATGATATCAGCACTTTGTTTCAAGTCTGTTTTGCAGTCTCAGGATATGTTTCCATTAAGGTGATCTAGACTCTTGAAAAATGATTGGAAGTAAAGTTTTGCTTCAAAGTTGAAACAGACACTAACAACCACTTGCATTTCTTATAAACATGTTAGACAGAAAGTACCCTGCATTTAAAATAAGCTCTAAAACTATTTATAAGGTATTGTGATTGCATTACCATTAGTTTTGAGAATAGTATGTACCAAGCTGATAAGACTGAGTCTAAGCTGGTGCTTAATGTTCCACAGGTGTGATGTAACAATGTTCTTTTTGTATAGTTTTGTGTGAGCAGAAATGTTTAAGCCTAAATTTTAGAAAGACCAATGCAGAGCTGCAGTCTTCCTAATTAAAAACCCTTTTACCAGAAATCATAATATAAACAAAGAGCATATTTCTTTCAGTTTTGCTTAATGATGACAACACAAGAAAATACTGTGTGTGTGTGTGTGTTTATGACAGGTTTTTATATGACTGCAAATATATTTTTTAAATATATCTTGTATTTAACTTTAAAATTTCACCACGTTAACAGTACCTTTAAGAAAAATTCTAAGAAACAGTTGAACTACTGGCTTAAAGGAGTAGTAATCCTTTCTTGTAAGCACCCATTTGGATTCAAGAACAAGATGGCAAAATACTCTTTTTAACTCTTTGTTTATAAATTTGTTTATTTTTATCAGTTTTATTTATGGATATTATTAATTGTATTAACTTAGTTATTTTAACATTTTATAATCTATTAAAAATGTAGAAGATACATAAAGGTATAAGCTTGAGTCCAGGAGCTGTTAGAAATTATACTTCCCCCTGAAGGAAACTGGATGACTGGCAACTAAGAATTTAACAAATAGCAGAAAAAAATCAGTATCAGTGGTAGAACTATAATCCTACAGTGGCTCATTATTGTTACTATTTTCTCACATTCATCATTGTTATGGCTTTAGGAAAAGTTTTAAAACACTGAAAGGAAAAAAATGTGAGCTGATTGTTTTCAAGGGTTCAACTTTTAGGAAGACTGAGAAAATATATTGTTTTGGGGGAATATAGTTATTAGAGGTGAAACTGACAAAATCCAAAGAGTATATAACAGTGTTATCCTGTTATAAATTCTTCATTCATAAATTTAAAACATTTGAATAATTTGTTTTCAGTCTGTATAGTCTCTTAGCATGGAATTTTATAAGTTAATTGGTAAAACAAAACTTTGTTATTATGACCTAAATTTGTCCATCTGAGATTTCAGTGAGAGTCCCTAATTTTAATATAAAAGGATTTATTTCATGTTCACCCTTTCTACTATAAGCCCTCCAGTAGGCTATAGTCTGCTCCTGTTTTATATCTTTAGTGTGTAGCACAGTGTCTGATTAACAGTAGGGATTCAATAAAATTTTATCAAATTTTATATATTGGTTTTTATTTGTTCCATCAAATATACCCTCTAAATTATGTCCATATTTAATATATTAAAACGTTTAGAAAAACATGTTTTAAAATAGTCTTCATTACACACTTACATGACCGTGTTTATTGAGAAAACTGTTGTGGACAGAACGACTCTTTAATTTGACCAACAAGTCTTTGTGATCCAGCCTTTATCTCAGACTTCATCTCCCACCATTTACATTGATACATAATTATTACCCAAAGTCCATAGTTTACATTAGGGTTCACTCTTGGTGTTTATACTTTCTTTGGGTTTTGAGAAATGTATAATGACATGTATCCACCTTTATAGTATCCTACAGAATAGTTTTCACTGCCGTAAAAGTCCTCAGTGCTCTGCCAGTACATCCCTCCCTCCTCCTGACCCCTGGCAACCACTGATCTTTTTACTGTCTCCATCGTTTTGCCTTTTCCCACTGTGTCATTTGGAATCATACAGTATATTTCAGATTGGCTTCTTTCACTTAGTAATGTACATGTAAATTTTCTCCATGTCTGTTCATGGCTTGATAGCTCATTTCTTTTTCTTTCTTTTTTTTAAATTGTTAAAAAACATAATATAAAATTTACTCTCTTAACCATCTTTAAGTGTATAGTTTTGTCGTGTTAACTGTATTTATATTCTTGTATAACATCTCTAGGACATTTTCATCTTGTAAAACTAAAATTCTGTACTCATTGAACAACTCTCCAGATTTCCCTCCCTCCAGCTCCTGACAACTACCATTCTACTTTCTATTTCCATGATTTTGACTACTCTAGATATCTCACATAAGTGGAGTCATACAGTATTTGTTCTTTTGCAGCAGCTTATTTCACTCAGCATAATGTCCTCAAGTTTCATCCATGTTGTAGCATGTAATAGTATTTCCTTCTTTATTTTTTTAAGGCTGAATAATATTCCATTGTATATGTACACTATGTTCCCTTTATCCATTTATCTGTTAATGGACATTTGAGCTGCTTCCACCTCTTGGCTGTTGTGAATAATGCTGCAATGAATATGGGTGTACACATATCTCTTCAAGATGATGCTTTAAATTCTTTCAGTTCTTTTAGGAATATACCTAGAAGTGGAAGAGGCCTTCCTCTTTGACTAGAAATTTTGTCTTTGGACTTCCTGGTCTAAAAATAGGTCCCTCACCCCTCTCACTCAGTACATCCTTATCCTGTTCAATTTTTCTTACTAATACTTGACTTTATAATTTATGTATTTGTCTCTCATAGTAGAATGTTAGTTCCATGAGATTAGGAACTTTGTTTTATCCACTATTTTATCATTAGAACTCATACTAGTGCCTTGCACATAGTAGGTACTTAATAATAAAAATTGAAGGGATGAATAAATTCGATAAAATGGAAAATTTGTAGTAAATGTGCCTGCATTTAAATATCTTTTTTGTTGTTGTTTGATTTTCATTTTTTCTCTTCCCCTTTCTATTTTCAGAATATGAGTGATGCTATGGCAGTACTGCACAAACTACAGACAGGCTTGGATGTAAATGTAAAATTCACTGGTGTTCGAGTGTTTGAATATACACCAGAATGCATAGTATTTGATCTTCTTGATATTCCTTTGTACCATGGATGGCTAGTGGACCCTCAGGTAAGTAGAAAATCTTAAATTATATGAACACAAATACAGTAAAAATCTATTAATTTGGCAAATTAATCTAGATTTATATTTTCTGATACTTATGTTTTTGTGCTTTTACATGAAATTAGCCATATTGTGAGGTTAAGAGCACAGTCCTCCAGACTGCTAAATCTGCCTAAGACTTCTGACTATAATTTCATGGAGTTAGAGGCCAACTACAAAGCTGAGTCCACATCCTCATCAACACTTGTTATTGTCTATCTTTTTGATTACAGCCATCCTAGTAGGTGTAAAGTTGTATCTCATTGTGGATTGTTTGCATTTCTCTAATGACTAATGATGTTGATCATCTTTTCATGTGCTTATGAGCCATTTGTATATCTTCTTTAGAGAAATATCTGCAGATCTCTTGCCCATTTTTAATTGGGCTATTTGTCTTTTTGTTACTGGGTTCTAAGAGTTCTTTGTATACTTATAATATATAAAGTATGTAAGTATAGAGTATATAGTTTTAGTGCTTAATTTAGGAGTATGATCCATTTTGAGTTGATTTGTATATATAGTTTGGGGAAGGGATCCAACGTTATTCTTCTGCATGTGGATATTCAGTTGTACCAGCCCCATTTGTTGAAAAGGTTATTCTTCCCCCCAGTGAATTGTCTTGGCAGTCAGAGTGATCTTTGTGAAATAAACCCTCCCCTTTATCCCTGCGCCCTACCCTTTTCCTTAAAAGCCTCCAGTGTAACTAAAATAAGATACAAAATCTTTTTTTTTTTTTTTTACTTTTTATTGGCGTATAGTTGACTTACAATGTTGTGTTGGTTTCAGGTGTAAAGCAAAGTGAATCAGTTATACATGTACATATATCCACTCTTTTTAGATTCTTTTCCCATATAGGCCATTAGAGAATACTGAGTAGAGTTCCCTGTGCTATACAGTAGGTTCTTATTAGTTATCTATTTTATATATAGTAGTGTGTATATGTCAATCCCAATCTCCCAATTTAACCCTCCCCCCACTTTGGCCCCTGGTAACCATAAGTCTGTTTTCTACATCTGTGACTCTGTTTCTGTTTATTTTAAATTTTATTATTTATTTATTTTTGGCTGTGTTGGGTCTTCATTACTGTGTGTGGGCTTTCTCTAGTTGTGGCAAGTGGGGGCTACTCTCTGTTCCCACACGCGGGCTTCTCATTGCAGTGGCTTCTCTTGTTGCGGAGCACGGGCTGTAGGCGTGCAGGCTTCAGTAGCACGCAGGCCCTAGAGCACGCAGGCTTCAGTAGTTGCGGTGCATGGGCTCCGTAGTTGTGGCTTGCAGGCTCCAGAACACAGGCTCAGTAGTTGTGGCACACGGGCTTAATTGCTCCACGGCATGTGGGGTCTTCCCAGATCAGGGCTCGAACCCGTGTCCCCTGCACTGGCAGGCGAATTCTTAACCACTGCACTACCAGGGAAGTCCTTTATTTCTATTTTGTAAATAAGTGCATTTGTAACATTTTTTTAGATACTACATATAAGCGACATCATATGATATATGTCTTTATCTGACTTACTTCAGTCAATATGACAATCTCTGGGTCCATCCATGTTGCTGCAAATGGCATTATTTCGTTCTTTAAAGTAAGATACAAAATATTTATTAGAGTTTTTTTTTTTTTTTAAAGAAGATGTTGGGGGTAGGAGTTTATTAATTAATTTATTTATTTTTGCTGTGTTGGGTCTTCGTTTCTGTGCGAGGGCTTTCTCTAGTTGTGGCAAGCGGGGGCCACTCTTCATCGCGGTGCGCGGGCCTCTCACTATCGCGGCCTCTCGTTGCAGAGCACAGGCTCCAGATGCGCAGGCTCAGTAGCTGTGGCTCATGGGCCTAGTTGCTCCGCGGCATGTGGGATCCTCCCAGACCAGGGTTCGAACCCGTGTCCCCTGCATTAGCAGGCAGATTCTCAACCACTGCGCCACCAGGGAAGCCCCTTTATTAGAGTTTTTATGATATACTGCGTGATCTAGACTCTGCCTCCTGTCAAACTTCACCTCATATAATTCTCCCACCTTTTTACTACCCTCCAACAACACCAGCTGCCTTTCTATTTTTCAGACATACCAAGCTCATTTCTAGCTCGGGTTTTTGTACTAGCTGATTGCCCACTGTGGAGCGCTGTTTTACTACCCTAACACATTGTTCTCCCAGATCTCCCCATTTCTACTTCCTCATATTTCAGGTCTTAGATCAGATATCACCTTGTTAGAGAGGCCTTCGCTTGTTGAAATGAGTCACCCTCTTTTCCCCCAGTCATTATCTAGAATTATTATTTATTTATTTACTTGATTGACTCTCATCTCCCAGTAGAGTGTATGTTTTTGGGTTTTTTTAATTGATTAATTTATTTATTTCATTTATTATTATTATTATTTTGGCTGCGTTGCGTCTTCATTGCTGTGCATGGTCTTTCTCTAGTTGCAGCGAGCAGGGGCTACTCTTCGTTGCAGTGCGCAGACTTCTTATTGTGGTGGCTTCTCTTGTTGCAGAGCATGGGCTCTAGGCACGCGGGCTTCAGTAGTTGTGGCATGCAGGCTCAGTAGTTGTGGCTTGTGGGCTCTAGAGTGCAGGCTTAGTAGCTGTGGTGCACGGGCTTAGCTGCTCTGCAGCATGTGGGATCTTCCCGGACCAGGGATCGAACCCGTGTCCCCTGCACTAGCAGGCGGATTCTTAACCACTGCGCCACCAGGGAAGTCTCAGTGTATGTTTTATAAGAGCTGGGCTCTTATTTCTCATTGTTAAGAACAGTGCCTGGAACATAGTAGGTTCTCAATAGATATTAACTGATGGAATGAAACATGCATGCATGCATTATGTATAGGGGAGGAGAGATCATAATAGCAAGAATTTGGTAGTGTTTCTTCATCCCTGTCCTTTGGTAGAAGTAACTGGTATTCTGGGCAGTGAAAGGGTGGCTTACTGTAAGCAGGGCATCTGTATTTTTTTGGGCACTCTGTCTCTGAGAACATCACTGAAAAGTCTAAACATGTCCAGCATCTGAAACCTCCAAGGTGCGTAGCCTAGATTCTTGAGGAGGATGAACTTATGACCTAAGGAACTTAAGCCTGAGTTTTTAAAAACTGGACTCAGATCATCCCTCTGACTGTATGTGTAGCTACATATTGCCTGGCAAACAGTTGAATTCATATGCTTAAAGAAAAAAAGGCACTCTAATATAGGACAGAAAATTTTCATCAGACTTTTCTGGTCTACACAGTGGTTTTCAAACTCTTCGGCCTGAGAGCTGTGCTTTTTATCTATTTTACTTACTTGTTTTGTGACAGAAGGATTCTGATGCTGAGAAGGAAAAAAGAACAAGGCAAAACTTGAAATCTATAGGTCTCTATGAAATATCTCTTAGAACTGGCTAGTTCTTTGTATTATGATTATGTGTACTGCAAATAATTATCTTGCAAATAAATGTCAGTCATTTTCTGGATGGTGGGCCGGCACCATAGTTCAGCCACGGGAAGGTGTTTCTCCATTATTAATTGATAATTAACTCTTTAAGAGCAGCATTGGGGCCTTCCCTGGTGGCGCAGTGCTTAAGAATCCGCCTGCCAATGCAGGGGACGTGGGTTCAAGCCTCGGTCCAGGAAGATCCCACATGTGGCGGAGCAACTAAGCTCACGAGCCACAACTACTGAAGCCCGCATGCCTAGAGCCTGTGCTCTGCAACGAGAGAAGCCACTGAAATGAGAAGCCCAGGTACCACAACAAAGTGTAGCCCCCACTTGCCACAACTAGAGAAAGCCCACGTGCAGCAACAAAGACCCAACTCAGTCTAAAATAAATAAACTAATAATTTTTTTAAAAAAATAATTAATTAATTAATTTATGGCTGTGTTGGGTCTTCGTTTCTGTGCAAGGGCTTTCTCTAGTTGTGGCAAGCGGGGGCCACTCTTCATCGCGGTGCGCGGGCCTCTCACTATCGCGGCCTCTCTTGTTGCGGAGCACAGGCTCCAGACGCGCAGGCTCAGTAATTGTGGCTCACGGGCCCAGTTGCTCCGCGGCATGTGGGATCTTCCCAGACCAGGGCTCGAACCCGTGTCCCCTGCATTGGCAGGCAGATTCTCAACCACTGCGCCACCAGGGAAGCCCCTCAACAAATTTTTAAGGATTTAAAATATATGAAGTACAGAATAGTCTCTGACCACAATGCAATTAAACTAGAAATCAGAAAAAACAGTAGAGACTGTCTGGATCAAAAAATCATAATGAAACTTAAAGTATATTTTAAACTACACAACAACTAAATATCAAAACTTGTGAGATTTAGCTGAAACAGTTTTTTTTTTTTAGCTAAAACAGTTTTTAAAGGGGTTTTTAAAGCCCTAAAATCGAATATTAAGGAATAATGAGACTGAAAATTAATGAGCTTTATATCTATCTTAAGAGCAAAAGTATTAAAATAGAAAGTAAATATATAATAAAGAAGATTAACAAAGCTAAAATTCTTCAAAAAGGACTTGAAGAGACACTTCACAAAAATGGATACCCAAATGACCAGTGAACGTATGAACTAGTCATCAGGGAAATGCAAATTAAAACCTAAATGAGATACGACTACACACCCATCAGAATGGCTGACATTTAGAAGTCTGACAATACTAAATATTGGAGAAGATATGCAGTATAGAGAATTTTCATTCCATGCTAATGATAATGTAAATTGACCACCTCCTTTGGAAAGCAGTTTGGAGTTATCTAGTAAAGTTGAGGATAAGACTCAAGAATTTGATAAGGCAAATTCCCTAGAGAAACTAGATTTGTGAAACAGGATAAATGTACAGGAATGTTCATAGCAGTATTATTTGTCATCGCCCCAAACTGAAAACAACTTGAATAGCCATCAAAAGATGAATGAATAAATGTATTATAGTATATTCATACTATGGAATGCTATAGTACAATGGAAACAAAGAACAGCTGCATACCACTGCATACAACTACCTAGTATGTTATATTTTTGCTTATTTGGTTTATTGTTTGTTCTTTCTCTAGAATATAAACTTTATGAAAGCATAGACCCTCTATTTTATTCACTGCTGAGTCTTCAGTTTCTCTAACAGCACCTGGTGCATAGTAGTGCATAAAAGGCATCCAAATGAATTAATTGAATGAAATATTAATGTAGAGATCCTGCCTATGAAATTTGAAATCTTTGTATTTTTCATTGCTAGTCTATAGTAGTACAACTGATTTTTATATATTGATCATGTATTTATTATTCTAGGTGTATTTTTGTGGATTCCTTAGGATTGAAAATTCAGTTCTTTGGAAAGACAATGAAGTTGAGTCACTAAAGAAAATTGCTGTAATCAGTAAAGTTGTTACAAAAAATAATGAAAATTTAAAGGGATTGTGTTCTCAAACTGCTTCTTAAGGGTCTAAGTTTTTATTTTAAATAAATGAAAACTGAAAGGCATATTCTTTTGTGTCATTTACCTAGAATCATAGCCAAAAGAACCACTTTCAAAGAAACGGCCTTATTTGGCTCTGTATCAGAAGGTTGACAAGTGAATACATTTGTGTGTTTTAAGCTAACATGAACTGTTTAAGATATGTATGTAACATTTTCCACAGTTTCCTGCTTTAATTTATTCAATTAACTGATCTTCAGCCAACCGTCAGTCCCACTTGGATGGTTAAGAGGCTTTTACCATCCTTGAATTTTGCAGGAACAACGAAAAATTATAACCTAGAGAAGTTGTTCTTAAACTTTGCTAGGCAGCAGTGGAATGAAAACTTAGGCACTTGAGAAACAACTTGAGTTTTGAATTCTTTTAGCTTTTTAAAAAGCTCCCAGTTTGAAAACCACTGTCCTTACTATTGTGCAGATCTGTCAATTCTTGTGGTATTCAAAGAGTAGATATTCATGAAGATCATTTGGATGTGGAAAAAAAACATGGCCTGTCTTATTTTTTATTTCATTGTATCAATTTGTGTTAATTAATATATTAATTAATAAAGTACATGTAAATAATTTACAAATAAATATATTTTAGGGATGGGAGGGCAATCAAAGTAAGTTTAGACAGCAGATATCTATTTTGCTTCAATAGTAAAAGCAAAGTATATGGAAGGAGAGTAGAGATGCCCAATTTTATTTTCTTATACCTTAAAACTTTGAATTTATTTTTCTACTGTACCTTCACAGACAAAGATCAAATAAGAATCATGAGGCAAATATTTTCCCTTATTAATATATATTAACTTTTGTTTAGGGAAATAACATTAGTTATGTCTGTTCATATCTCCACTATGCTAGAAACTAAGTAACAAATAAAATGGGAAACCCTGTTTATCCCATAAATTAACATCTTTTAGATTTGCCTTGCTTTACAATCTTTTTTATAAATTTTTTAAAATTTTATTTTATTTATTTATTTACTTTTGGCTGTGTTGGGCTTTCTCTAGTTGGGGTGAGCGGGGGGCTACTCTTTGTTGCGGTGCACGGCCTTCTCATTGCAGTGGCTTCCCTTGTTGCAGAGCATGGGCTCTAGGCCAGCGGGCTCAGTAGTTGTGGCTTGAGGGCTCTAGAGCGCAGGCTCAGTAGTTGTGGCGCACGGGCTTAGTTGCTCCACCGCATGTGGGATCTTCCTGGACCAGGGCTCCAACCCGTGTCCCCTGCATTGGCAGGTGGATTCTTAACCACTGCGCCACCAGGGAAGCCCGCCTTGCTTTACAATCTTAAGAAATAAAGTTGCATATAATAATTCCATTTTATTAGTTATTGAATAATTGAAATATGGCTAAGCAATATTGTTCATAATATGTTATTGTGAACCATAAACAAAACTGGAAACTGTTGGGTGTTGATTTTAGTGCTGATTTTCTTTTTTCATAAGTAATACTTTTATATTTAGTATTATATTAGAATAAAACCCTCAAGAGTTATATGGGTTTCTTTGTTATTGTTTTTAATTTTATCATGATTAGTGAGACAGTCATTTGTTTTGTAGATTGATGACATTGTAAAAGCTGTTGGTAACTGCAGCTACAACCAGCTAGTGGAGAAGATCATCTCTTGTAAGCAGTCAGACAACAGTGAGCTGGTTAGTGAAGGTGGGTGAGTGTTGCTATTATCTGACTTATTCTTGGCAAAGTAACTTGTCTTAAAATTTAATGTCTTTTAAATGTCTTAAATACAACTTCTAAAAAATAAAAGTGATTCTACCTATGAGAATTAAAAGAAGTAATTATTCATAAAGGTACCAGTGAAAGGTTTTTCCTAGAACCCTTTTTACTTGTTTTGTAAAATCACTCCTGGATTCTAATAAAAGTCTTTGGAATCACTTGCTATCTTTGATATAATCAGTTACCCAGGGGTTACTGATAATTACTCTTTTAAAAAAGGGTTATTACTTGGGAGTACTGAGGGAACTTTATAATTCATCTTGAACACTTCTGTTGACTGAGATGTATATTATGGTACTCAAGTGTTCATTTTAGTAGAGCTCTACCTTATATTTCAGTACAATATAGTATATTAAAGCTCTATTCTGGATCAGAGTACACCTTTGATCATCAGTTTCCCTAATCCTTAGCTAAAATTAAAAATTGCTAAATTCGTCAGCATAGAAGTGTTTTTTGTGTGTGTGTTTGTTTGTTTTTTAAGCTGTGTTCCAGTCAGTGAAGGGAAGAGCAGATTTGAAACCAGAGTGCTATCAGGAACCATAGCATTTGGGTATAACTTCACCATCACCCACTTCACTTTTTCATAAATATACACAAATACTGAGACTGCTGTTCTCCTCAGTTTGAAGGGTTAACAAAAGAAAGAGAAATCGTGAGAAGCAGACACACAGTTCTTTCTCATGAGGTATAATAAAAATTTATTATCGTCACTACATTTAAAAAAATTAAAACCAAGTGACTACAAGATTCCCTAAGAACATATAAAAGAAGATGTGTACGTGAATCTCATACTATATTGATTAATAAGAACCCAACTAATTACACTGCTCAATTATCCAGAAGTTTAACATGTTTATGCAAGAGGCCAGTAGCAGGAAAATACACAGTGAGTTAGTTGAGGCTCATCTAGTCTTTTACTTGCAGTAAACACACAGATATTCAGCAATATTGATCATTGATTTGTGTGACGCCTCTTTCACTACAACCTAAGGCAGCAAAGTTTAAATTTTAGGGGAGAGAGGAGGAACAAAAGTTGTTACTAAAAATGTTTTCCCTCAGTTGACAAAATTCCACTCACTAGAACTTTCCATTCTTTATCCAAGCTCTCGTTACTGTAAATATTCTTAGAAAGCAGGCTATAAAGAAAGTATCCATCTGTGGATTCCTACTTTCTCAGTAACTTTCAGTATGCTATTCAATAGTAATTGAGAGAAAAATAGGGTCCAGAAAGTGTTAACAGATGGAATGATAGCCAATAAGTGATATTTGGATGAATATATTTATAAGGTAAGAAGCTATGGGAAACACTAATGTTGACAGCATTTTCACCAAGCTAGGCTGCAATGTAACAGGGGTAGGACTTATTACACTAGCAGAATGAACAACAACCAAAAAACAGTCCCTTCATCACTTCTCCTTTTTCTCAACGTGGTTTTACAACTATTATTATTATTTCTCTGGTATTGAATCCCTGGGATAATAAAAAACTGTAGCTAATTTGTATAGAATTGATAACTTGAGAAGAATATCTTGGTAAAAGCAAGTAGGAATCTTCCTCTTTAGTGGTATAGAATTTTCAGGTAATATATATCAGAGCTGATTAATTCCTTGATATATAAATTTCATAATGGTGAAATTCTGCTTATCATATTTCCATACATAGTCAAGGAAAAATTATATATGAAATTCAGTACAATTAAAAAGCTAAACTCGTTTTTTGTTTATAAGAAATTACAAATATGTAGTCTGCTTGAAATAAGTATTCAATCCCAATGGCTACTTGTATAAGGCACTATGAAATCATTAAGGAAATAAAAGGCCACAATGGACATTTTTTCTTATATAATATAGCAATTAGCTTTTTTTCCATTTTCTTCATCATATTTTCTTGGGTATATTGTTCAACCAAAGTAGTCTGCTTTCTTTTTCTGTTTAGCCTACAACTGTAACTTTCCTCCTGAATCATAAAATATCCCAAAGTGGTTTATTTCTAATCTTTCTTTATTAAAAATTATTAAACTTTGGTCTGAGATGATTTTTAAAAAATTCAAATATTTCATCTCCATAAGGTGCAGAATACAAGAAATATGTTTACTATCATTCTTTTTTGATGAAAAAGAAATATTATTTAGTTAATAGTCAAATAGAATTAGGTATTCTTTCAGCTTCTTTCAGAGAACATTTATTTTTTTCTGGTGGCAATACCTTGTAAGTAAAAGTACAGAACTTTTACATGTACATAGAATATTTATTACTTGCTACCTACCTCTTTTGAATATTAATACTTTTTTGAATCAAGTTATAATGATGGGTTGTGGCATGGCAGCAAAAATCAACAAGGAAAAAAATAGCACAGTACCAGTTTCCAGACTTCACGATAACTGGTCATTTAATTCCAGAAGATCTCTCAGGAATAATTTCTTCTTTAACAATTGTTTCTAGGTAAAAAAAAAATATGCTTAAGGAAATTATTCCAGCCTATTCACTTATTCGAGCTCACTTATTGAGCTTTTATTATGTGCCATAAACGCTGAAGATTATAGTTTGAGTTCATATTATTTTTGATTAAATAATATTGATTTCCTTTTTCTCTTTATTTTGGAAAAACTCAAACCCATAAAATTGGAATAGCACAATGAATATATGTATCTATATACATATTTGTACATATATATGTTTCATCTAAATTCACCAATTATTAGCATATTGAATTTTTACTTTCTGTATTCACACACAATTTTTTTCCTAAATCATGACAATTAATTGCAAATATTATAGCACTTTATCCATTAACTCTCCAATATTTGTCTCCTAAGAACAAAGAATTTTCCTGTGTAATCACAATGCAGTTATCTCAGAAAATTTAACATTGATACGATACTATTATCTAATATACTGTTTATATTCAGAATTCCCCAGTTGTCCCAGTAATGCCCCTTATAGCTTTTAAGTTTTTTCAGTGTAAGTTTCAATCAAGTATCATTTAATTATCATATCAATTTAGTCTCCTGTAATCTAGAACAGAAGATCCCTATCCTTTTTTCTTTTCTTTTCTTTTTGGTCTTTTGTGGTATTTACTTTTCTTTATAGTCCAGGCTGGTTGTTTTATAGAATAGTCCTCAATCTGGATTCATCTGATGGTTTCCTCATTAGTAGATTTGGGTTATATATTTTCCTTGGGAATACTACATAGGCGACATTGTGTCTTTCCTAGTGCATCAAATCAGGTGGCACGTGATGTCTGATTATCCCATTGTTGGTGATGTTCAAATAGGATTAAGGTGATATTTACCAGATTTTTTGTTGTTGGAAAGATGCCCTTTGCCATTTGTAATTAATAAGTAATCTCTGATATTATGTTTTGAAACTCCATAATTTGTTTAGTTATGAAAAGTTGAAACTAGATTAGGCTTTTGAATATGCCACTAAAATCACACAGGTGTCACTGTTTACAAGTTGGTAGAAGAATTAGGAAACATTTTTCTCTCTAAGTCTAAATTAGTCTATGCTCTGTGGTTTGGGGAGAAATAGAGTTCAGTTTGCATTTATAATAATCAGCACTACATTTTATAAATTAATACCAGTTAAGTTCCAGTCTTCACTTTGCCATAACTAGTTTTATGTCCTTGAGCAAGTCACTTATTCTCTCTGAATCCATGTCCTGTTCTCTAGAAACAAGCAGCTGAGAAAGACTTTTCTAGTATTAAATTTTTGAATTTCATACATGAAAGTAACATTGTGCTATATCTCCACTGAATTTTTGTATCTTTTTGAAAGGGTTTTGTAGAGAGTATGTTGTATGAATGAGGTATGGGAGGGACATTTAGAAACATCTTTCTGAAGGAAGCGTTTAGTTACATGGATATTATAGACAGCAGTGGTACTTCTCAGCACAGGCATAATGCTTACTTTTTAAATGCTATATAAGAGAAAATGCTTTAGTATATAACTAATACATTCTCAATAACTTAGCATTTAGCAAAGTAATGATAATAATTGAGGAGGGGTCTTATTTCTAAATGTATAAAGCCAGGAAGTTGCAAATGAGCTATAAATTTCCTTTGGCTGTGGCCTTCTGTATAACTTTTTGTACTTCCCATCCTACATTACCAATTCCTTGGAACAGTGTGATATATTGGTAACTTTTTACAACCACTTTGCAGCTTGAAGTGCTATGGCTTGACACTAAAAGTGAGGGAGTGGAATAAATCTATATCATGCAGCTGCCTCTGGCCCTACCAAGTTTCTACCAAGTTTATTTTCAATTTTTTGTTGAGTTATCAGTTTATTAACACAGATTCATCTTTACTCCCTATATCTGCACCTCCCTGCTCACTTACAAAACTTTTTAGAGCATTCTCCTCCCCTCTATTCCTTTTTAAAGAAAGGGAGCAAAAGGAGGAAGGAAGAGGAAGAAGGAAAGAGAGAAATATAGGCTTTTAAAATATTTATACAACTGATTCTCATTATTACTGATAGTTATGTTCCATAAAGTTGCTGTGAACACTGAATTAGTGAATACCAAACCACTGCTCATAGGGGAAACACAACATTAGGTTCCTGTGAGCCTCTGGTCACAAGATTTTCATCAACTTATCAATACATAACCTTGTTTTTCATGTGTTTCTGTTGAGAGACACCTTATTTTTTTTTAACATCTTTATTGGAGTATAATTGCTTTACAATGGTGTGTTAGTTTCTGCTTTATAACAAAGTGAGTCAGCTATACATATACATATATCCACATATCTCCTCCTATCCTCCCTGTCCCACCCCTCTAGGTGGTCACAAAGCACGGAGTTGATCTCCCTGTACTATGCGGCTGTTTCCCACTAGCTATCTGTTTTACATTTGGTAGTATATATAAGTCCATGCCACTTAGAGACACCTTGTTTAATATATATTATTGATTCAGTAACATTAAACTCATATCCAACAGCTTCATGCCCGGCTGAAGCTGCAAAAATATGCATTGTCTCTATAAGGCACATCACAACCTTTGTGTGCTTAGGAACACCAGCTTCAGCATTATGCTTGGGGGACATTTTACACAGTAAAAATCACTCCAAAGAAGCACAAAAATTTCACAAAATGTGATAAATGTGGCATTATATAGAATGTGAAAATGACATTTGTTCACAGTATGAGAGCTGAAACAAGAAGGAGGCACACTGTTGCCTATTTTGACTTCAGTGGGGAATGTGTGTGTTGGGTGGCTCAATTTTTTTGCTGCTTTGCACATATTCAGGAATGACCCTGAAAGTGCAACAAGTATTGATGTTTGGAGTTACAAATTTTAGATAATAGGCAAATTAGCGTGTATGAACCCGTGTGAATAATGAGGATCAACTGTATGTATAGCTTTTAAAGTAAACCCCAGAAGGTTTCTTTATATTTCATTATGTTTGAAAACAGAAGAGATGATTTCTATTTCTGAACTTGATATATCTACATAATAAGTAGCATATGTTGGAGGAGATTAGGATAAAAATGTCATCAGTTACCCCACTGTTTTCTGTTCAGTCTTATGCCTACTTTTAGTTTTAAGGCAAGAATTGAGCAGTTTGTGAATTGAAAATTATCTGGGATCTTTGTCAAAATCTTAACTCAATTTCTTGAGGCTACTTTTAATTTCTAAACACCTATCCATTGGGGAAGTAGTTGTTGACTTGCTAACCCTTACCTTCTTATTGTTTTATTGGGTCTTAGTTTTATTGTGTGTGTTTCTTCTATTGCAAGGCGCATGAAATCCTTTGTGGAAGTAGGTGTGGTATAAGTAAATACATTTATTGATAAAAAGAATTTCAGATAACTGTTTCTTTAGCCTGGAAATGTCTATAGACACATCTTCCATCGCAGAATTAGAAAAAAAAATCTCCAATTTAGGGCCATCATGTTATAGTAGGAGGAGTCTTATTTTGATTGGCCTTTCTTCATACTTGGAACACAATGTAAATAGAAAAACTTTAAAATTTTGAAATTATTCTTCCATCTAATATTATGCATTGGTTCCTAGGCTTTGTAGCTGAGCAGTTTCTAAATAACACAGCCACTCAACTGACATACCATGGATTATGTGAACTAACTTCAACGGTTCAGGAAGGAGAACTTTGTGTGTTCTTTCGGAATAATCATTTTAGCACCATGACCAAATACAAGGTATGATATAGAAATAGCTACTGTTATTCTAAACTAAAGGAGCTTGATTTAGAGATGTCTTATGATCTGCTTCAAAATAAAAAAATTTAGCATAATATTCTTTAACCATCAAATTATGAAGGTAATAATTAATTCCTTAGGGTGGAATGGATTAGCAATTTGTTACTTAAAATCAGTTTTTTTTTTATTTAGGTCTCAACTCCATTTTCACAGATTACTGCATTAAAATGTATTTATTATTTTCTTTCTAAGGAAAAAAAAGATAAGCCCTAATGTTAGAACTAGGATGACTGCTAATGATGGATGTTTACATTTGAGGGCTAAAGGAGTTTAGAGAAAGAATCAAGATTTGTCTTTATGATAGTGTTTCTATTATTAAGTTACCAGTGTGACTTTAAATTCTTTTTATCATGTCACTTATGGCTTTGCCAAAAAAATCTTACTGATTCATCCCTCTTGTTATCTCTTCAATGCTTCCATTTTTACAGCTGCCACCTAATACAGGAGTTTATCAGCTTATCTCTAGACTTCTGTGGCAGAATACTCCTCTGATCAGGTCAATAATATTGCAAAAATGTTAGTAGCACCCAGTGCCTAGAGGATAAAAATGCAAGGTATTTTCTACTATCCCCTTGTGTCAACACTTTGCTTCAGCCATAATGATCTGCCTACTCATTAATAGTCCTCCATCCCCATACACAGTTTATGCTTTCCCATTTTGTTTCTTACTCCTAATCCCTATGTGAGCATTCTCACTCCTTTTTGCCTATCCAGATTTCACCTATCTTTTAAGAAACATTTTAAATACTAACTTCAGTAAAGCTACTTCTTCTCTCCTTAAATCAGTGGTTCTCAACCCAGATTGTATGCTAGAGCTGCCTACGGAGCTATTAAAAAAATACCAATGCCCAGAGCTCAACACCAACTCAATTAAATCAGAATGTATAGAGGTGAGACCTGAGCAACAGTATTTTTAAAATGTTTTCCAGGTGATTTAAATATGCAGCTAAGGCTGTGGATCACTACTCTACCCTTCCTCCTTTACTTGTTATGGGCCATATTGTCCCTACTTTGCCCTTATTGATGAGTACCTAGTTAACAATTTTCTTTCCATGTAAATGTGTCTCATTTTTCTAAATGAAAGTAGGCTTATTGAAGTCAGGAATCTGACTTTGTATTTCCTTCAACACTTTAATCAGTGAATTGCACAAAGTAGTGTAAAATAATGATTTGTTTGCTTATTTAAGAATACTGTATAGCCCTAGCTCTCCTGCTCCCCTGTTAGTTATAGCAAGGGTTTGTTTGTATTGTTCCCATATTTAAGCTAGATGTGTGCTAGGTATGGGCCCAGATTTATCCATATTCCTCAAAAATCTAAGGCCAAAGAACCACAAAATCGGAATTATTGCTACATAATAAATACTGCTAAGTCATCTCACTTTACCTGATCTCTTTAAGTCCACACTTTATTCATTCATTCAACAAATATTTATTGAGCATGATTATGACTGGGTACTTAGCTAAGTATTAGGACTGCAGCCTGAGCAAGGCAGCTATAGTTCCTGCCATTTAAGGACCTCCTAGTTTGACAAGGGACAGATGTTAAATAATTACACAAGTAGGTATCATTTCTATTGAGATACACTCTGTGAAGGGTACCTACAACATGCTGTGAGTACTTTTATTAGGACTTATAACCTATTTGAAGATGTCAGGAAAAAACGGGGGTGGTGCGGTTAACTAAGCAGATGGAACATGTGTGCAGAAGCCCTGAGGAGGGAAATAACCTAACTTTTTAAGGAATTCGAAGAAGGGCTATGTGACTGAAGCATAGAAAATAAGAGGCATGATGTAAGGCTCAAGAGGCATGATGTAAGGCTCAAGAGATAGATGTCAGATCTTGTAGAGTCCTAAGTTAAAAGGAGGAATAGGGAATTCTCTGGCAGTCCAGTGGTTAGGACTTGGCACTTTCACTGCCAGGGCCCGGGTTCAGTCCCTGGTCAGGGAACTAAGATCCCACAAGCCATGCTGTGTGGCCAAAAATAAATAAATAAATGAATGAATGAATGAGAGAAATAGACTTTGGTCTCTTGATGGCCTAGTCGTTCTTTTTGTTCTCTTTCTCTCTCTCTATTTTTTTTTTTTTTCTCCACAGGGGTAAGATAGTTCCATTGAGAAAACAACGTCTCTGGCTGTCATGAGTGGTTGTTTTACAACTTTCCAAAATTGAGCTTTAGACGTTCTCTCTCTTTTTTTTTTTTTATCAAGGCCATATCCCTGACCTGGAAGTCCTTTACTAGTCACCTAGGTATTCGCAATCTTCCTGTGTGGTTGGGAAGGGTGCGCCTCTCCTGGAGCACTTTCTGCATTGGGTCTGTTTCTGGACTGAATATGCATTTCCATGAGATAATGATAGCCGAGAGAATGTGTGTATTCTGCTGTTTCTCACTTCTAAGTTTTTCTCAGTAAACCTTATTCTGTAGCTAAACAGTGTATCACTAGTATGTGTCTCCCTGCCCCTTGTATAACATTAAGGTGCTTTGGACTTCGGGGCAAGCCCCAAGAGCCAGTTTTTTGAAAGGATAAACAAAATCGACAAACTTCTAGCCAGGCTCTCCAAGAAGAAAAGAGAGAAGACCCAAGTAAACAAAATAAGAAATGAAAGAGGAGAATTAATGCCAATACTGCAGAAATACAAAAAAATCATAATAAATACTATGAATAGTTATATGCCAACAAATTGGGACAACCTAGAAAAAAATGGACAAGTTTCTATAAACATACAGCTTGCCAAAGCTGAGTCAAAATAATTTGGGGCTTCCCTTGTGGTGCAGTGGTTAAGAATCTGCCTGCCAATGTAGGGGACATGGGTTCGAGCCCTGGTCTGGGAAGATCCCACATGCCGCAGAGCAACTAAGCCCATGTGCCACAACTGATGAGCCTGCACTCTATAGCCCATGTACCACAACTACTGAAGCCCGTGCGCCTAGAGCCCATGCTCCACAACAAGAGAAGCCACTGCGATGAGAGGCCCATGCACCACAACGAAGAGTAGCCCCTGCTTGATTCAACTAAAGAAAGCCTGCATATAGCAATGAAGACCCAAGGCAGCCAAAAATAAATAAATTAATTTTTAAAAAAATATAATTTGAACAGACTGATCACTAGAAGTGAAACAGAATCTGTAAATTAAAAAAAAAAAAACCGAAAAAACAAAACCCAAAAAACCCCCTGCAAACAAAAGTCCAGAACCAGATGGCTTTACTGGGGAATTCTACCAAACATACAAAGAACTTATTCTTCTCCAACTATTCCAAAAGATTGAAGAGGAGGGAACACTACCGAAGTCATTCTATGAAGCCACCATCACCCTGATACCAAAAATCACACAAAGACACCACAAAAAGAAATTACAGGCCAATATCTTTGATGAATATAGTTGCAAAAATCCTCAACAAAGTATTAGCAAACTGAATCCAACAATACATAGAAAGGATCATACACCATGATCAAGTTGGATTCATTCCAGGGTTTCAAGGATGTTTCAAACACATGCAAATCAATTAATGTGATGCACCAAATCAACAAAAGAAAAGACAAAAACCAAATGATCTTCTCAATAGATGCAGAAAAAGCATTTGATAAAATTCAACATCGATTCATGGTAAAAACTCACACCAAAATGGGTACAGAGGGAACACATCTCAACAATAAAAGCCATTTATGGGACTTCCCTGGTGGTCCAGTGGCTAAGAATCTGCCTTCCAACGCAGGGGAGGCAGGTTCAATCCCCGGTTGGGGAACTAAGATCCCACATGCTGCAGGGCAGCTAAGCCTGTGCACCACAACTACTGAGCCCCTGTGCTCTAGAGCCTGCATGCCACAACTAGAGAGAAGCCCATGCACTGCGACAAAAGATCCCGCATGCCGCAATGAAGATCCTGCATGCCACAACCAAGACCCAACACAGCCAAATAAGTAAATAAATAAATTTTAAAAATAATAAAAGCCATTTATGACAAACCTGTAGCCAATATCATACTCAATGGTGAAAAGCTGAAAGCATTCTTGCTAAATTCAGCAACAAGGATGCCCACTCTCACCACTTATATTCAACATAGTATTGAAACTTCTAGCCACAGCAATCAGACAAGAAAAATAAATAAAATGTGTCCAGATTGGAAGGGAAGAGGTAAAATTGTCTTTCTATGCAAGACTCTATACAGAAAACCCTAAAGCCTCCGCACAAAAACTGTTAGAATAAATGAATTCAGTAAGGTAGCAGGATTAGTATACAGAAATCTGTTACATTTCTTTATACTAACAAATATCAGAAAAGGAAAGTAAAAAGAAAAAGTGTTTAAAATTGCATCAAAGAAAAAAAACCAACCTAGAAATAAACTTAACCAAGAATGTGAAAGACCTATACACTGAGAACTATAAAACATTGATAAAGGAAACTGAAGAAGATTCAAAGAAATGGAAAGATATCCTGTGGTCTTGGATTGGAAGAATTAATATTGTTAAAATGGCCATACTACCCAAAGCAATCTACAGATTTAATTCAGGCCATTTCAAATTACCTGTGACATTTTACACAGAATTAGAATAATCCTAAAATTTATAAGGAACCACAAGAGACTCAGAATTGCCAAAGCAATTCTGAGGAAAAAGAACAAAGCTGTAGGCATAATCTTCCCAGACTTCAGACAATACTGCAAAGCTACAGTTATCAAAACAGCATGGTATTGGCGCAAAAACACATATAGATCAAGGGACCAGAATAAAGAACCCTGGAGTAAACCCACACACCTATGGTCAATTACTCTTTGACAAAGGAGGCAAGAATATACAGTGGAGAGAAGACAGTCTCTTTAGCAAGTGACGTTGGGAAAGCTGGACAGCTGCATGTAAATCAATGAAATTAGAACATTCCCTCATACCATGCACAAAAATAAACTCAAAATGCCTTAAAGACTTAATATAAGACACGATACCATAAAACTCCTATGCCAACAAATTGGGACAACCTACAAAAAATGGATAGTTTCTATAAACATACAGCTTGCCAAAACTGAATCAAGAAGAAACAGATAATTTGAACAGACTGATTACTAGAAATGAAATAGAATCTGTAAAAAACAAAACAAGACAAAAAACACCCAAAAAACAAAAAAACTCCCTGCAAACAAAAGTCCAGGACCAGATGGCTCTACTGGGGAATTCTACCAAACATACAAAGAAGAACTCATCCTTCTCAAACTATTCCAGAAGATTGAAGAGGAGGGGACACTACCAAATTCATTCTACGAGGCCACCATTACATAGAATAAAACAAAGCGGGAAACATTCTTTGACATAAGTCACAGCAATATTTTCTTAGATCAGTCTCCCAGGGAAAAATAAATAAAAGTAAAAATAAACGAATGGAACCTAAACAAATTTAAAAGCGTTTGCACAGTGTTGGAAATCATCAACAAAAAGGCAACCCACGAATGGAAGAAAATATTTGCAAATGATGTGATGAATAAAGGGTTAATTTCCAAAATATACAAAGAGCTCATACAACTTAATATCAAAAAAACAAACAGCCAAGTCAAAAAATGGACAGAAGACCTAAATGAACATTTCTCCAAAAAGACATACAGCTGGCCAGCAGGCACATGAAAAGATGCTCAACACTGCTAATTATTAGAGAAATGCAAATCAAAACCACAATGAGATATCACCTCACACTGGTCAGAATGGCCATCATCAAAATGTCTACAAATAATAAATGCTGGAGAGGGTGTGGAGAAATATTAATATATGGGAATATTAATATTCCCACTGTTGGTGGGAATGTTAATTGGTTTAGCCACTATGGAAAACAGTATGGAGGTTCCTTAAAAAACTAAAAATAGAACTACCATATGATCCAGCAATTCCTCTCCTGGGCATATATCCAGAAAAAACAAAAACTCTAATTCAAAAAGGTCCATGCACCCCTATGTTCATAGCAGCACTGTTTACAATAGCCAAGACATGGAAGCAGCCTAAGTGTCCATCAACAGATGAATGGATAAAGAAGATGTGGTGTATATATACAATGGAATGTTAACCATAAAAGAGAATGAAATATTGCCATTTGAAGCAACATGGATGGACCTAGAGATTATCATGCTGAGTGAAATAAGTCAGACAGAGGAAGACAAATACTGTATATCACTTATATGTGGAATCTAAAAAATAACACAAATGAGTTTATTTACAGAACAGAAACAGCCTCACAGACATAGAAAACAAACTTATGGTCACCAAAGGGGAAAGCGGGGAGGAGGGATAAATTAGGAGTATGGGATTAACAGATACACAGTACTATATGTAAAATAGAAAAACAACAAAGATTAACTGTATAGCAGGGGACTATATTCAATATCTGATCATAGCCTATAATGGAAAAGAATCTGAAAAATATGTGTAACTGAGTCACTTTGCTGTATACCTGAAAATAATACAGTATTGTAAATCTATTATTCTTTAATTTAAAAAAAGAAAGAATGATTTCTGGGTTCTAAGCATGAACAACTGGATGAATGATGATGCTCTTTATCGAAACGCATAACACTGGAACAGAAAAAAGATGTGAACTTTTAGAACTGTTAGAGCTGCTTCTCAGGCATCCCTCCAAGTGGAAATGTTGGTTAAATGGTTCAGGACTGGAATAAGTTTTGTGTACAAATAGGGAGAGAGGGATAGTATGAGATTTACAAGAAAAATGTGGAATTGGAAGAAAAGAGAAGGCCTAGGACAGAGATTTGAGGAGTGCCAACATTTAAGTATCAATAGTGGAGTATAAACTGGCAAAGGAGACAGAAAGAAAAGAACAAAAGGAAAATCTAAAGAATATGGTATCATGTAAACCAACAAGGAGAGAGTGTTTCAAGAAGAATTGGAGATCGCAATTGTTAAATGCTATTGAAAAGATGAATAAGATAAGAACCCTTGGGGGGAAAGTGTTCATTAGGGATATGGATTTCATTGATATCTTTAAGAGAATGGTGGAAGCAGAAAAAAAACCTCATTGAATTGGTTAGGAAATGTTTGGGGTCTCAGATACTAGAAATAGATTATAGGCAACTTTTGACAGACAAACAACAGTTTGTCTGTGAGGAGGCACAGACATAATGGCTCATAGCTATAGTAGAGTGTGGAATCCAGGGAAGGTTGTTTTTGTTTAATATGAGAGACTTGACAATGTTAAAATATTGAAGGACTCAATAGAGAGAAATGTTGAAAATTCAGGAGAGGAGATAATGTTAGAAGCCTCCAAGAAGGTGAGCAAAGAATAAACATTTTCACAGGTAAAAGGGATTGACCTTTGGTTTAAAAAGAGACCTCTCCATTGTAAAGGAGGGAAAGAATAGACTATGAGTAGAGCTACAGGTAAGTTTATAGATTTGATGGCAGGAAATAGAGAAAGTTATTGTTTCAATGTTTCTATTTTCTGTAATGTGGAAGGCAAGATCATTTACTGAGACTGAGGAGGGGTAAGAAGGTTTGGTTCCAGATTTGAAGAAAGAAAATTTGAAGTAGTCTTTACAGCATGTGGGAGAAAGGACTAACTAAAGAAATTAAGAATCACTAGGCAGTGTTAAGGATGGTAATTATTACATGAATATACCACTTGTGTCATTTTTCTGTGGGAGTATTCATCAGAGTGTAGGCCTGGTGAAGGTAGTTAGTTATCCTAGATTTGGGACTTTGTTAAGTGGGTGCATCAAAGAATAGAAGAGCAAAGGAATTTAGGGGCATGATGTTATTATGTACATGATGATATTGTCCAAACTTATAAATATTTTCCTAGGGAAAAAAAAAACACCATTCTTTACAAGGTAATCCTGGTTTTTTTTTTGGTTTTTTTTTTTTTTTTTTATCTGTGCCACATGGCTTGTACGATCTTAGTATCCCAATCAGGGATTGAACCTGGGCCCTCGGCAGTGAAATCAATGAGTCCTAACCACTGGACCACCAGGGAATTCCTGGTAGTACTATTTTTATAGAAGGGATAAATGGAAACAACTATCCTGGTGGCCAGTCACTAGGGGGAAATGGTATTATTTTCTATAGTGACCACCAAACTGAAACAGTAGCACTGTTTTATACTTTTTATTATGAAAAATTGGAAACTTACAGAGAAATGATGAGACTAATTTAATGTGTTCCTATTGTACTCATCACCTACTTTTAACAATTTTGACGTATTATTTTTTATCTATTTTTATATTTTTGTTTATACTTAAATATGTATCTCTAAACAAGAACATTTCCCTTTCAAATCACAGTACCATTATTGCATCTAACAAAGTTATCTATAATTTTTAATATCATCTCATACCCAGTCCATATTCAGATTTCCCATTTGTCACCCAAATGGTTTTATGGATGGTTTGTTCAAACCAGGATCTAATCAAGGACCTTGTGTTACATTTGGTGAAGTAAGTCCTTTTTAGACATAAATCCTGTGTTTTCCAGGAATCTTTTGGGTCTTTGGGCTATTTGTATCTGCCTCATTATAATCCTCTCAGTTCTATTTCCTATATTCCTGTTGAACTTTCTTTCCAGTTCTGAGGGTCTTTAAATTAGACGCTGCTTTACTCTGGCAAAGTACCCAATGAGTACATTCTTTATAAGAGTCAGAGACACTTTCCCTTCTAATTGACCCAGTGACTGATAACTGACTTACCACAAAATCTATAGCACTTCTTCAGTTGTTGGTGTAAAACTAGAAGCCCTAAAGGAATAATTACTAAAATTTAAGGAAGGGGTTCCTGCATTTGCTTGATAAGGAAATAAGATGGAAGATTGTGCCCTTGTTCTATTAAACCTGTTCAGCATTAAAACTATTATTCTGTACCACTAATTGCTGGGTTGTTAGAGTTTCTGTAGTTCTTTATAAACTTGAGCCCTACGGAATCTATAAGGATACAAGTAAGGAAAAACTAGAAAGATGCTTTTTCCAATAAGATATGCCTACTTTTACTGCTGCATTAGGTCTTCATAAGGACTTCTAACATTTCACTTTTGAAGGACCCTGAGATTTTTAGGGCCATTTTATGCATTCATATTTAATGATCACTTTATTTTGCATCTTCCTGCCCCTGTGAACTCTTTGGAACAACTAGAATATAAACACAGTTCATTCCATGGAATTCTAGATATACTTTCTTTTTTTAAAAAAAATTTATTTATTTATTTATTTTTATGGCTGTGTCAGGTCTTGTGGCACGTGGAATCTTTGATGAGACATGCAGGATCTTTTTTTTAAAAAAATAAATTTGTTTATTTTTGGCTGTGTTGGGTGTTTATTGCTGTGCTCGGTTTTTCTCTAGCTGTGGCGAGCAGGGGCTACTCTTCATTGTGGTGTGTGGACTCCTCATTGTGGTGGCTTCTCTAGTTGCAGAGCATGGACTCTAGGTGCACAGGCTTCAGTGTGGCATGCGAGCTCAGTAGTTGTGTCTTGCGGGCTCTAGAGCGCAGGCTCAGTAGTTGTGGCACACAGGCTTAGTTGCTCTGAGGCATGTGGGATCTTCCTGGACCAGGGACTGAACCCATGTGGCTTGCATTGGCAGGCGGATTCTTAACCACTGCGCCACCAGCGAAGTCCCGTGGGATCTTTAGTTGTGGCGTGTGGGCTGTTCATTGCGGCGCATGGGCTTCTCTCTATCTCTAGTTGTAGCATGTATGTTTTTTCTTCTCCAGTGGCACGCAGGCTCTAGAGCACATGGGCTCTTTGTTGTGGTGCACGGGCTCCAGAGCACGTGGGCTCTGTAGTTTCAGTACATGGGCTGTCTAGTTGAGGCACGTGGGCTTTAGTTGCCCCGTGGCACGTGAGATCTTACTTCCCTGACCAGGGATTGAACCCGCGTCCCCTGCATTGGAAGGCGGATTCTTTATGACTGGACTACCAGGGAAGTCCCTCTAGATATACTTTCAACAAAAAATAAATTTAATATCTGGATAGAATATTTTCTACTACAGATAAATGGTGTGTATAACTAGGGACCTATAATAATAAACTGCCAGTCTATAATAAGTTGGCAATCAGTCAAAAGTATCTATAAGTGTATTATTCTATTAGTGGGGCTTATTTTTACTGTGATTTGCAGAAAGGGTTTTTATACTTTTTGGTACCCACATCGTATCATATGCCATTATTATCTCAGGACCAAGACCAACAAGGAAGAAGTCTGTGTTGGGACGAAAAGGATTACCTAGGAAAGGGAATCTCTAGTTTCTTTACAGGTTGTACCAATTTCCTTAGCAATTTACTAAATTCTACCTTGTGTGTAAAATATTTTTGTCATCTAAAGTCTTTTGGAACTCTAGAGATGTATGAGCCATGGACTTTTGTTTGACCAAAGGCAAGGTATGTGTCTCCTTTAATATTCTCTAGTACTTTATCTCTGTTCTAACTCCTGTCTCCAGACTTTGGGTAGAGGCAGGGGCAAATTCTCTTGTTCAGTTAAACTTTTTGATGACTCTCTCAAACCATATTTCTAAAACTGGACAAAGTATTCTCTGTTTACTAGCTTTATGATTCCATTTCCATAGACTTTTTTTAAAAATTAATTTTATTTTTATTTATTTTTGCTTGTGTTGAGTCATCGTTGCTGTGCACAGGCTTTCTCTAATTGTGGTGAGCAGGAGCTACTCTTCCTTGCTGTGTGAGGGCTTCTCATTGTGGTGGCTTCTCTTGTTGTGGAGCATGGGCTCTAGGCGCATGGGCTTCAGTAGTTGTGGCACGCGGGCTCAGTAATTGTGGCTCGTGGGCTCTAGAGCGCAGGCTCAGTAGTTGTGGCGCACGGGCTTAGTTGCTTCGCAGCCTGTGGGATCTTCCCGGACAAGGCCTTGAACCTGTGTCCCCTGCATTGGCAGGCAGATTCTTAACCACTGTGCCACCAGGGAAGCCCTCCATAGACTTTTTTTTTTTTTTGCAACTGTAATATAACTTTATTTAACTTGGTAAAAGCCAAAATTGATAGTTCTTAACATGGTATGTGGAGATCAAAATTAAAGAATACAAAGTACCTTAAAAAAAAAGCATTCAGGGGCTCCCCTGTTGGCGCAGTGGTTGAGAGTCCGCCTGCCGATGCAGGGGACACAGGTTCGTGCCCCGGTCCAGGAAGATCCCACATGCCGCTGAGCGGCTGGTCCCGTGAGCCGTGGCCGCTGAGCCTGCGCGTCTGGAGCCTGTGCTCCGCAACGGGAGAGGCCACAGCAGTGAGAGGCCCGCGCACAGAAAAAAAAAAAAAAAAAAGCATTCAGCTCAACCCTGGTTCCTTCAATATTACTGCCAAATTTCTGTGAAAGAAGGCTTGTAATAAAGACTAACAGCAACATAGAAGATGATTTTAAAAATAAAGTTCATTTATCAATTTAACAATCTGGAAAAAAGAAAGTGACTATAATACTTGATGACAGACATCATGTTTAAGTAGAAAACACAAAGATAGAAAAAAGTAATATCTCTGAAAATATTGCACAACTTCAGGTGTTTCCTCCAAATTTGCTTTATGTAATTGGATATAAATTAATGAACTAAAACTTAAGCAAGATATATGTAACGATTTAACAGAACCTGATAATCTAATTTCTTTCCATTTTTCTCAAACTCATCGTGGGGCTTATAAGAAAATTAACCAACATAGATACTGCTACAGTTGAATGTTAAATCTTTAAGTGCTTATGACATACTAAATTCTTCTATAATGCAATTATGAAGAACCCTTCAAGAGACTTGTGTTTTATATGTAGAAAAGTGTTAAAGTCAAATATTCAACTCAATATAAAATAATAAGAAACATTTCTGATTGTTGGGTTGAGATTGCTTCTCCTTTTGCTAATGAATGATGTTTTTAGCTGTAATATCACTGAGTTGAACAAATATGTCACCTTTGAGTACATTAAGAAAAATAAACACATGCTAAATGGATAAAACATTACAACTACATCCTTACTAGACCATCCTACTTCTAACACTTCAGAAGCTTAGAGATTCAGTGTTCTTATATTAACTGCAAGAAAAAGATAAAAGAGAAATTCCTTCTTTTTTGAGATCACAACTATGAAGTCATGTGGTTATACAAATTCTGCATTTGTGTGCAAAACATGAAACACATTTATCTTAATTCTCCCTGCTTAGAATTGTCAGTCAACTAGCAGGACTGTTCTTCCAAGAAACAGAAACAGAGATGTGTTTTACATAACTTCAATAACCTCAGCACTACAGTACAGGGAAGGAGGTCACAGGAAAGAATAAATCAAAATTGTTACAACTGAGAAACTTTTCTCAGTTTAACCATGGTGCCACTTTCATTTTTACATAAGCATGGTGGCATAATTCAAGCTCAATAAATCAGAATTCTTAATGTTTGAAATTTACCTTGACTTTTAGTTATCACCATATTAACAACCAAAATAATTAGGTGAAACACATAAGAAAGGGTAATATTAAATCCCACTTTACTGGAGTTGGTTTCTTGACACATTAACTCATTTTTTTATAGAAAAGGGATAGTGCATCTCAGCTTGCTTACACACTAGGAGATCACTTTGAATTCTGCATTTCCTAACTGCAAACAGATATAGCACTTATAACAGGTTATAAATAAACTGGTTTTCAAGCATAGAGCCAGCCCCAACGATAATAATACACTATTTAAAAAGACCTAAGGCAATGAATTCCATTTCCAATGGAAAAAAGAACTGTACAAACAAGCTTAAAACTACTTTTTTTGTGCCAGTGTTGTAAAATGTAGCTTTTAATAAAACCTTGACCCAAATGCCAGCAACTTGAGAAAAGAATTTGGGTGGGGGGGAAGAAGAAAATTACTTCATTTAGGAAAAACAACCACTATCTTTTTCCTAATCTTCGACATACACAATTTAAACTTATACAGCTGCTTTAACACTTTACACAATTCCTATGTACTGGAGCAATAACAAGAGCTAAATACAATTATATTTTTGAACACTGGGTCAAGGCTTTACATAAAAATACCTTCCTACTTTTCCCCCTAAGTTTCTAAAATATCACATACTTTTCCCCAACATCTGCAGCCATTCAGGAATATTTAGGAAACTTTTGTGCATGATCTTAATCCCTAATCCCTGGCTTTTTGGGCTCAGTGACAAAAGATCAAAACCACCAAAAATGATGGTTCACTTGAAGTCAGATGAGAGACCCTGGCTCAATCAGTCTCATAGGACGAAAGCAGTGCTGCATCAACGGGCTTCATGCAGGAGGGGCATGTGAAGGATCTCATCAACCAATCGTCCATACAGTCCAGATGATAGATGTGCATGCACGGGAGAAATCGAATTGGGTCCCCATGAACAAAGTCCATCATACAGATGACACACTCCCAGATCTTTTTTTCTGATCCATCTCTTCCAGGTTCATAAACTCCTTTAGGCAGATGCTGTATAAGGCCTATTCTTTGAGCTATCCTAATTTGTTCCTCTTCAGTCAGCTGAGTTGCTAGGTGAGTCTGGCTAGGTGTTGGATGATAGACCGGAACTGGAACTTGTTCCTGATAAGGCGGCGGCGGCTCCTGATCCCGCTCAGTCCCCTCGCCAAAGCTAGCCCGCTCGGACTGAGACTCGTGAAGCAGGGAGATGTCATCCGAAGTGGGGGACTTGAGGCAGTTCCCCATCTTCCGGGGCTGGGGTGTGTGATCTGTGCGCTGTTTTGACAGTCTTCTCCCCTCCATAGACTTTTTAATTAGGCCTTCTGTCATCGCAGAGTCACAGAGGATGTGTGAATTAAATTGATTTTTTTCCCTATTATACTTTTTTCCTATTCTTGATTTTTATAATAATTTACCAGTCAACTTCACACTTCTCAACTGTGTATGGATCTATGGTGGGGTTTTTTTTGCGGTACGCGGGCCTCTCACCGCTGCGGCCTCTCCCGCTGCGGAGCACAGGCTCCGGACGCGCAGGCCCAGCGGCCGTGGCTCACGGGCCCAGCCGCTCCGCGGCACGTGGGATCCTCCCAGACCGGGGCACGAACCCGTGTCCCCTGCATCGGCAGGCGGACTCCCAACCACTGCGCCACCAGGGAAGCCCGGATCTATGGTTTTGATTGCACAGCCTCTCATGACATTTTCTCTGACAGCAGATACTAGTTGACTTCCTGTTTTTGGAAACTCCTCTTATTTCTAGTTTTGTCGTTTACCATTCCTAAACTCTGGACAAGTACCTCTTCCATTACTAGCAAAGCAATCAAGTCCAGCTCTTGTTAGTTATTAGTTGTAATAGCACTCTCCATGAACCCTTGATTAAACTATTCTTCCCTCACCTGTCCATTGGCAAAAATACATATACCCCTAATTTCTATCTTGTATGTTACCTTGCTCCATGTAATTCCATTTAATCTCGTACAGTTAAACTGGGCAGATCATTTTGGCAAATCCACACTGAGTACATGATCCTACGAAGATCTGTGCTTTTCATCAGCATAACTAAGATTAGGATCTGAAAGTAGCAGTAGGAGATGCTAGTGAGAGTGCACATGCTTTCAGGGCCATTCTTGTGGTTCTAAATAGTAAGATGACTTTTAACCAGACAGGAAATTTGAAAGTATAAAAATGGGCTGTAAATAAATCCGCACTTTCCTAGAAACAGACCTATTTTGGTCTGTTCTGCTTCGGGATTCTTATATATATAACTCTGTATCCAAGATCTAGTTATTCCTTTTTATTTTAATGATCCTCCTCCGCTTCTCTAATACTTCCTGCTTGCTCTTTTTTTAAAAAATAAATTTTAAAATTTATTTATTTTTGGCTGCGTTGGGTCGCCGCTGCTGCATGCAGGCACTTTACAGCCGCGGCAAGCGGGGGCCAGCCCTCGCCGCGGCACGTGGGCCCCTCACCACAGTGGCCTCTCCCACCGCAGAGCACAGGCTCCAGGCATGCGAGCCTCAGTAGCCGTGGCCCACAGGCTCAGCATTTGTGGCCTAAGGGCTCTAGAGCACAGGCCCAGCAGTTGTGGCACACGGGTCCAGTCCGGTCGCTTCGCAGCATGTGGGATCCTCCCAGACCAGGGATCGAACCTGCGTTCTCTGCACTGGCAGGCAGACTTCCAACCACCGCACCACCAGGGAAGCCCCCCTGCTTGCTCTTGAGTAAAATAAACTACTGATTCCTTGGTCTCTGTCTAGATCACCTAGCTTCTAGATCTTTGGTTAAATAATGACATCTGCCTCGTTCTTTCCCCATCGTGACTCCCCCTTGATCATCCCTTTCCCATATCAACTTTTATATCCATGTCTTGACTGTTTCCTCTACCACTTGTTTTTAAATTATTGACAACTCTCTGGAGTATATTCGAAACCAACGTGTTTTTTAAGGTTGGCTTTTATTAGTTTGCTTTTTTACTTTACATTTAAGGATTAGAAGTGAGAGTAGTTTAGGAGATACAGTTCAAGATAAATACTAAAGCCATATTAAAGAAATAAAATAAGTTTGTCCATTCACTTTTCTCTTCGACTAAGACTATGGTGGGAATTTTTTTTTCCACAGAAGGCTACACTTAAGTAAAAATTCACCTAATTTAGATATTTTTAAAAGGTAGTTAATACATCAAAAATTGTCACTTTTTTTTTTTTTTTTGGGCCGTGCCACGCACCTTGTAGGATCTTAGTTCCCCGACCAGGGATCAAACCCATGGCCCCTGCAATGGAAGCGTGGAGTACTAACCAATGGACCACCAGGGAATTTCCAAATTGTCACTTTCTTTTAAAAAAATTTTTTAGAGGCGGGAAGGGGAAAGAAATGTGGTAACAGAAAAGTGATTCCAACAGTACAGGCAGAGAGATCCAGCTTTCCCTTTTAAATAAGAGGCAGGAAAAGAAGATAGATAAAGAAACCCAGATAGATTTAGGGGCTGTTCACGTGCCCTGCATTATACTAAGCATTTTACGTTCATTATCTCATTTAATTTTCACAACTTCCCACTTTACATCTGAGAGAACAGGCTTAAAGCCCTGAGTAACTTGCTCAAGACCACACAGCTTGTAAACAGCTCCAGTCTGACTTTTAACTTCACACTCCTCAACAGCTCTGCCTCTCTGGGTGGGTAAGAAAGTTACTTGTAGGTGAGATTGATGTTTGTTAAGTAGGAGTAAAGTTCATCTTTCAATTTATAAAATTCTTTAGAAATCCTCTCATCTCACTGATTCTATATCACTTTATAAGAAAAGAAAACTAAGGTCCAAAGACTTTAAATAATTCAAATCCAAGCTAGTTAACCAGAAATATTCAGGCAGTGCTTTCCTCTGTATTTTAAAGGCTGGAATTACTTAATTTTTGTATTACATTATCAGGTTTTCTTCTATTTTACCAATTTACAAAATGTGATAGTATTATGTATATTGTTAATAAAAGTAACGTATATACTCTATATAGAATTATCAGAGTATTTTAGATAGAACAGGTTTTCGTTCAGTCTTCTTTTGTGATTTAATTGCCCATTTTTAAAAAAATTTTAAAGATTATCTAATGTCAGTTTTTATGTAATAATAAACATACATTTTATACATTAATAAACAAAATTTAATTTAATATATGCATTCTGTATTTTTTTGTGAAATTAATATTTTAGAGACTGGTGAGTCAGATTAGGCAGAAGATTTAAGGCTTAGAAAAGAAAGCTTTGGCTAGATAATATTAACAAAAGTGCTGGGATACAAAGCAAGAAATATTCTATTATTATTATTATTATTTTTTTTCTTTTGTTGCGGTACGTGGGCCTCTCACTGTTGTGGCCTCTCCCGTTGCGGAGCACAGACTCCGGACGCGCAGGCTCCGGACGCGCAGGCTCAGCGGCCATGGCTCACGCGCCCAGCCACTCCGCGGCATGTGGGATCTTCCCGGACTCGGGCACGAACCCATGTCCCCTGCATCGGCAGGCGGACTCTCAACCACTGCACCACCAGGGAAGCCCCCAAGAAATATTCTTGATGGTGATTTAATTGTAGACTCTCAGGAACAAATGGGCCTAAAGTATTCAGTACTATACTGACACATGCTTTGTTATTTTAAGTAATAACCAGCATTGTTGACAGTGGGCCAGTTACAGACTTTTTTTGATAAATGTCAAGATCTAAAAGAGGAAGAAATTGAGGCTGATGGTCCATGAGAAGACAGGTCACCTATACCAAGAAATGGATACTTTTAGTTAAAACTTTTAAATATTCATGTGCTATGGATGATAGTAGCTTTCAATAGAAACGCTCCCAGAATTTACCTATCCTAAAGTGTCATTTGGAGGAAAATTATTGATATAAGATTATAGTTCCTTCCCAACAAACAACCAATCTAATATATGATCTATACAAAATAAACTGTAAAACTTATATAATATGTTGAAATGCATTGTGATAAGTATAAAGAGAAGGGTCAGATCTATTCAGTGGAAAATTAGTTTTTCTCTTAAATTATCCCAGAACAAGGTAGACCCTAACTGGGTATTAAAAATACGTTAAGGGGCCTCCATGGTGGTGCAGTGGTTGAGAGTCCGCCTGCCGTTGCAGGGGACACGGGTTCGTGCCCCAGTCCGGGAGGATCCCACATGCCACACAGCAGCTGGGCCCGTGAGCCATGGCCGCTGAGCCTGCGCGTCCGGAGCCTGTGCTCCACAACGGGAGAGGCCACAATGGTGAGAGGCCTGCGTACTGCAAAAAAAAAAAAAAAAAAAAAATGTTAGGTAATGACACTGCATGGGTGAATAAAACATGACTCTGGTCCTCAAGGAGCTTAAAATGTATTAAGAGAGATGATTAAGTAAACAGACAACTGCAATTCAATGTATAAAGTGCTATAATACTGTTAAGTCCAGGATTCTATGAAGTCACATAAAAGGGGCACTAATACCAGAGTAAGGTGGGATCATTACTACCCATGATATGAATCCTTAAGCACTTAGCATAGTGCTAAGCATATGGTAGGCATTCAATATTTGATAAATTGGAACATACCTGATTTAGAAAACAAAACAAAACATGAGCCTGGACTTAATTTTTTCTTAAAACAATGTCTTTAAACTTTATACCAAAATGTGTTTTTTATGAATCCTTTTCATGTTGCAATAGTAATTTCAGTGACCTTGTAAATTAACCAGTACCTACAGCTGATTCTTGAATGTAACTGCTACTAGACAACTGTGTCCCATAGTGCTGGACACATAGTAAATGTTCGAAAATAACAACTACTTAGTTTTTTTTAAAGCTTCAGAATTTATTCAGTAATTCTCTATCCTCACCACCAAATTCTTTAAAGGAATTTCTTATTGTTAATTATTAAGATTGTGTATAAGTGAGAACTTGAAAAGTATGATTCTTGTGCAATAATAAACACTATATTAACCAGTGGGAACTCTGAACAAGTAAATGAAAGTCTTGTCCTTGGCAAATCTGAAATAAAAATGGCTTACAAATGTTATATGGTATACTAGGGACACTTTACATATGATTGGAGTTAAAACTAATGCATATGAGCAATTAGAGATCAATGCTAAATTCTATGGTAATGACTGTAAATACATTATGACTTCATTGATTAATTCAATAAATATTAGGCTTCAACTTTATGATACAGCCTACACTAGGCCCAGAGATAGATTAAAAAATACAGTCTGGGGAACGAGGAAGAAAACATAATCATTGTACAGTGTGATTTAATGCTACTATAGAAAAAGTACAAAGTACTGTTGGTGTATAAATTAAGAGCAGCTAATGGTGCAGAGAAGGAAAAATTGGTATGAAATGGATTAGTCATATGTGCTTAATTTTTTTAAAAAACAGGCAATATATAATTTTATTGTGACTATATCTTATTTGTTATCTGATGTATTTTTTAGGAACTTGTATAGTATTTTTCTATTTTGTGAAATGAGCTTAAAAAACCCCAAGGGCTATTTATAAGTTATGAATTAGTTGAACATGCCAAGAACTCCTATTTCTCATCATACTGTAGTGTACCTTTTATAAACTATATTCAAAGCCAAGTGGATATAATTCAGTGAGCAAATAAGATATCTACTTGGTCAACTATTTAGTATGTTGTGCAGATCTAACTAGTAGGAATAATTATATGTTTTAAAAAGATTGTACAGTTTCTCTTAAATATTAACTAGCTTTGATCAACTTAACAGTCCTTTTTCTTATTTCTTATTAAGGGTCTGCTGTATTTGTTGGTAACAGACCAGGGGTTTCTCACTGAAGAAAAAGTTGTTTGGGAAAGCCTACACAATGTCGATGGTGATGGAAATTTCTGTGACTCAGAATTTCATCTGCGGCCTCCTTCTGATCCTGAAACTGTATACAGAGGACAACAAGATCAGATAGATCAGGTAAATTTGTTGTTGTATCTTCTTCATATTGTTTAAAGTGCTCATTCCTTTCAAATGTGAATTTAGTTATCCAAATTTTTGAACTAAAGATTTGTTCATTAATATACTTGTGAAATTTTCCCGACACTTCCTAAATAGGTAAGTGATTATTCTACATGTACATTAATTGTACACTTTGGTTCAGAAGGCCAGATTATATTGAACTGTGAAGGTCATGGTAAAGAGTTTAAATTTTACTCTAATTGTAGTAGGGAAGGTATGCGAAGTATTAAACATGGAAGTGACATGATCTACTTTACCTTTTTTTTAAATTGAGGTAACATTAGTTTATAACATTATATGTTTCATGTGTATAACAGTACGTTTCTACTTCTGTAAAAAAATATGGAATGCTTCACAAATTTGAGTGTCATCCTTGCATAGGAGCCATGCTAATCTTCTCTGTATCGTTCCAATTTTAGTATTAATGCTGCTGAAGCGAGCACTACTTTACCTTTTTAAAAACCTGCTATGTGGCAAATGCATAGGAAGGACACAGTTGTAAGCAGACTAGCAGTCCAAGCAAGAGGTGATGATGGCTTAGCCTTGGTGGTAGAGATGAAGAGACAAGTACATATTTGAGATCTATTTTGGTTAGTCAGAAAAAGTAGAAAAGAGGGAATCTTGAAGATAGCATACACTGGATAAAGAGTAGGGGGGTGTTCTGAGCCTTAGAGTCCAAGGTAAGGAGGAACAGACACTTACAGCAGGAGCTGCACTACTGAGCAGAATTCTTATTTGGAACTGAGACAGATGAGATTTTTGCCTGCTATTGGTTGGTAGGCTTAAAGCCACAAGTGTGTTTATTACTAGAAGTATAACAGTGATGTGACATTTTCCTCAACTGAGGCAGAAATATGTTTATGTTAAACATTTGGCACATGTTTCGCTGATAACAATTTAAGTGCATAGAGACTGTGTTCATTTAACCATTATTCATTGAGCAGTTGTATTGAGCACTATAACTGCATCCTGGGGACACAAAGATAAATCATTCAGTCCTGTCCTCAAAGATTCTGCAGTCTAGTTGGGGAGGCAGGTATTTGACCAACTAATGTTATATGTTAAGTTCTATAATGGTAATTTGAATAGCAAGCTATGAATGGACGAAAGAATACTTGATTCAAACAAATACTGATCTTTCTAAGACTCTTGGCCCTCCTTTGACAAAAGCCATAATAATCAACATACTCATTTTCCTTCAGAAGATATACAGGAGCATGGTTTTTTAAGTGTTACTTAAGAGAAATATACAGGATTTTTCTAACTACTGTGTGTAAAAAATATTGGCACAGGAATGAAGTAAAGCAATAGATTGCCACAGTAACCTAGTTGTAAGGTGTTGAGAATACATGTATGATATTGTCTTTAAAAGTAACAATGAAGGGACTTAGCAAAGAGCAGAGTTTGAAGAATTGAGGAGAAAACTTTGAAGGACAAATTCTTGATGTCAGTAAGATAATCATGCTAGGTAGTACAAGGTCTTCACAGGCAACAACCTTTTACATATCCTCTGTGGTTATTTAAAATTCTCTTATTTTGAGGGTAGACTGGGGGAGGTGCACAAGAGTAGTCAAGTTTCATTCAGCACTAATTCTTAATAAAAGTGGATGTTTTGTTAGATAATATAACTTTTGACCAAAGATGCATCACTTTCTCTCATAGGAAATAATCTGGGTGTGTGTGTGGGAGGAGAAAGGCATAGTTAAGTAACTGAATATGATTGTATGATGGACAGCTATGTTGGCTTTAAAAATCATCTTTTGGAAGAATATTTAATAAATAATCTTGGGAAGTTCTTACAACCTTTTTTTAAACAGAAGACTTTTATAACATTAGATGGAAAAGAAAGCAGATTATGATAGTTTCAGGGGTTGGGAGATGTGTTTGTGTTTGTATGTGAATATAGAAAAAAATGATTAATATATAACAATTATATATTGTTAACAGTAGTTGGCTCTGTGTAATGATATTATGGTAATCTTAACTTTCTTATTTATGCTTTTTTACTTTGTAACAATTTTCTACAGACATGTGGTTTTTTCTTTAAGCTTTTCCGAATGCCTTATATACTGCTTCTAGAAAGAATTTCAAATGAATATTTTAAATATTTATAACAATGGCAACATCACTGAAATAATTTCATACCTCCCAAACAAATATATAGAAAACTTCTATTTTTACATTTACCCTCTGGTATGTTTTTTAAAAGCCACTCTGATAGGTTTGTAGATATAACCCCTATATTCACACACGTTAGTTCTTGGATAAAATCTAATAGCTAACAACAGTTATCATTTAATTTCTTAGGACTATCTTATGGCATTATCTCTACAACAAGAACAGCAGAGCCAAGAGATCAACTGGGAACAAATACCTGAAGGAATCAGTGATTTGGAACTAGCAAAGAAACTCCAAGAAGAGGAGGATAGACGAGCTTCTCAATATTACCAGGAACAGGAACAAGCAGCAGCAGCTGCTGCTTCTGCTTCTACACAGGCCCAGGTAAAAACTAGTGTTCTGATTCTTAAATATAATGATCACTTTAGCAATAAAGAAATTTGTGCTGAGATAAAAACTTTTAAGTTAGGTATTGACTCTGTTAGCATTTTTAGCATCCATGGATTTTATGACATTGTCCTAAGTTTGTGATTATCTTAATATATTTCTAATTTAGTTAATTTTACTTTTTCTGAGGTTCTGATGGGAAGATTTTCCAAATTTATTAAGTTCTTAATAGCTTCAAACAATATAAACCAATTTGAACAAATCTTTCCTATCAATTAGAAGGCAGTATGAGGTACTGCTGGAAAGAATGTAGACTTTGGAGCCAGATAAATGTGGATTTGCATTTTCTGCTTCTGTCTCCCCTTACTAGGTGCAACATGGACAAAGTCCTCTACGTCTCTTAGTTTCATTTTCCCTGTCTGGAAAAAAGAAGATTAATACTTAACCCTTAGGTTTGTGGTTAAGAATAAATAATGTTAGCATTTAATCCAATGTTTGACATGTGCTAAGTATTCAACAAAGGTTAGCACCTTTCCACTTTCCCCAGCTAAATGTTTTAAACACTGAAAATGTAACTAAGGGGGTTTCTATTTCTTAAATCTCATTTCATTAAATGAAAAAAATATTCCCCTTCTTTTATGTTTGTACCATGCTAGAACTATTCCTTTGATTTGGGTATTCAAGAAAGCTTGATGCCCTTTAAGATCTGATGAAACTTTAAATATAGAGGTCTCTATTAAAATAGGTATAACATTTCTATTTCTAGAAATATTGACTACTCCAAGCTTAAAATTTAAAACCTACCATGTTATGATTAGCTTTTCACTAAAAAAGTTCTCTCATTGCACAGAATACACATTTCACACTCTGAGTCCTCAGGGGTTTTTTGCCCTCCTTTTAAAATCTGTTTATTATAGTATTTAATGAGATCTTGGAAAACTATTGTAGCTTGCCAAAAGGTGTCACTTTCTTTAACATTTCCTAAACTTTAACATAAGTTATCTTGAATTTGAGTCTTCAGGCAATATAATGCTATATGTTATTTATTGTTTGAAGTTCCATTTACTTAGAATAATGGATACATTAATTATATCTATTCTGAATGATAGAGGCAGTTATTCAGATACCATATCACATAACAAGTCTATACACCAATAGCCTTTTTCCATTAATAATTCATTTCACTCCTGTAGTTTTTCTTTCTAGATAACTATGCTTAAGCATCTTGGAAAAATTGTGGTAATTTTTTCCTGTTTATTTTTCTTAAAGCAAAGCCAGCCAGCACAAGCCTCTCCATCGAGTGGCAGACAATCTGGGAATAGTGAACGTAAACGAAAGGAACCTCGAGAAAAAGATAAAGAAAAAGAAAAGGAAAAAAATAGCTGTGTCATTTTGTAACAAGTGTGGGTCATGTTGGAACCATCTGTATGTCTTCAGAAACAAAACCATAGGAGGAAAGGAAGAAAAACCGATAAATACCGTCTGTGCCTGATTTCCCAATGGATTTTGTTCATGTTTTTCAGGGGAAAGGTTGTTACTTAGTTACAATCAGACTTTTTCAAGTCACACAGTACACTCTTTATGAGCTGGAGTTTCATGTTACAAGTTGAAAATGCTGTGTGTTGTCATTCATGAAAAATAATGCACTTGTAGCCAAATAAGCAAATCACAGCAAATTTGTGTCATAGTGACATTCATAACTCATATCAGTTAGTAAGCTATTTCATCTTCTATTCTAACAGTGAATAGTATTCATTGTTTCCTTCCTCAGATCTAAATATTAGCACAATAATTTCTGAAAATTAATTTTTACAATGCTAAATTATGATCTAATCCATGAGAAACCAGGGGTTTAATATAGATTTAAAAAGAAAAGAAAAGACACAAATAACAAGAATAAATAACCCTCAATTGTATATTGGACTAGTTCAGCCCTTGAACAGCTTTACCTTTCTTTAGGAATGTACATTTTAGATATATCTTGAGAACTGATAATGGAGCTTGGATTTAATTTAGATAGAAAAAAAAAAGATTTGTATTTCTTTTCCAATAAAAAAAAATTACATAACACCAATACTCATCAAAATCAAATCTTAATAACTTTGTAGTGTTATAAAATTTGAGGAATTTTGAAATCTTTAATAAAGGTTACTTGGACCACAGTTACTATTTATTGATAGTGTGATAAGTGAGTATAAAGAGGAAACCACGTGGATGCTAGGCCTTGTAAATATGGAGATGTAGAAATAGAAAAGGAGATAGTTCAGTGTCTACCTTTTTCTAAAATTACCTTGAACCTTAAATTTTAAATGTTTATTTTCTAGAAAATTAAGTATACTTATTAAAACCAACAAAAAAGCACATTTTTGAAAGGATGTTAGATACTCTCTCAGTCTAGTGGAAAAACATTAGTAAAAATCTGTTAGAGGATAAGAATCTGGAGGAATTTATGTAGAAGCAATCAGATTATTCTAACTTATGAGAACCAAATAAACCTATAACATCTTTTAGTGTTTCTAGGATTCAGAAAGAATATTTATTGAACTTTATTATGAGGCAACACATATTTTCCTGTATTTCTATAGTTTGGAAAACTATCCTTAAGAGTCCTTTTTATATGCTTTATATTTAAAAGTTTGTTTTAGTCATTTTTGAAAAGACTGTTGCTGCTGCAAGTAGTTACGTGATTTACACTCTAAGCCTCAGTAAATTTGTTTGTTCAAGAGCATCTTAATCTAACCTGAGCATCCACTTGGAGAATGCTTTTTGTGGTCTGGGGTGACAAAAGACTACAAAAAAAATGTGGTCTTGATTTCTTAAGCTATGTCCTTAACATTCTCCGTGATCCAGGACCAGATATAAGATAAATCTATATGTAAAAAGTAAAGTCTTATTTATGGAAGAAATTATTCTAAGGGAAATATCCAGGGTCAAGCTGTATCTTTTACATCCTTCTATATTGCATGTCTGTTTATGTTATACCATTTGTTATTCCTTCAAATTTCATATGCTAGCATGATAAGTCATCAGAGAACCTGTTTGGGGTATAAAACTTTCATATAAAATATTTGGTTAGTCTCTTAATAATAACCCAGAATATGTGTATATTGCTAAAGTAATCAAACGTACTACAGAATTCTCTATTGGCTCAAACAAGTTGATTTTTAGGCCAAGTTTATTCTTGATATCACTCTGTTGGTTAAAGGAGGAAACTCAAACCTCAGTGTTTGTTTTTCCCAGAACAGATAGTAGTGACAGTGCATTATATTTTATTAAAGCAAAACAATAAATCCTTAGAAATTTTAAAAAACATATTTGAGGCATATTTTTCCATAATTATATACTTAACTATTTATTGCCCTTGCAACATATATGTGTAGAAGGTATTCTTCTGTTAATTGTTAACTGTCTTAATTTGTTCCAAAGATAACACTGCCATTCTGCAGTCCCATTAGAAGAAAAAAAAATTCACTCAAAACCAGCAGTGCTGCTATCAGATAAGTAAATGTCAACGTATATTTATAAGAAATAACTAAGAAATGTAATGTGTCTGTTAATTCAACCTTTTTCTATGTAATATTTCCCAGTCAGGCTTTCTTACATTCCTGGAATTCAGTTTGATATACCAAGAGTAATAATGATAAAATGTTTACTTTGAATACTGTGGGGGAAAATTAAATGTTCAATTCTATTTAAAAAAAAAAAAACTTCTGAGAGATACTGGTTTCCCATCCTTGAAAGTTATAAAGAATTTAGAGCTATTATGTCTTTATTTTGCTCAAGTCAACAAATTACATATTCAGACATTTCATTGTTGGTTTAGGTACACTGGAATTTGATAGTGGTATATTAAAGTCTTTCCTTCACAGTATTTTATAATGCTTGAAAACTGTTACATGTGCACTGCTAGTAGAAATTAGAACTTAAACATTTTTGTTTTTAAGATTTATAGGCTAGATTAGAGACACATTTGCATCAACCAGTCACCTCTTCTGCAACCAGAGCTAGCAAAAGAAGCAGATGAATGAATGGATATGGTCATTGAACTGTCTCATACTTCAAAGACTTTTCCTTAAGGTTAGTGACCAGTCTTTGTTAACAGTATGAAAATTTTCTTCATGTTAATCCCATTGAATCAACAACGCTGTGATTTATAATATGTTATCAACACTAAAAAATACATCGTGTGTGTGTGTGTGTGTGTGTGTGTGTGTGTTTCTGAAGCAAGGATCCATGACTTCTAATAGATTCTCAAAGGAGTCTCAGATTTAAGAATCAGCATCACCAAGCTGTTTAAGGCAGCTAAAATTGGAATTGGCTGCTTCCTATAATATGCTGTTTCAATGTGCATAGTTAAAGTAACTTATTTCATGTTTCAAGATGTCAAGTTAGTAGTTGAATGAGACATAGATTTAAGGTTAAGATTAGTCTTTGGAATATATGTATATATTTTTTGTCTAAAATTTCTAGTATTTGACTACTTATGTTTTGAATTCTTCCTCATACTTCTTGATCTTAGCTTAATTAAGCAAGTTACTATCAGAGATTAGTTGACTGAACCCAACATTAACCATTTTGTACTTTCACAAACCTTAACATTTTGTTTTTAATGAATCACCAACTCAGTTCACAAAGAGACAGAAGATCTTGAGAGGAAAGAGGACTAGAAGTAAAATATATATTTAAGGAAAGAACTATCATTATTAATGTTGGCATATAAAGCAGTTATTTGTAAAATTCTGCTGAAGAAAAATCAAGGCAAGAATTTCTAGAACTGTCCTAAAACAATCTCATTTATTTAAATTTTTTTTTAAAAAAAGCAAAAAGCAAATTGATTGTATTTCACTTAACTTTCCTATTTCAATGGAGTTATTGTAAAACATGATGGAAAGTTATGGCTTTTACCTATCACAGAATACTTAGGCATACAACTTAAACTATAATAATAAATTTACTAATGTTTGATAAAATAAGATGGAGGCATTAAAGATGGCATATAGTTTGTATTTTAAGGTATGGGAAATGTGAAATTCTGAATCATTTTGTCTAAAAACCTGCCTTTTATCTTGCCTTCGGCAAATTTACCATGCCTCAATTTACTCTAAATATCTAAAGGATGCTCATTTTTAGTGCTTTGCACCTTGGAATAAAGGGCATAGTATAAGCACAGGGTATTATTGAAATAATCATAAATATTACACACATCTTTTGTTCTTGAATGTGTAGATTTTTTCCCCCAACGACAATATTTCTAAAGCCAGTTTTTTGTTTTTTTTAATGCTGTCAAAGTTTGTAGAATTATCTTGTCTTTGAGCATGGCATCATCTCTTCCCCCAATTTTTTTTTTTTTTTTTTTTTTTTGCTACGCTGCATAGCATGTGGGATCTTAGTTCCCTCTCCAGGGATCAAACCCGTGCCCCCTGCCAGGGAATTCCCTCTTCCCCAAATGTAGTATTTTACAGTTGCTTTTGTGTTCTGTGGGCTATAGGATCAAAACCAAGAGTATTTTGGGAGTATAAAAGCATTAAAAATCTATTTTTTCTGATATCTTTCATATTTCTAAATATTTAGATTCTCTTTGCCTCTTCATGGAACAAAGTACAATGGGATCAGGTTACTAATACATATATGTAAACATTTTTGCATGGATGGAATTCATTTAGATCTCTTAAGTACTGTCCTTTTTAGGGCTATTTAAATTATTTCTGTTTTTTTAAGTGTAAAATGTTATTTGATAATATACAATTAAATTTCTTTTAGAAAGTGACCGAAAATAGTAAAATAATGGGCTTCCCTGGTGGCACAGTGGTTGAGAGTCCGCCTGCCGATGCAGGGGACACGGGTTCGTGCCCCGGTCCGGGAAGATCCCACATGCCGCGGAGCAGCTGGGCCCGTAAGCCATGGCTGCTGAGCCTGCGCGTCCGGAGCCTGTGCTCCACAACGGGAGAGGCCACAACAGTGAGAGGCCCGCGTACTGCAAAAAAAAAAAAAAACAAAGTAAAATAACTAACCAGAACCAGAGTTCTTAGGTCCTCTAGTAATTGAGTGTCCTTTTTGACTGATGTCCAAAACTTCTAAAGCTCTTGGGAAAACATAAAAAAATTGTGGTTACTCTTCTCTAGTGACACTTTAAAACTAAAATTATAATTGAAGGCTTCTTGAACAAAATACACTGCAATATAGAGATAATGCAGTCTAAGGAACAAATTGCAGGACCCTGATAAGTTTAACTGATTTTGAAGATCTGTCTAAATTTTAACTCATGCATGTCTTACTTAATCCCGTTGTTTCTGCCATTAGAAATTAGAGTTTAATAAATTGCGATACACATATATATTTTTACATGAAGGATTCTAGTTTCTAATTTCACTTTTCTGATCTCAAAAAAATTCAACTCAAAAAACAGGGTAAAAGTCTTCAGATATTGCCTCAAGTTTAGCTTTATCCTGTTGAGCTGAAAAAGGATGAGATTTAGATTTGTCTGCTTATAATAGATATTTTTTAGGGCATGGTACTATCCCAGATAAGGTGTTGAAATACCATGGCAGAAACATATAAAATCTAAGCTTTAAACCACAGTAGATTTAAAGAACAAAAAGTTGTAGTATTATTCTATAATGTCTCTACTTCATCTGATATTAATTCTAAGAATTCCTTCAAATCACTTAATAATTTGTCACCATTAACTTTACAAACCTTATATCTATCCTCACTGTAATATCCTATCTTGAGAGGCAGGGGTGCCTTCTAGATTAGAGGGTGGACAAAGCAAAATTCTTCTGAAGGTGATCCTGGCTTATTTGGCTCTAGTAGTCCCAACTTTAATAGGAATTCAGTAAACTGAAATACCCATTTAAGTTCCCAAATCAGTGACCTGTCCAAATGAGCATTATAACTGAAATACCCTGAAGAGCAGTTCTAACTAATGAAATGTGTTTTAAGACTAAGACTGGCATTTAATCTGTCCTGTATGTCTCTCAATTTTGTCAGTTTTTGTTGTTTTTTTACATCGTGGTTGTATGAAATAACCATTTTTTTCCAGGGTATATAGGATATCCTAAAGCTTTACAGATTTTTAAAGATGAGGATTTGAAAAGCTTTCAGTAGTTTTTGTTAAAATGCTATCTTCTCAGTAAAATAACAACTGTTGTTTTCACACATCCACATATCACAAGTAGGACAATATGATCGGAGATTGATGTATGATTGCTACCCAACAATCAGCAAAAGGGATAATCTTCACTTGTGAAACTTCAGAGGTACCCTGAAAGTCATTTCCTAAAGTTAGTGCATGTGAGTCTTTTTTCCTTGAATTGTGCAGAATAATTGGCTTGTGGCACATATTTGGAGGAGTAGCAAGTGAAATGGTATAATGACTGCAGAGAAAGTGATCTTGAAATACAACAAGAAAAAACAAATTTTCTTCTTCCACTTTATTGCCCATCTGTTTGGGTCAGGAGGTTGCTATGATAGATCTCTATGCCAGGCCAAGAATGGCCAATTGAAATAGAGTTCTCAAAGAGTTTAAATACATAGATTGTGTATGAGTGCCTTTTTTTTTTTTTCTCCTCCTTTTCTTTACTATCTTAATGCCCTTTCTACTTCTGAAATAATTCATCTGTTTTGCTTTATGACCAGCTTTAATTCTAGTTGTAGAATGATAGCAACCCTAGAGGTTGATAGAAAAGAGCATTGAAATACATTTTTTGAATAAAGACACTTAAAAGCATCTACCCAGCTTAGGGTTGAACTGAATTTCTATGAAAGAAAGTTATTGTTTTATATGCTAATTATGCTAAAACCACTTGATTTTAAAAAGTAAGTCTTAAGTTTCAGAAGTTTCACTTTTGGAGGATACTCCTAAAAAAGGCATATTGAACACAGATGGGAAAATATAAAATATTTCTGAAAGAATTATTCAGTATTATTCAACGTTTAATTTCATGTTTGTTATTGTACCACAAGGATAGCGTCATTCTTGGATTAAAATGTTGGATTTTTGTTAATATACTTAAATCTGTAACCAGTGGTAACACCCTTAGTATTTTTTTTAATAGATTATATTTTATTTCAATAAACTTTGATATTTAGACCAAAAAGTCTTTCTGCTATATATATTAATCTCATTAAGCTACTTCTTACAAATGTTAAGAGTGGGGAAATGGGGAATTGACATTAATTCACATTTACTTAGGATTAACTCTTATCATACTTGGACCAACTCTTGATAAAGACAGTGCTTTTCCCTCAAGAGACAGTGAACAAAGAAACAATTAACTCTAAATTATATAATAGTTAACTACCTGATCCCAGTGGTAGATTTGTTATATCTGATACTTATTTAGGCTGCACCAGGTCTTAGTTGCAGCATGCGGACTTCTTAGTTGCGGCGTGCATGTAGGATCTAGTTCCACGACCAGGGATCGAACCTGGACCCCCTGCACTGGGAGTGCAGAGTCCTACCCACTGGACCACCAGGGAAGTCCCTGTGAAAGCTTTCTTAGACTCCCCAGCCTTCTAGGCAGAATTAATCATTCCACGCAGTGTTTTGACGACTTCTCCTCATTTATAGCACTTAAGCTAGACTATGAGCCTTTTAAGAACAGGGATCATGTTTTATTCATCTTGATTTTCTTGGCAATATTACATGATCATTGGCACTTTAAATGAACCTAATATCTACTTAGAGGAATTTTTTAAAATACCTATATTATGTGGTAAGTTATATTGCTTGCCTGTCCTTTAAATAAGTAAGTTGAGTTATTTAATCAGTTTTCCCCTTTAGCATAAAAGTTATATAGGTAGAAGGAACCAAAATCCTTAATCTGTTTCCCCCTACCCCCTGACTCCCCTGATTTTCCGTGGGTATCATCCTGTATCCTCCTAGGCTGCTTGGGGAACAGCAGCCTCAACAGAACTAAAGTAAGCAGCCTTGTTCTTTCCCCATCTCATACCCTTTTTACAGGGTCTCTTTCCTCACTTTATATTATCCTATGAAGTACATACCTATTAATTTGTTGGAGCTGAGATTTGAAGCCAAGCAATCTGACTCCAGAGACTGTGCTCACAAATATATCTGGAAGGGGACAGATAAATCTAGGTCAGGTCTGTGTTCAAATTCTAACTCTTGACTTTTTAAGACACATCTGTTTCAAACCCTGCAGAAATCTTCAAAATCAGGCCTATTAGCCTCCTTTGTACTCACTAGTTAAAGCCAGTTAATTCTGCACAGCCTCTTTTCTCAACTGTAAAACAGAATAATTTCTCTCTCTTAAAATTGTTATAAAGATTAATGTACTTAAATTGTCAAATACATAATAAACACCCAATAAATTATAACAGATTGTGGATAACAGACTAGGGATAACTTTTTTCTTGCCAGCCAAGAACTTTAAACGTGAAAAAACACCTCTTTAAATTAGGAAGGCCCCTTAATCCTTATAAAAGTAAACATTTTTTGATTCTCTCCCAATTATAATGCTGATCCTACCATAAGAACTGAGATCAACCTGGATTCTGAATGGCCCAGAGTGAAAAACATGGAACAAACAAAACTTCAGAATACATAAAATAATATAATCATAAATTCCAGATAAGACTTTGGAAATTGTGACATGTTCTTCCTGGAGATTCATTAGTTTACTCATTTATCAAGGAAGATTCAGGAAGTTAGACTTAATAGGAAGGACCATATTTGGACAGTCAATGATCTATCTTTAAAGCTATGGCATTAAATTTTAAAATTAAGTGCAGTAGAAGTGAAGAGCATAGGATCAAGAAAGTCAGCCAGGCTGAAGTCAGCACCTTCAACGATGTCAGGGTCATGTAGGGGATTTTCCTTCTACTACCCTTCTAAGTTCTTGGCTGGGGCCTTGTACAGAAGACAGATTAATAAGAGAAAAACAAATTTATAATATGTTTACATGGGAGATAGGGAAAAATCAGTAACTCACAGAGGTAGCTTAGAATTCTGGCTTAAATACCATTTCAGTTAAAGACAAAAGAAAGTGTGTGGAGAGTAAGGTTTGTTATGCAGATTAAAGTCTTTAAATTGGTGCCTTCTCCATTGATTAGATTCTCTTGTGATTTAGTCCTCCTCTTTCTGGTAAAGGAAGATTTCCTTTATAAGTATAAATTTCCATTACAAAAAAGCAACTTTGTTTTCAGAGCTTCTGTATCTGCTATTTCTCCAAATAATTCTTATTGCAAAGAGGCATATTTTGGGGTGGCATATTCTGCTACCCGTCAATCAACTCAGGCAAAAGGTGATAGCATTTAAAGGATTCTTCATCCTTTTGAGGACTTTTCTTTGGGCTGCCAACTTTACTAAATAAATCACTATAAAGAAGTGGTGATGCTTTAAATAAAATATAGTAGCCTCTGAACCCTGGCATTCCACTGAATGTCCTAGTCCCTAAAATATGGAACTAACTGGTTACTAATAAGTATTATATCAGCAGTACTCCCTATTTATTGGAATATTATCATGTATCAGACATTGAGCTCTTTATATTCTTATCCTTACTTAATCCTCACAAAAATTTTAAGAGATTGATACTATCACAGTTAAGGAAACAGAAACTTGAAAGATTAAGCAACTTACAAAAAGTCAGTGCTAGTGGCAACTTGAAATTTAAAACTGAACCTGTCTAATACTCTATAGTCCATTCTCTTCACAATTATGGAAGCATTCACAAATTTGCATACCTAATATGTTCCAATGACCTCCTTCCTTTTTAAACCACTTCTTATATTTCTGATATTTTTCATCTACATTTCTGGTATCCAATCAAAATTTTAAAGCCTGGGATCACTAAAGATTTGCTCCTCTTCTAGATGTATCATTGTTTTAGTCCTTACAGTTAGGTCTATGATCCATTTCAAGTTAATTTTTCTTTTTCTTTTTAATTGAATAAATTTGATGTGTAACACTGTGTAAGTTTAAGGTACACAGCATGTTACTTTGATACATTTATATATTTAATATGATTGCTGATTGCTCATAATATGCTTATATTACATAATTATAGTGCAATATTATTGCCTATATTTATTACACTGTGCATTAGATCTCTATGGCTTATTTACTACTTGTTACAAGTCTATACCATTAAGCACCATCACTCTTATTCCCCACCCATCACCGTCCCCTAGTAACCACCATTTTACTGTTTTTTACAGTTTCAATTTTTTTAGATTCCACATGTAAGTGATATTGTACAGTTCTTATCTTTCTCTGTCTGACTTATCTCTGCATAATTTGCTCAAGGTCCATCCATGTTATTGCAAATGAGAGAATATCTTCCTTTCTCATGGCTGAGTTATATTCTGTCGTTAATGTGTACATACCTTTTTTATCCATTTATCGGTTGATGGGTATTTGGGCCATTTCCATATCTTGGCTATTGTGAATAAAGCCACGATAAACATGGGAGTACATATATTTCATCTGAATCCTGTTTTCATTTTTGGGGGGGTATATACCCAAAAATAGAATTGCTGGATCCTATGGTAGATCTATTCTTAATTTTTTAGAAACCTCCATATTGGTTGGACCAGTTTACATTCCCATGTATAAGGGTACCCTTTACATCACATCCTTACAAGCACCTGTTGTCGCTTATCTTGTTGGTGATAGCCATTCTAACAGGTGTGTGATGATATCTCATTGTGGTTTTGATTTGCACTTCCCTGATGATTAGTGATGTTGAACACCTCTTCATGTGTCTGTTGGCCATTTTGATGTCCTCTTTGATAAATGTCTAGTTCAGCCCATTTTTTATTTGGATTGTTTGGGCTTTTTGTTACTGAGTGACCAAGTTATTTGTATATATTGGATATTAACCCCTTATCCAATACATGGTTTGCAAAAATTTTCTCCCATTCTTTACATTGTCTTTTCATTTTGTTGTTTCTTTTGCTGTGCAGAAGCTTTTGAATTTGATGTAGTCCCATTTGTTGATTTTTTTTCTCTTTTTGTTTGTGCTTTGGCATCATACCCCCAAAATTATTGCCAAGATCAATATCGATGAGATTCTTCCACATGTTTTCTTCTAGGAGTTTTATGGTATCAGGTTTTAAAAATTCAAAAAATTCATGTTGAGTGAATTTTTCTGAGTGGCCTGAAATATAGGGGTCCAGTTTCATTTTTCTGCATGCATTTTTCCAGTTTTCCCAGCACCATTTGTGGAAGAGAATGTCCTTTCCCTTCGAGTATTCTTGGCTCCCTTGTTGAATATTAGTTGATTGTATATGTTGGGGATTAATTCTGGACTCTCTATTCTGTTCCATTGGTCGACGTGTCTATTTTTGTGCCAGTACCATACTGTTTTGATTACTATGGCTTTGTAGTATAGTTTGAAATCTGGAAGTGTAATACGTCCAGCTTTGTTCTTTTGTCTCTGGATTGCTTTGACTATTCAGGGTCTTTTATGGTTCAACACAAATTTAGGATTGTTTCGTCTATTTCTGTGAAGAATGTCTTTAGCATATTGATAGGTAATGCATTGAATCTCTGAATGGCTTTGGGTAGTATGTCCATTTTAACAATATTAATTCTTCCAATCCATAAGTAGGGGATATCATTCCATTTGTGTATTCTTCAATTTCTTTCAGTAAAGTTTTGTAGTTTTCATTATACAGATCTTTCATTTACTTAAATTTATTCCTCAGTATTTTATTATTTTTGATGCTATGTGAATGGGATGGTTTCATTTCTTTTTCAGATACTTCAGTGGTTTCGTATGTTGATTTTGGAAGGCAGCTATGCTCACCACTATACCACCAACGCTACACTGTCTGTTGATTTTGTATCCTGCCACTTTACTGAAATTGTTGACTAATTCCAAGTTTTTTGACCAATTCTTTGGGACTTTCTATATATAGGATCATATCATCAGCAAATAATGACAGTTTCACTTCTTTCTTTCTGATTTGGATGCCTTTTATTTCTTTATCTTGACTAATTGCTCTAGCTAGGACTTCCAGAGCTATATTTAATAGGTGTGGTGAGACTGGGCATCCTTGCCTTATTCCTGACCTTAAGAGAAACATTTTCAATTTCTCACCATTTCATTTCTAATTTTATTTGAGTCATCTCTTTTCTTCTTAGCCTAACTAAATGTTCATCAATCTTGTTTACCTTTTCAAAGACCCAGCTCTTAGTTTTGTCGATTTTTCTATTGTTTTTATGGTCTCTATTTCATTTATGTCTCCTCTGACTTACTATTTCCTTCCTTCTGCTGACTTTGAGCTTAATTTGTTCTTTTTCTAGTTCCTTGAGGTGTAAAGTTATATTATTTGAGATCTTTCTAATTTCTTAACAAATGTGTTTATTGCTATACTTTCCTCTCAGAACTGCTTTTGCTGCATTCCACAATATTTGATATGTTGTGTTTTCATTTTCATTTGTTTTGAGATAAATTTTAACTTCCCTTTTTCTTCTTTGATCAAATGAAGTGTGTTGTTTAGTTTCTACATATTTGTACATCTTCTCACTTTCCTCTTATTGTTGATTTCTATTTTTTTTACCATTGTGTTCAGAGAAGATAGTTGGTATGATTTCAGTCTCCTTAAATTTACTAAGATTTGTGGCTAATCATTGTGACCTCTCCTGGAGAATGTTTCACGTGCACTTGAGAAGAATGTATTCTGCTCCTGTTTGGTGGAATGTTCTGTCTATTAAGCTCATTTGTTCTAACATGTGGTTCAATTCCAATGTTTCCTTGTGGGTTTTCTGTCTGGAAAATGTATCCCTTGCTGATAGTGGGGTTTTGAAGTCCCTAACAATTATTGTATTGTTGTCTGTTTCTCCCTTAAATCTATTATTAATTGCTTAATATAGTTCGGTGCTAGGGTGTTGGGAGTGTATATATTTACAGTTGTTGTATCTCCTTAGTGTATTGACCCCTTTATCATTATTTAATTACTTTCTTTGTCTTTTCTTACCCTTTATGACTTGCAGTCTTCTTTTGTCTGATATAACTATGACTAAACCCGCGTCTTTTCATTTCAATTTGCTTGAAATATCATCATCCATCCTTTCAGTTTGACCCTATGTGTGTCTATAAAGCTGAAACGAGGACTTCCCTGGTGGTACAGTGGTTAAGAATCGACCTGCCAGTGCAGGGGGACACAGGTTTGAGCCCTGGTCCGGGAAGATCCCACATGCCGCAGAGCAACTAAGCCCGTGCACCACAACTACTGAGCCCGCATGCCACAGCTACTGAAGCCCGCATGCCTAGAGCCCGTGCTCCGCAACAAGAGAAGCCACCACGATAAGAAGCCTGTGCACTGCAACAGAGTAGCCCCCTCTCGCTGCAACTAGAGAAAGCCCGCATGCAGCCAAAAAAAAATAATAGTTAAAAAAAAATAGAATCTGTAATTTGAAAACTCCCTGCAAACAAAAGTCTAGGACCAGATGGCTTTCCTGGGGAATTCTACCAAATATATGAAGAAGAACTTACACCTGTCGTTCTCAGACAATTCCAAAAAACTGAAGAGGAGGAAACACTACCAAATTCATTCTGCAAGGCCACCATTACTCTGATAACAAAACCAGACAAAGACACCACAAGAGAAATTACAGGCCAATATCTGCCATGAATATAGTTGCAAAAATTCTCAATGAAATATTAGCAAACCAAATCCAACAATACATAAAAAGTATAATACACCATGATCAAGTTGGATTCATTCCAGGGTCGCAGGAATGGTTCAAGATACGTAAATCAATCAACATATGTTCATTGACATTAATGTTAACACCACATTAACAAAAAGACAAATCTGCATGATCGTCTCAATAGATGCAGAAAAAGCATTTGACAAAATTCAACATCCATTTATGATCAAAAACTCTCACCAAAGTGTGTATAGAGTGAACATATCTCAACATAATAAAGGCCACTTACAACAAACCCACAGCCAACATAATACTCAACAGTGAAAAGCTGAAAGCCTTCCTACTAACTTCAGGAACAAGACAAGGATGCCCACTGTCACCACTTCTATTCAACATAGTATTGGAAGTCCTAGCTACAAAAATCAGACAATAAAAAGAAATAAAAAGTATCCAAATTGGAAGGAAAGAAGTAAAACCATTACTATTTGCAGATGACATGATACTTTATATAGAAAACCCTGAAGTCTCCACACAAAAACTATTAGAATAAATAATTTCAGCAAGGTAGCAGGATACAAGATTAATATACAGTAATCTGTTGTGTTTCTATACACTAATGATATATTAACAAAAATAAACAATTGGGCCCTAATTAAACTTAAACGCTTTTTCACAGCAAAAGAAACCACAAACAAGATTGAAAAGACAACCCTCAGAATGGGAGGAAATACTTGCAAATGAAGCAACTGACAAAGGATTAATCTCCAAAATATACAAGCAGCTCATGCAAGCTCAATATCAAAAAAACAAACAACCCAATCAAAAAATGGGCAGAAGACCTAAATAGACATTAGGCTGAGTAAAAAACTGAAACTCATTAGGTTGGGTTAAAAAAAAAAAAAAAAAAGATAGTTTTAAACTGAACAGTTCCCAGAGGTATGCAGGGCAATAAGTTCAAGCTTCAACCAGCCAAAGCAGAGAGTTCTGAGTGATCAACTAGGGCATACATTGTTGATCACAAAGAAAGCACCCCACAGTATTATGATTAAACTACCCCTTGAATGAACAGATCCTGAAAACAAAGCTCATATTTATCAAACTGATCAACAAATAACTTAAATGCCTTATATTCCTTGAAGGAAGACAACAAAATCCATACATTCAACAATACAGCATTCATAATATTCAGCATCCAGTCAAAAATTATTAGACTTGCCAGAAACCAAGAAAATGTGATCCCTAACCAGGAAGAAACCTCAAATGAAAGGGATTGTAAGAGATGTTAAATTAGCAGACAAGGACCTTAAATACTATTGTATATTTATGTATTTAAAGGCAAACATGAACATAATGAAGAGAGAAATCAAAAATATTTTTAAAAAACCAAATAAAGCATTTAGAGATTTTAAAAAATATGTGAAATAAAATTTTCACAGGATAAGATTAACAGTGGATTAGACATTGCAGATGAAAAGACTGGTAAACAAACGCAAGAAGATTAAATGAATAAAAAAATAAACAGAAGTTCAGTGACCCTTGAAGCAACATCATCTTAGAAAATACATGTAAATGAAGTCTTAGAATAACAGTATGGAGTGTAGAAAAAACAAAAATGATGGCCAAAATTTTCTTACTTGATTTTTTAAAAAAGTTACAGAGCCACAAAGCTCAAAAATCACAAATAGGAAATACACACACCAACACACATCATAATCAAATTGCTAAAAACCAGTGATAAACAGAAAATCTTAAAGCAATCAGGAGAGGAGAGGGGGAGGAATATCTCATCTTTGCACCTTCCCACCCAGAATACTTGTTAAAGTTATCCAATAATGCAAGACCTCTAGACATTGGCTGGCGCCTTAGTAGCTGTCACCAAATAACACATGCCAAGGGACTGATAACTTTGGACAAAGGGCTCACTGCGTTGTACCAAGGAGAGAGATTTCTTTGGTGCTAAGTCCCAACCCAGATCCTTTGGAAAGACAGCCACCTAGGAGTAGACCATGCCCCTTCCCTTCCTTTTCCCATAACCACCTAAACGGTTGGCACTATGAGTCATCAGGCAGAGATACAAAGTGAAAGCTGTGGCTTCCCCCATGAAGCAAAAGGCAGGTCTGTAGCACAGTAGTTTCCATCTTTCAAAAATACCATGGTATTTCTGCAGCACAGCAAAGGGATTAGTTTAAACCTAACTTAAGCCAAGCGTCCTTAAACCAGACAACCATTGCCACGAGAGAGGTCCCTAACCCTAACAATACTGATTTAAGGCTCTCTGGAGGAAAACAATATGAGCAGAATAAAGGACCTCCCCCCAGTATATCCAGTGTCAAAGGAAGGAAGGAAAGGAGAGAAGGAGGGAAGAAGGGAGGGGAAAAGGGAGGGACAGCCAGTTTAATGAGAGACATAATGGTCTCTTCAAATAACGTAATTTTACTCTAGTCTGCAAGTAGATGCCTAAATGGGTCTCTATCTTGCCCCAGGCCTTAATCTCTCTTAAGTCTCCTTGGATAATTTACACCTTATAGCAACTTAAAACAACTTTCCAATGCTTGTTCCTATCTTTAGAGGCTATGTCTTTCCTCTATGTATATGAAGACTCATTATATATGAGGCCCTTTTAATAATGTCTCCCTGTATCTTTATGGATTTTCAATCCTGCCCCCCACCGCGTAAGGGTAGGAAGCTAGATCAAGGATGCATAGTCCTTTTGGACCCATTAACTGTGGATTACCTGTCAGGCTAGGCACCTGCCCATCGGATAGGGGACCCTTTTGAGCTCGAACTTCCACTACCTGAAATCTTCTTCAATATCCAGATAATAAAGGGGTGGGTAATTCTTCTGAGCTCTCACTCCAATCCCCTCAAGGAAATAAAAATGAGTTGTCCAGGGTCATTTCCATAGACAGTGTGGACTACCAAGAAGGGAAATAGAAAATCCCACGTAGTGAATGAAAATTACATTCAGAGATAATAATAAAATCAACACCATATCCCATAATGATGAAATCAAAATCAGTATCAGGCAACAAAAGCCTGCCAAGTGCAGCTGTGCACCATTCCATTGGCTATTTGTTTTGTTACTTTTGGTCTGTGTGCTTTTGTTGGTTTGCAGTCTGGAGGCCCAAACCCTCCACGTAAGTCACTGTTTCAACCAAACACAGCAAATGTTGAGGCCTGCATACCATCAAGTGTGACTAATGCAAGCTCTGCAGCCCAAAGGTCCTGCCAGCTTGCCTGCCAACAATCAAACCAACTCATAAAGCAAAAGGCCCATAATAATTGGCTTAGTTGGAGGACCTGCCTGCAGTTTAATTCTAGATTTCTAACTACCTCAGCCATGGATATTTAAATAACAAACAACCTGACTGTTAATAACATGCACCTAAATCAGGCCGTAAGATTTAAAACCTATTTGTTGCAGAATTCCCTTCATCCCCCACCTGGGGAAAATCTTGGACTGTTGGGAGTTTTTAGATTTGGCCAGCCCTATATGGGGGTTTAAATGTGCCAACTGGGTTCTGGTACTTTGGCCCAATTATGGCAGTATCATGGATGCCAGCATCTCTTTTGCTAGCTGTGTACCCACAAAGCTTCTTGACTTAAGCTTGCAAGTAAAGCTCCCAGGCCCAACATTGCCTTCAAATTCCACAAGCGGATTATTCTTCTTATAACATAAAGTCAGAAAAACGTGAGCCCTATCAATCTGAGTGGGTATCCACTTACGAAGGACGCACCAGTCCCACATCCCAGATGCCATTGCTGTGGTCCAGGAGTTCACCACTAGATGACATCGCCTCAGACACCATCTCTCCTGTCCAAGATCTGCGCATCAAACGCTGAGACCACTGCCCAAGCTACGCCCATGGGTGGCCTCTCCTAAGCCACTGACAAATTAGACACAGGTCACTTATTGCTTCTCCTCTTTTGCTATGAGGGGTCCTATTATGCTTGCTGTTTATGTGGCCCATGACCCTAGTATACTCCTTGCTCTCTGCCAAAATATATACCTTTATACTCCCATGTCTAATGGGAAACCCTGTTTCCCAAATAGCACTACGATCTGTGTCATTCTAAAAATTAATGATTGCTTTCCCCAGGAGGCAACTACCTCATATGAGCCCACTCCCCACTGCATTCTCCTACTCCCCTCTCTGGCTTGCCACTTCTCACCTTGCATGTCTGACCATGGCTACCACACTACCCTTGCCCCTTGGTTACAAATACCACTGACACTTATATATACCTTATTGAACTCTCAGTTCATTCTCTCCAACAATATAACTGCAGAACCTACCACCATGACCCAAGAAATACACTAAGATATTGTCATGAAAAATATAACTTAGACTTTTAACATACCTGACAACTCCAAGATACTGTTAGAGACCTCAGAAATTTCAGATGTTTTCACGGCTAATGCCATGTAAATGGGGAACTTAGTTATGGCCAGCCCGTTAGGACTCCTTGTACTTCTGTTTTCTTCCTTTTCACTCTCATAATAAAATATTTTCTATGCCATTCAGGGCAACTTATGCTCTACTCTCTAAAATTCTCCTCTACTATTCAGGCCACTCAAATGCCCCAAATAACTGAACTTGAAACTGATGATAAGACATTAGGGGTCAATTGTAATATTTTTTAAAATGCTATCTTAAGATATTTTTTATTGAGGTATAATTGACAGATAGGAACTGTACATACTTAAGGTGTACAGCTTGATGTTCTGACATTGTGAAATGATCACCACAACCAACTAATTAACATATCCGTCACCTCACATAGCTACCATTTTTCTTTTCCTTCCTTTGTAGTGAAAACACTTAACATCTCTCTCAGGAAATTTCAAGTACACAATACAGTATTGTTAACTATAGTCACCAGGCTGTACATGAGACCTTCAGAACTCATTCGTCGTGTATAACTGAAACTTTGTCCCCTTTGACCAACATTTCCCTATTTTCCCCTTCCTTCTGTCCCTGGCAACCATCATATTCTCTGCTTCTATGAAATTGACAATTTTAGATTCCATATATAAGTAAGATCATGCAGTATTTGTCTTTAAGTGTCTGGCTTATTTCACTTAGCATAATGTCTGTCAGGCTCATCCATGTTGTACCAAATGGCAGGATATCCTTTTATAAGGCTGAATAATATTTTATTGTATATATGTGTATACACACACACACACACACACATATCTTCTTTATCCATTCACCCATCAGTGAACATTTAGGTTGTTTCCAGGCTACAATAAACATAGGAGTGCAGATATCTCCTCAAGATTCAGACTTCATTTCTTTAAAATATATATCGAGAAGTTAAAAACACTATCTTGATCAATTTTAAGCCCCTGGCTAGTGGCAAGTCAGTTTCCCTTCTTGAGTGGCTAAATCCACACCCAACCACTTCCCTTACTGGGCTCTCACACTCCAGGCCACTATGCACCCAACCTAACTGCCGTGGGACAAGGTACCAGACAAGTAAGACAGTCCCTATGCCCCTAGTTAAATCATTCAAGTTAGCCAATCCACAGAAGAGTCATGAAACCTAACTGACCACACCTCATTTACCATATATAGGATGCCCCCTACAGCTCTAATTTGTTGTTACCCTGTCCCTGGGTGCAATCTTGTGGTACTGCATGGTAGCTTTTTCTTGTTCAGCGCTGTAAGTAACAGAGTTCTGCCTTTCATCTATCCAAGTACCATTGTATCCCACCATCAAAAGAATCTTTAAATGTTATAAACAATTAGAAAACGGGCTATAAAAAATGATCTAAGCTTCTACATTAAGAGGAGAGAAAGAGCAAATGGAACCCAAGTAAGCAGACAGAAATAATGAATGATAAGAGAAGGAAAAAATGGATAGAAAATAGACAAATGATAAAGAAAATAATGAAACAAAAAGCTGGTTCTTTGAGGGTAGAAAAAATTGTAAATTACTTTAGCCAGGCTGACCTAGAGAAAAAGAGAAAAGACACAAATGCCAAGAATGAAAGAGGAGACATCACTAGAAATCCTACAGCCATTAAAAGGACAATAGGGAATGTATTAATAATTTTCTGCCAATAAGTGTGATCACTTACATAAAATGGATAAATTCCTTGAAAGACACAAGTTACCAAAATCAGTTTCAAGATGAAATAGAAAATCTTAGTAGCCTTATGTCTATTTAGAAAATTGAGTCTATACGTTTAATACCTCCTCAAAAGAAAAGTCCATGCCCAAATGTCATCACTGGTAAATTCTATCAAACATTTAAGAACAAAATAACACCAATCTTACACAAACTCCTTCAGAAAAAGGCAAAGGAGGGAACATTTCTCTATTACATTTATGAGGCCAGTAATACCTTCATAAGCATTATAAGAAAAGAGAACTACAGCCTAATATTCCTCATGGAAACAATACAAAAATCTTTAACAGCAACAATAACAACAACAAATGAACAAAGAATGAAGACTCAAACTTTCTGATTTCAAACCTTGCTACAAAGCAACAAAAATAAATATGTTACTGTCATAAGGATAGACATATTGATCAATGAAATAGAATTCAGAGTTCAGAAATAGAACCATATGTCTATGGTCAGCTGAATTTGACAAGATGCCAAGACTATTCAACGGGGAAAGGATTATCTTTTCGAAAAATGATGCTGAAACAACTGATACACATGCAAAAAAATGAAATTTGACCCTTACCTCATACCATATAAAAAAAGTAACCCCAGGGCTTCCCTGGTGGCGCAGTGGTTGGGAGTCCGCCTGCCGATGCAGGGGACACGGGTTCGTGCCCCGGTCTGGGAAGATCCCACGTGCCGCGGAGCGGCTAGGCCCGTGAGCCATGGCCGCTGAGCCTGTGCGTCCGGAGCCTGTGCTTCGCAATGGGAGAGGCCACAACAGTGACAGGCCCGCGTACCGTTAAAAAAAAAAAAACAAAACATTAACGCCAAATTGATCATACACCTAAATGTAAGAGCTAAAACTGTAAAACTCTTAGGAGAAAACATACTGGTAAGTCTTCATGACTTCTGGTTTGGCAATGAATCCATAGAAATGACACCAAAAGCACAAGCATCAAGAAAATGTAGATTGTACTTCATCAAAATTTAACACTTTTGTTTATCAAAGGATACCCTAATAAACCGAAACAACCACCACAGCACGGGAGGAAATATTTACAAATCATATATCTGATAAAGGACTTCTACCTAGAATATATAAAGAATTCTTACAACTCATTAAAAAAAGGCAAATAACAATAAAAAATGAACAAAAGGTCTGAAGAGACATTTCTCCAAGGAAGATGTACAAATAGCCTATAAGCACTGGAAAAGACGCTCGGCTTTATAACTCGTCAGAGGAATACAAACCAAAACCACAACGAGATACCATTTCACACCCACTAGATTGGCTAGAATAAAAAGAGAGTAAATATTGTAAGAAAAAGGAAAAATCAGAACTTGCATATACTGTTCATGGGAATATAAAATTGTGCAGCCAATTTGGAAAACAGCACGACAGTTCCTCAACAGAGTTACCATATGGCTCAGCAATTCCACTACTAGCTGTATACCCAAGAGAAATGGAAACATATGCCCACGTAAAACATGTTCAGGAATGTTCATAATAGCATTATTCACAATAGCTAAAAGATGAAAACAAACCAAATGTGCATCAGATACATGTATAAGTGAATCACATTGCTGTACACCTGAAACTGTCACAACATTGTTAATCAACTATACTCCAATACCAAATAAAAAGTTAAAAAAAAGAGAGAAAACAAATGTCCATCAGCCAACTCTGAATGAATGAACAATGTGTGAAATAACCATACAGGTAACATTTTTCAGGCATAAAAATGAAGTATTGATACACGCCACAACAGGGATGAACCTTAAAACATTATGCTAAGTGAAAAAAGCCAGTCACAAAAGATAATATATGATTTCATTTACATAAAATGTCCAGAATTGCCAAAACTATAGAGCCACAACTACCGAGCCTGCATGCCACAACTACTAAAGTCTGCGCACCTAGAGCCCGTTTCTCTTGTTCTCTGCAACAAGAGAAATGACTGCAATGAGAAGCCTGCTCGCCGCAAGTAAAGAAATCCTGTGTGCAGCAACGGAGACCTGACACGGCCAAAAATAAAAATAATTAAAAAAAAAAAAGTACAGAGTTTCTTTTTTTTTTTAATATAAATTTATTTATTTTTGGCTGCGTTGGGTTTTCTTTGCTGCATGCAGGCTTTCTCTGGTTGTGGTGAGTGGGGGCTACTCTTTGTTGCGGTGTGCATGCTTCTCATTGCAGTGGCTTCTCTTGTTGTAGAGCATAGGCTCTAGGCGCACGGTCTTCAGTAGTTGTGGCTTGCGGGCTCTAGAGCGCAGGCTCAGTAGTTGTTGCACATGGGCTTAGTTGCTCCACAGCATGTGGGATCTTCTCAGTCCAGGGCTCGAACCCGTGTCCCCTGCATTGGCAGGTGGATTCTTAACCATTGTGCCACCAGGGAAGCCCCAGGGTTTCTTTCTGAGGTGAAAATTGTAGTGATCACTGTACATATCTGTAAATGTATTAATATCATTGAGTTGTACACTTTTTTTTAGATTTTATTACTTTTAAAAACTTTTTTATTATAGAAAATTTCAAACATACATAAAAGTAGAAGAAATAGTGTAATAAAGCCCCATGAATCCATCAATTAGCTTCAAGAATTATCAACACATGGCCAATCTCATATCATCTATATCATTCTCTTGTCCCCTCTCCTTTTTTTTAAAATAGTAGGTCCTTGTTGGTTATTCATTTTAAATATAGTAGTGTGTACATGTCAATCCAAACCAAATAACTGGGTGAAAACTGTGTGGTATATGAATTATCTTTCAACAAAGCAGTTTTGAAACAAACAAAAATCCTTAACAAAATTGCAGTAAATGAAATCCAGCCACACACACATACACACACAAACTCCATAACCAAGTATGAGTTTTCCCTGGTATGCAAAGTTGATTTAACATTTTAATATCAGTCAATGTAATTCAGCATATTAGCAGAATGAAGGGGAAAATCTATATACAGAAAAAGCATTTGACAAAATTCAACACCCATTTGCAATAAAAACTCTTAGCATATTAGGAAGAGCAGGGAACTTCCTCAGCCTCATAAAGGGTATAAATGAAAAACTCACAGCTGACATCACACTTCATGGTGAAAGACTGAATGCTTTTCCCCTAAAATTGGGTACTATGCAAGAATGTCTGCCCTCACAACTCCTATTCAACATTCGGTTGGAGATACTAGCCAATGCAATAAGGCAATGGGGGAGGGGAGGCATTTAGGTTGGTAAGGAAGATATAATGCTGCCTTTGTTTCCAGAAGACATGGTAGTGTACATCAAAAACCTTGCGGCATCTCCAAAAAAGCTAGTAGAATTAATAAGTATATTTAGCAATGTCACAAGATATAAGGGCTCCATACAAAAATCAATTATGTTTCTATGTAGCAGCAGTGAACAATCAAAAATTAAACATTTTAAATACCATTTACAATAGCATCAAAAATATTAAATACTTAGGGATAAATTTAACAAAAATTGTTTAACACTTATACACTGAAAATTAAAACACATTGCTGAGAGGTTTTAAAGAAGGCCTACTAAATGAAGAGATACTCGAATTATAGTTTGGAAGATTTGATATTGTTTGTTAATGTCAGTTCTCCCCAAATTTATCTATATATTCAACATAAATCATTCAAAATTCCAGCAGCATTTTTTGGTAGATATTGGTAGGCTGATTTAAAAACTTACATGGAAATGCAAAGGGGTGAAATAAAGACTATGGTATTAGTGAAAATATAGACATACAGATCAATGGAGCAGAATAGACTTACATATATAGGGTAAGTTGATTTTTTTTAAACAAGGGTGCTAAGATAATAAATAGGGAAAAGATAGTGTTTTCAGCAAATTATACTGGAAAAACTAGATATCCATACAGGAAAAAAAAACATTGTACCTCACCCCTTTAATGTATGCCATACATATATCAACATAAATCAACTTGAAATAGATTTTATCTAAATCAAAAACTAAAACTATACAAGTTCTGGACAAAAACACATAGGAGAAAGGCATATGTGATCTTGGGGTAGGCAAAGATTTCTAAGATAGGACAAAACGTATGCATGAACCTTTAACAAAAATTGATAAATTGAACTTCATCAAAATTAAAAACTATTCTTCATCGCAGCAAGATCTTTTTTGACTCACCTCCTAGAGTAATGAAAATAAAAACAAAAATAAACAAATGGGACCTAATTAAACTTAAAAGCTTTTTGCACAGCAAAGGAAACCATAAACAAGACCAAGAGACAACACACAGAATGGGAGAAAATATTTACAAATGATGTAACCGACAAGGGATTAGTCTCCAAAATTTACAAACAGCTCATGTGGCTTAATATCATCAAAACAAACAACCCAAACAAAAAATGGGCAGAAGGCCTAAACAGACATTTCTCCAAAGAAAGACATACAGATGGCCCACAAACACATGAAAAGATGCTCAACATCACCAATTAGAGAAATGCAAATCAAAACTATCATGAGGTATCACCTCACACCAGTCAAAATGGCTATCATCAAAAAATCCACAAGCAACAAATGCTGGAGAGGATGTGGAGAGAAGGGAACCCTCCTACACCGTTGGTAGGAATTTAAATTGGTACAGCCACGATGGAGAAGAGTATGGAGGTTCCTTAAAAAACTGGAAAAAGAGCTACCATATGATCCTGCAGTTCCACTCCTGGGCATATATCCAGAGAAAAACATGGTCCAAAAGGATACATGCACCACCCCCCCCCCAATGTTCATTGCAGCAATGTTTACAGTAGCCAAGACATGGAAGCAACCTATGTGTCCATCAAAAGAGGAATGGATAAAGAAGATGTGGTACCTATATACAAAGGAATATTACTCAGCCATTAAAAATGAATTAATGCCGTTTGCAGCATCATGGTTGGACCTAGAGATTGTCATATTGAGTGAAGTTAAGTCAGAGGAAGAGAAATATACGATACTGCGAATATGTGGAATCTAAAATGAAACAAATGAACTTATTTACAAAACAGAAACAGACTCACAGACTTATAGAACAAACTAATGGTTACCGGGGGGAAGGGGACAGTTAGGGAGTGTGGGACTGACATGTATACACTGTTATATTTTAAATGGATAACCAACAAGGACCTACTTTGTAACACAGGGAACTCTGCTCAATATTACGTTACAAGCTAAATGGGAAAAGAATTTGAAAAAGAACAGATATATGTATATGTGTAACTGAATCACTTCGCCATACACCTGAAACTATCATAACTTTGTTAATCAACTATACTCCAATATAAAATAAAAAGTTAAAATGATAAATTTTAAAAAAACAAATGTTACTTTGTTTATCCTCTTATGTACTAAAAAAACAAAGTCCATATTTTTCAAAGCCTTGTATCATGTTAAATATCAACTTTTCCTTAATGATTAAATCCCTATTGATCTTTTTTAAAATAAATAATAAAATAAATAAATATAAAAATATTTTACAGTTAAAAAGTCCTAACCACCATCTGAGTCTTCAGCAAGTTGTAGTAGTAACATCAAGGATCACTCATCACAGACCACCATAAGAAATATAGTAATAATGAAAATGTTTGAAATATTGAATTATCAAAATGTGACACAGAGACATGAAGTGAGCAAATATTGTTGGAAAAATGGTGCCAAGAGCCTTGCTCAATGCAGGGTTGCCACAAACCTTCAATTTGTAAAAAAGCAGTATCTGTGAAGCATGATAAAATGAGGTATGCCTTACATAATAAAAATATTATATATATATACATATATATATACAGACACACATATTCCCAGCAATTCCACTCCTACATATTTACTCAAGAGAAATGAAAACGTGCACAGAATTGTACACAAATATTCATACCAGTTTTATTCATAATAGCCAAAAACTGTCAACTCAAATTTTAATCAATAGGTGAATGCATAAAAAATTGTAGTACACCCATACAGTGCAATACTATACAGCAACAAAAAGGAACTACTGATATACAAAGCAACATGGATGAATTGCAAAAATGTTACACTGAACAAAAGGAGCCAGATACAAAAGTAGAGATTATTTTATGATTGTTTATATGAAACTCTAGGAAACAGAATCTCTAGTGATAGAAAGCAGATAAGTTGTTGCCTAGGGCTGAACATGTGAATTGTAATAACCAGGAAAGGGCACGAGGAAAACCTTTAGTGATGAAAGTATTCTGCATCTTGAACATGGTAGTGGTTACTTGGGTGTATACACTTGTCAAAACTCATTAAACTGTACACTTGAAATGTATGCATAATATTTTTTGTAAATTTTACTTCAAAAATTTAAAAACTATTTCTATATACTAGCAACAAATGATGGAAAACTGAAATTTAAAATTCTATTTATAATAGCATCAAACATACTAAATATAAATTTATCAAAATATGTGCAAGACCTATACACTGAAAACTAGACCTCAAGTTACCTCATTTGTCATTCACCATTTCCACCTTGAGATTTTTTTTTTTTTGCAGTACGCGGGCTTCTCACTGTTGTGGCCTCTCCAGTTGAGAAGCACAGGCTCCGGACGCGCAGGCTCAGCGGCCATGGCTCACGGGCCCAGCCGCTCCGCGGCACGTGGGATCTTCCCGGACAGGGCACGAACCCGTGTCCCCTGCATCGGCAGGCGGACTCTCAACCAGTGTGCCACCAGGGAAGCCCCCCACCTTGAGATTGTATGTTTAAATTTTTTAAAGTAGTTAAATAGAGTGAGAATTATAAAGTGTAATATTTTTGCTTCGTAAGTACAAATTTTAGTTAATGCAAAAAATACTTTATTGAACTGTAGTAATATCTTTTAAACTGAAAATTCTTTTTTAATCACTAATTTAAAACTAAATACAGGAAATGCTTATTATGGAAAATAATTTTGTCATATAGAGGAGGAGATGTTTAGAAATTATTTGCTTTGGGGTATCAAATATATCACATATACATCACTGGTCGTATCTCCCCTACACTGGATGAAATGACTTGAAGTGATCTTCTTCTAAGTACATGCCTATGTTTGAATCTTGGTTCCACCACTTGCTATCTTTATGATCTTGAGCAAATTGTTCCTTCATTTCCACAAATTAAAATGGGAATAATAGCAGTACGTATACCTAAATCATAATCCTGTTGTGGGAATTAAATGAGTTAATGCATGTAAATTACCTAGTACAATGCCTAGCACATGGTAAGTGCTCTATGAATACTAACTTCTGTGATGACGGTCAAGCTCATAATATATTTACCATGCCTGACAAACATTAAGCTCGAAGTATTAGTTACCTTATTATGTGACAAGACTTTTTTCCCCTTTAGGCTCCTGTGATTAGTTAGAATGACCAGAGTTGCCTATATTTGAATTTTTATTATAAGTTAGACAGGAATCATAAAAGCCATAAATCTGTGGATAAAGAAATTGGGGACCATAAAGGTTAGATTATATGCTCCAGTTAGTAGGATCAGAACCAGCCTCCAAGACTTCTAACTCTGGATCTAGTCTCTTAATCTTGGTATCTATCTATAATCCTTTTTAAAGGCGACTCCCCAGTTAACAGAATAAAAACAAAGTACTTCTTATCTAAATAATACATAATATTAATATTTCAGAGCTCAACCAAGACAGTTCTAAAAGCCCTGGACACCAGTTCCTAAAGCTGATGCCGAAGTTCCCCTTCTCCTACCCCAAGTGATTCAACTATATGAAGTTATTAATAATCAGTTAACTAGAAAATTACATTAATCAGAGCATCTCATCCCACTGGCAAAAGACGGCGTTTCTGAAACTAAAATGACGTGTTGGAGCAGTGATGAAGAAAACTCTACTACTCATAAAATTGTCAGCTGCTCTTCAAAGAGTGTTTGGTCCTTCTTACTCTGAGCTATATCTCCATAGTGATTCTCAACCTCAATTGTTCCTTATCCTACAGAATATTTTAGAATTTTTAGTCGTCTTATCCTATACTTAAGGAATGCACCACATACCTTACTTGTCACGCGACTGATCTGTCTCCGCTCCACTCCATCTCCCAGATGCCTGGCAGCATATGGTGAGTAAATTAATGAATTAATATATGTTGATGGATGTCATTAGAAATTTTAGAGAAGGAAAACTGTCTTTATCCAAATGACTGCTTATTGCTTGAGCTTTTGATGTACTTAGGCAGTCTCTACTAAACCGATAAAAATGTAACTACTGTGCAGATTTCATATTCTTGCTTCCTAACCCCACTGGCAAATCCAAGTGGGAAGCAAATATATGATTTGGTGAGCCTGGAGCTGGAGCAAAGATGATCTAATGGCTAATATTCATGCCTAAGGCAGGCATCTCCTCTGTGGCTTACATCTGATGCTCTGGGCAGCCTGTCTCTAAATGGTCCCATTTCTTACTGGTGGCTTCTCCGAAGGGTAGCTTGGAAAGGCTTTTGGCCGTCCTCAAGCCCTTACCTCAATTTTCACCAGATGCTCTCAAGGTTTCTTAGAAAAGTGTGTTGGTTACACCAATGCAATTTCAAGATAAAGCCCAGACCCCCACCCCAACCCCCATTCCTACCAGACTGCAGCCCCTAAGCCCCTTCTATACAAATTCTGAATTCTCCATATATTTATTCGACAATTATATTGAGTAGCTACCAAGTGCCAGGTGCTCACGATATGGCGGTGAAAACAAAACAAAAAGCCAACAAAAATTGCTGCCCTCCTGGAGCTTACATCCCAGTTGGAAGAAACAAATGATAAATGTCAGATGGGAAGGGGGAGGGAGAATACTGAGGGTGGGCTAAGAGTGTGGCAGTTTTAAATATAACACCAGGGAAGGCATCACTGAGAACATCATATTTTCATGAAGACTTAAAGTGAGATATGTGGATATGTGGGGGAAGTGCATTCCAGATCAAGGAATCAATGCAAAAGGCCAGAGACGGGATGCTGTATTCAAGAAACAAGAAGAGGCCAATGTGATGGAAACAAAGTGAGCAAGGAGAGTAGCAGGAAATGAGGTGAGAGAAGTAGTGCAACTCCAAAGACTTTAGATTTATTCCAAGGGAGATGAGGTGATAATTTGAAGGTTTAAAACAGAAGAGAAAAATACATGCCGTTTGGTGGTGTGGACATAAGACAAAGGCAATTAGCACAGAATACATAGGTGAAAATTAATTGTTTGGAACCTAACCGTTAAGCCTGGTTAGAAGGGCTATGTATAACAGAGAAAGGAAAGATAGCTTATTTTGCAGGAAGCACTTAAGGATTTCAGAAAACAATTCGTTGCAGGTAAAAATAGGCAGTATTTGTTGACTGATGCAGTTTAAGTGATGTAGGAAAGAGAATTTTATGTATGGCAGCCTTACGGACTTTGAAGATAGTGACTAAATGTTTGTGAGGATTAGCTAGTTTGTGGGGGGGGGGAAGTGAACATGTTAGATCAGAGGCACTGAGAGGAAAGCTAATTAAGCACTGGAGGTACTGGAAAAGATTCATCTTTAGGTAAGGAGCTGGATTAGACGAAGTTGGAAAAAATGCAAAAGTAATTTGACATTTTTACAGTTAAGGATTCAGTAAATGTTTAACTGTTGGAACAGGCTGAAGTATGGAGGAACTGGGTTAAGTGACAATCTAGCAAGGGATACAAAGATAGGCAGAAGGGTTTCTAAATTTTTCTATGCAACGCTGAAGTTTTTTTTTTTCTTTTACAATTATTTTGGGCATGTGTAGTTTCTGACTTCAGTGTGCTGCCCAAGCTTGCTAAGACGGGCTTTTTCTTGAACCACTGTAAGCTGTTACTCCTAAATCACTGAAACCTTCTATATTATTGGATTGCTGAAACATTTTTGGATTGCTCAACAAGTATATGCAGAGTAACAAAATTTTCTCCTTTTCCTTGGTTTTGAGGAACCCATCTTCCTTTATAAAATCTCTAAAATTGGTTTTCACTACTGATCCTTAGCCAACCAGATCTCTAACAGGTGCCCCTGAACCCTAAGGGCTACTCCCAAACTCAGTGCCAAAATTTCAGAAGGTGGTTTTGTTGGTTTTTTTCAACTTGAAAATGCTATACTATGGCAAACTGAGGAAAAAATAACTACCTACCAGTCTGTAGACTGTTGTACCATTCGGTGTAAGTGTAGAAGAGATTATAACAAATCAGAGATCTACTACTTTAAGAGACTACTTCTCAGATCCCCATCTGGAAACTGGGTAGGACAGTAATTGTTACTTACGGTCAGTGGGATCCTTTTGAGTATTAGGCAAGCAACGCGCCTCAGATGCTGAGTACACTGCCCAGCACGTAAAGTGCTTACGAATGTTAGCAACTGTGCAATCCCTGGTGGTAAGCACAGCGCCACTCTACAAATGAGGAAAAAAGATCAGAAGTGACACAGAGACCCAAAGTCACAAAGAGGCAGAGCAGAAGTTAGTTCACTCCAATACACACTGAGGCTTCCATTGTGCTGTTCTACAAAGCGCAGAGGGGATCAGGAAATGAAGAAGTAGACCCCTAGACAGACAGACACACACACACACACACAATCACCTGCTCCCACAACTGTAGAGTGTAGAGTCAGGAAGGGAAGAAAAGGGTATGAAATCCAGAACAATACAAAAAGTGCCAGTTCCCCCAGAGTCAAAGACAAGGGTACCCTGGCTGCCCACAGCACTCAGAAGTCTGAGCCACCTCATGGGCACAGCCATAACCACTCAGGGACACTTACAAGAACTTCTATAAAGACTCCTTCTCAAATCAAAAGGTGGCCTCAGAGCAATCCCTTGGCACCCATCTTTTACTCTGTACGAGCATACAGACTGCTGAGTTTTCCAAGAATCTAGACCATCTGAATTACTCATCACTGATTTATATGAAGAAATATGCGAGGCTTTAAGAGGCGCTATTCTGAATTTACCTTGAAGGACTTTCCTGGAAAAGATGCCTTAAAGAAAAAAACCAGTAAGGTTAGTGCTTAAGGTTCCAACACTTCAACAAAGTGTGCTGCCCAGCTACTGAGGTGAAGAGTCAAAGTTAGACTTATTTCCTAGGAACAAAAACCAAAAGTCTGTCGTTAAAGCTCTAAACCTAGTCAATTACTTGGAGTAAGGAAAAGGGCTGGAGGACTAACACCTAAAAAGCTGGAAACAAAGACACATACACTTCCAGGTGTGGATTTTTATTTTCACAAAGAGACAACAATGCCTTCCCACATACAAGTATTTACAAAACCCAACTGATTCACCAATCTAGAACCTGGGTTTTTTTTTTCCACTTCTCAACATAGTTGGGAATATGGAAACATTAATACCCACACAATTCCCAGAGATGGAATTTATCCATCAAACAGTGCAGATTACCTAAAAGTGCACTTACCTGCACAACTCAGTCTAAGAACCTCAGTGATACAAACCTCATGGCCAAGGTTTCAGTAATCTATTTTGTTTCATACCATGCAAACCTGAACAAGTGTGCTGCTACACTAAACTGAAAATCGGTTCTCATTTTACAATTAAAAAGGTTCTCAACGCTTTAGCAACTATACAGAATATGAAGGTTTATTTCAAAAAAGAGTACATTTTTTAAAACCAGGATACACAGATGCACTTAATGTAACAGTACCTTCTGCAAAAATAGGTTACATAATACTCAGAAATGCAAGGAACAATCTTATTCTCTAAAAATTAAACAGCAGACTTTTTAAGCTTAAACAGCCTTCAAAATGGAGGCTGAAAATGCTTGGTGACAAGAAGTAACTCTAGAGCCTGACACCACAGAGCTAATGCCGGAAATTAAACTATGACCACACACCTGCAAACTACGCTTTATATTCACACAGCATTAAAATGGTTTTGATTCCTATCTTTTCAAATGTGTCTTGGTGCTGCAAGAAAAAAAGTTGAATGATACACAAAACTATTAAAAGTTACAACAGAACTATTTAAACATCTTCTCCAAAATTGAGAAAAGCAATCATGTTAAATTTTAAAAAAAGAGAAAAAAGAAAAAGTCTGACAGAAATCTCAAGCAAGTCAGAGGTCCTCTTCATAAGTAGTCAAGTAAAGTTTACAGGAGATTTCAATAAATTATCTTGAAACCGTGGCAGAGAGCTAATTTTCAGAATCGTCGTGGAGGTCCACCCTTAAATGGCTTAAATCCAGAGCCACTTCCTCTTGGCATGGAATTGCCACTGATTTGTACAATTCTATTAATTGGGGATGCATTACTGAAAAGGGTTTAAAAGAAAAAAATGTCAGAGAACAAAAGAACAAATAATTACAGCTAATACCTAAAAAGTGATTATCATTTAACAGACACTGTTCTTTGTACTTTACACGTATTAAATAATTTACTCTTTTTAACAGTCCTGTGAGGTATGTACCATTACTAACCCCACTTTCCTGATGAAGAAAGACAGATCTAGAAGCTAAGTAACTTGCCCAGGATCACAATGGTGATCTATCTGATAATAAATGGTGGTGTGAGGATTTCAACTCAGGCAACCTCACGTCAAAGCCTCTGCCTCTTAGTAAGCCATTTAATGGTCTGTGAATGAATGGACCGGAGCAGTGTTTCTCAAAGTGTGGCCCCCAGATCTGCAGTATCAACTAGGAACTTGAACCTCTGAACTACAGGACATCATTCAAGAAATATTTTTGGAATTTCTTTTATATGTATAATGCAACACAGTAGGTACGAACAGATAATACAGGAATAAAGACCCACCCCAAAATCCTACAACAAATTTGGGAGGGAAAAACCCATGGTGAAATGGTTTAAGTAGGATAAAACCAAATTACAGAAAGGTTTGGATGCCAGGCTGAGGAATCTGGATTAGATCCTGTAACCTAAAGAAGCTGTTTGTAGTTTTGGAGCAAGTAAACAGTGTAAGAAAAGTCCCAACGGTTAAATTTAGAAATAACGTGAAAAATGGAGGAGAGAAAACACTCATTTGGGAAGATCTGATAGGAGCTGAAATGAGCAAGAAGACAAAGCTACCACAAATATATTTTTTTAACTGAACCATACTTAGAAATTTATGCTAGGAGTGGAGAAAGATAAAGATGAGGCCCAGTCTGGCAATGGCAAATCAAAAGAAGCTGGAGACAACAACTGAAACATAAAGGTTTTAAGCAGCAGAGGAATGAGTTTGCTTGTGACCCTGAATTTCTGGAGACCTCCAAGCATTTACATGGAGATCATGATATAAAGCTAAAAATAAAAAACAGTATCTAAAATCCAACCGTGTGAAGGAGCCAATAAGTAAATTTAAAAGGTAGAAAAGAAAATTATGGTACATTAGAAAACAGAGGAATGTTTTGAAAAAGGAAAAGCAACAGTGCTTAACCACCAAGGAGCCCAAGAACTAAGAAAATAAAGGAATCTATATTTGTCAAGAAAAAAGGTATTGGTGACCTTTAATAACCAAGGACAGAATGAGTGACAAGGCTGTGCAGGGCACAAGTATAGTAAACAGTCACTTAAGTTTGAGGCTAGAAGCAACCAATAGAAGAGTAGTAACTTGGATCACTGAGCCAAGCCACTGTTCTCTTCTAAGACAGATGAATGGGAAAGAAAAAAGGGCATGGGAGAGAGAGGCCAAACACTTGCCAGCTGAAGGGCCACAATGGATGTTGGTATGAAGAGAAAAGAAAGCTCGTCTCCTAGCATTTGAACAGGCTTTGGGATAAATGTCCAAAAATTTTGCTAGACCTATTTGAAAAAGGAGGAAGCAGAACATACTTTCAGTTTCTTCTTCCTTTCTAGGAATTTTCAGAATGATAGTGAACAAGAAGATGGTTCCAACATGAAATTAAAAAGCTTCATTATCTACTGGATTCTGACATAAATACCTACCTGTATCGAGACTGATATGCCAGAATGTCAATCAATCAACTTACAATGAGGAATGTTAACTCACAAATTAACATCAGCTGCCCTGGAGATTTTGGGTTAATATGAGGAAATATCTGGGCAGACCTAGGGTTGTTACTAGTTACAATTCAATCTCTCAGAAACTATAATGACCTTTAAGGAAAAGGAAGAAGGTTTGGTTGCATGCTGGCAGAAAAGTCTTAACTGATTAACTACTTACCTTGTATGCTGCGTTATCATGCCTGCTCCTGTCCGGCCATCACCCATTCGCCTTGCATCATGATAGCTAGGCCCTTGAGAAGGTGGACCATGCCATTCTTTCCTCGGTCCACTTGTGTCCCGTCCATGGCGGTCAACCACATGTCGTTCTTCAGGATAGTGCTAAAGAATAACATATTAAAAGAAAAATCAGGACAGACTCCACCTCAGACTCCACACCTTAAGGTGTACTTTTTTTTTTTTGATAAATTTATTTTATTTTTATTTATTTTTGGCTGTGTTGGGTCTTTGCTGCTGCACGCAGGCTTTCTCTAGTTGCGGCAAGCGGGGGCTACTCTTCATTGCGGTGCGTGGGCTTCTCATTGCAGTGGCTTCTCTTGTTGCGGAGCACAGGCTCTAGAGTGCAGGCTCAGTAGTTGTGGCCCACGGGCTTAGCTGTTCCGCTGCATGTGGGATCTTCCCGGACCAGGGCTCAAACCCATGTCCCCTGCGTTGGCAGGTGGATTCTTAACCACTGTGCCACCAGGGAAGCCCCTTATGGTATACTTTTAATGTCAGAAGGAAATTAGTAAGATGTGTGAGAAGATGAAAGAATGAATAATATGAAAAAAGGTTTCTATCTACTTTGAACTAAGAAGCTTCTCAGGCTTCAGGGTAGAAAAGGTAGGACAGAATATGATTCAGCACTGTTATTTCTATACCTTCTAGCACCCATGTACTTTTTGACCCTTGAGTATTTCTGGGTCTATATGTAATGCCTGGATCTTCTATACATATGTAAGAAGGCATACTGAGAGGTCAAAACCTTAAGACAAATCAAGGTGGGGTATATGATCAACATGAAAATACCACATAGAAACAGGAGCTGTCATCTTACTGTACACAGTACTAGTTAGTGCTATGGCTCTTACAAGGTCTTACATCCATGACTATGAAGAAAAAGAATAGTGAACATAAAGAAACAAAAGCAGAGAACTAAGGATCTGCAGAAAAAAAGAGTCAAAAGTTATGATAGTTAGCCTGCAGAAATCTGAAGGCGCCCTACAGAGATATGTTGGGTTGGCCAAAAGGTTCGTTCGGTTTTCCCGTAGGATGGCTCTAGTGGCGCTTAGTTGTCTTTAAGTTCATTCAAAACAATTTTGTTAGATTGTATTGTGACAGCTGTCATATCAGCGTGCATTTTAAAAAACCCCCAAATTGGTGAATTTTTGTGTAGCCATTTTAATACTGAAGATGGAAGAAAAAAAGCCACATTTTTGGCATATTATGCTTTATTATTTCAAGAAAGGTAAAATTCCAAAAAACGATTTGCGCGGTGTATGGAGAAGATGCTGTGACTGATCAAACGTGTCAAAGGTTGGTTTGGGAAGTACTGTGCTGAAGATTTCTCGCTGGATGATGTTCCACGGTTGGGTAGACCAGCTGAAGTTGATAGCAATCAAATCGAGACATTAAGAATAATCAACATTATACCATGTGGGAGATAGCCGACATACTCAAAATATCCAAATCAAGTGTTGAAAATCATTTGCACCAGCTTGGTTATGTGAATCGCTTTGACGTTTGGGTTCCACGTAAGTTAAGTGAAAAAAACCCTTCTTGACCGTATTTCCACGTGCATTTCTCTACTGAAACGTAACGAAAATGTTCCATTTTTAAAACAAATTGTGACGGGCGATGAAAAGTGGATACCGTACTACAATGTGGATCGGAAGAGATTGTAGGGCAAGCAAAATGAACCACCACCAACCACGCCAAAGGTCGGTCTTCATCCAAAGAAGGTGATGTGTATATAGTGGGATTAGAAGGGAGTCCTTCCAGAAAACCAAACAATTAACTCCGACAAGTACTGCTCCCAATTAGACCAACTGAAAGTGGCACTCGACGAAAAGCGTCCAGATCAGTCAATAGAAAACGCAGAATCTTCCATCAGGATAATGCAAGACCGCATGTTTCTTTGATGACCAGGCAAAAACTGTTACAGCTTGGCTGGGAAGTTCTGATTCTTCCGCCATATTCACCAGACATTGCACCTTCGGCTTTCCACTTATTTTGGTCTTTACAAAATTCTCTTAATGGGAAAAATTTCAAGTCCCTGGAAGACTGTAAAAGGCACATGGAACAGTTCTTTGCTCAAAAAGATAAAAAGTTTTGGGAAGACGGAATTATGAAGTTGCCTGAAAAATGGCAGAAGGTAGTGGAACAAAACGGTGAATACGTTGTTCAATAAAGTTCTTGGTGAAAATGAAAAATGTGTCTTTTATTTGTACTTAAAAACCGAAGGAACTTTTTTGCCAACCCAATACTACAGTCAGAACAGCTTATAGACCAACACCATGAAAACCAAATTTCCAAGGGAGGAACAGGATCTCTTCCCTCAGGATACCTTTTGCAAAAAGGGTATGTGAATGCAAGGGCACTAGTCTACGAGACTTAAATTTTACTGTAACTAAGGCAGAATATCTGGATTATGTAACAAATCTTAAATGTTCTATTCAGGATAAATAGCTCAATGAATTCATCTATTGAACATTTCTACTTACTAGAAACATTAAAACTTAATAAATCCCAGCAGGCCCAAATCCATTTCAAAAATGCTTTGTATGAAATGGAAAGTGCATAGTTGTATTAACTAGAATGCCAAGAGATTAAAAAGTTTTCTGGTAAAAAATGTTGCTACAAAACCTAATATGTATTCAAATACAAAACAGAGCACCAGAGTATACTACAGGCTGAAGGATGAAGACACACATGCACATACACACACACTTCAGAATTCTTTTCTGTATGTAATTTAAGAGAATATTCTATCTCTGCTACTGTCAACCCATATTATGCCAGTATTTCATTGACAGAATGCTTTCAAATCAGGTAAAAGGTTTTTGCTCATTTGAATTGCTAAGATATGTCCTCTGTCGAGATTCATTAACTTCTTAATAGAAAATATTCAAGTCAATAAAGTGTCACAAGAGTCAAAAAGGCAAATACAAAATATTCCACTTACCTACCTTTAAAAATAAAAGAGCAAAAAAGAGACAACTGTTTTATTTCAGTTCTATACTTTAAGCTACTTAATAAAGTGGGAGAAAAGAGAGAGTATTATAAACCAAAAAAACAACAAAAAAAAGGAAAAGGTGAAAGAGAAACACAAGTAGGGGCCCAAGATTTCCCATCGAGTTTGAAAGCCTCAATTTCTTAAAAAAGAAATAAAGCCAGCCATCATTAGGAAGGCTCATCTACCAAATATAACAATTCTCATATTTTCGCAGGAAGTTTAACAAAAATTTCAGGGCTACAATCATTTCATCATGTATGTAAGTCAAATCATTACACTGTACACCTTAAACTTACACAGTTCTTTCTGTATGTCAATTATATCTCAATAAAACTGGAAGGAAAAAAAAATTTCAGGGCTAGTATCCTGCTTCTCTGGACTACTATGTTCAGCTACTGACTTGAAAATACAAGAGGCATTAAGATCTTTCACAAGAAACTCTCAATCATTCTAATCTAACTAGTCTAGTCCACACTCAAATGATACTATAGATACAATGTGTCTCATAAGTCCTTTAAATTTATTTCTGGAGAGTTGACAATAAACCTGCATAAGCATTTACCTGTGCTCCACTTCCTCGGTCTGTGATTACTCCTCTGTCTCCCTCTCTGTTTCCATAGCCTGAAGCATTACTGCGATTCCCAGGGGGAGCCCCTCTCACACTGTGCCCTGATACTTCTCTCCCAGATCTTTCTGGCCTTTCAACTCTGTTAAACAAAATCCAAAAACATACACAATCAAACTCTATTATACCTTTTTTTGAAAAACCCAAATGCATTATAAACCACCACTAGCTAGTCATAGAAACTACACAAATACCTTGCTTCTCGTTTGTCGGTGGACATGCCTCCTTCACTCTTCCAGGAGGTTGGTCTAGATGGATTGGGCCCTCCTTCTCGAGGATGTCTAGGGTGAGTGATATCAGGCCTGTCATGAATGATCACTGTCCTCCTCTCATCTCGTTCCCCTCGTACTTCTCGCCTGTCTGTTTCTCTAAGTTCGTTTCTTGGTGGTAGAGGCTCATTTCTTCTGGAATCACTGAAATTTTTGGGATACCTTTCAAAACCTGGATCTTCTCTTCGTGCAGAAGGACGTGTTTTTTTCCCTTCACTGTGACCAACAAAACGTTCTCGCCTGTTATCCAAAACAAAGAACACAGGTCCTGAGAAGTACTTACTTGGCCTTATTCTTCTTAACTTTATTTGCATAACCTACAGTAATAACACCTTCTTTAAAAATTAACTTAAGATGGAAGAGATATGGGAACATATGTATATGTATAACTGATTCACTTTGTTATAAAGCAGAAACCAACACACCATTGTAAAGCAATTATACTCCAATAAAGATGTAAAAAAAAATACTAAATAAATAAGAATTAAGGTAAGGCGACCAAAAATAGCCACAATTATTGATAATAACCTATATTCTTTTAAATTGAGCTAAATGTCTGGCATGAAGGTTGGTTTTTTGCCATCCAAGGGAAATTACATCAAGTCACTCAAGTCACTACCAACCTGAGGGATATTTTACTGTTCTTCACAGTTGAGGCCCATCCAAAGTTAACAGTACTCCCACTTAGATAAAACCAACCTACTTAACTGTGTTATATGGTGGCCTATAAAACTAATGTTGAATACTGAATCACAGTCTCATTAACAAATACAAAAACCAAACATATGATTTGTTCTGAACACTCAGGTATGACCTGTACTTAAGATTTTAACTGAGAACCAAACTATCACTCACAAGGCTCATATACCAAATACAGCATTTTTCAACATAATTTGTTTACCTTTCAAAAGATGAAGACTGTATTGATGAACTCTCAGGAAACCTGCCCCTCTCTCGGTGATCAAAGTCATTAAATCTATTCTGTTGTCGAGAGTAGTCAGATCCGTGGCCGAATCGTGCATCTGTATCTAGAGACAACTTTTTATTCTCGCTCCAGTAAGGATCATCTCGCCTTGAAGAAAAATATTTGCTTGTTTATATAAATTAGTTTTACAACAATCAAATAACACTTACTTGGAGTCATACATACCACATGCTAGGAACTGTGGATACAGAGGGCTAATAAACTCAAGACAAAACATTGTTACAAGAACAAGCTAGCAAAAAATTGTTGTTATACAAAGTCATATAGTTATTAGAGGAATTTCACAGGAAAGAAAATAGTTGAAAAATTGTTTTCAAATTACTAAATGGAAAAGACAAATAAGATAAACACTTGATACCATTTTATGACAAAATTCTAACTAGGTGTATACAACCTTTTTGGTTATACGTAACTTTGGAAAGGTTAGAGGGGTCAGTCCCAAGCACAATTCATTCACTCCACTTATTTCTCAACACTATCAACTAAATCTCACAGAATGTATAATGAGAAAATTAAATGACTATATTGTATTTTGAAATCTATTAAGAACCATGAATGCAAACACATACAGAATCTATATTTTAGTCTTCCCAAATTTATGACTTTGATTTCTGTACCATCTGCACTACCCTGTAAGAATTTTCAAAATGGGTCTGAGTTTGAGAGCCATTGCTGAAGTCTACTATGTATTTCCAGTCATAGTGGAAAAACATTTGCATTAGGAAGGGAAACAGAAAGAAGAGCAGACTCTTCTACTTGACAATGCACTGGGTCCAATTCAATACTGCAATCATTCCCATCCCTGTTGATCATGACCCTTTACTCCAGTGATGGGTGCCTGTACTCTCCAATTCTAGAGTTAGTCTTAGCTTGGACTAAGGAATAAGATAGTAAGCTACTGTTGAAGAAAGTAAGCAACTACCTATGATCTACATCACGTGGGCGTTTCAAAGAATTCCGTTTTTCTTGTTCATAACGAAGCTGCTGCTGTTGCCTTCTCAGTTCCTCTCGTTCTCGAGCAATACGTTCAGCTTCCTTACGTCGTTCCTTCAGACAACATAGAAGGAAGAACCAACCAATGCAAAATGAAAACATAAGGTAAGTATATATGCAACTTTGTTTTAATCCTGTCATTAAGAAACCATCATAGGCAAGCACCAGGCAAAACACATACCTGGGACAAATAAAAAATTCTGACTTCAGTAATTAGCAATCTAAGCTATGACTATTGTTCTGCAACATTAAAATTGACAGAGACTGGGTGTTAAAAGCTGGCAATTTTTTAAATTTGGAAGGTCAAATTTAGTTTAATAATTTTAAACAAAAGCACCTAAAGGGAATTAGAAATAGAGTTCTTAATACGCATGAAGATTAAGTGCCTTAAAACCTTGGATGCAATTCTGCAAAGAGAGGCGTTATTTCCTTCCAGCCTTGGGAAATCACTCCCACTATAATATGTAAGGAAATAGTTATTTTCTAAGAATGGGATAGTGACAGAGCCTGGATTACAACTACTCTGGACTCATAGTCCTATGCTCAGACTATTAGGCTGCCATGATATTGCAGAGCTCGAGGTATTACCAATTGGCTAGAACAAAGTCATGACTAAATGTATTTTTAACTAGCACCTAATTCACTGTTACCTTTCAGGGACACTTAATAAATGCTCATTAGCTAAACTTATTCTATAGAAGCTTTACAACATGTAAAGCAAATTTTAGGGCAAAAATCACAGGGTTTGAAAAAGGTCAGTTATTTAAGATGAAAAGATTTTCTGACTGCACCTGTTCAATACGAATGCGTTCCCTTTCCAAGCGTTCGCGTTCCATTCTCTCTCTCTCTAGTTTTTGCCTTTCAATTTCTAGGCGCTCTCTCTCTCTCTGTAAGCGTTCCCGTTCTTCCCGTTCACGAATTATTCTAATGCGTTCTCGCTCTCGACGCTCTCTTTCTGCAATCTCTCTTCGTCTAACAAAAATCAGTATTTAGAAATACTTAAATTATGCTAGCACTGTGTGAAAGAGAATAGCTTTTGAATTTGTATTTTTCCTTGAGGTTGGCAATTTTAAACTTCAACTCATTCTAAGTAGTTTTAATGTAATTGGAAAGAGAACTCAAAATAAAACTTTAAACAGATTTCAATACTGTCACTTATTTATTAAGACTGTCAACTGAACAGCTGAATTTTATAGAGTAGTTGCCTCTTACATGATTCCTGTTTAAATAAAAATCCCACTATAACAGCCCATTAATTAATCAACATTTTTAAAAGGAGATATTCTACATACATGAGTTTGCAAAACTACAACTTCTACTGTTTTTGATAGAAAAATAGGATATAGTCTATCTCCTTAAAATCAGGTAGGCCTTATTTTTGATAACTTGGGATCATAACCACCAGCATGAATTACAGCAAATGCTGTATATAATAAACGGTTGCCTCAAAGCCTCTTTTGGAGTGTTCACAGCCCATAATAGATGGCTCCAGGTAACATGCTTCTTTGATTCAGGAGGTAGTTCAAATGTTTGCTCAACTAAATTAAGTTATTATATTAAGACTTTTAACAGCTTTTGGTTTTTTTAAAAAATCATTTCCTTACTTTAAGGCACCCAGTGTATTTTGTCTATCACCATGTCTTCCCCTAGTAACCCAGTGGTTCTCAACGGTTCAGTACTGCCCCCATGGAAATCTGAGGAGCATTTTTAATTATCACAATGACCATGGGGCGGTTACCAGCAATCAGTGAAGGGGACCAAGGATTCTAAATATCTTCCGATGTGTGGAATAGTCAAGATAGTTCTGCATAACAAAAAACTGTCCAACACTCCTAATATACCTTTCAAATACCATAATGGACATTCATGTCATCAAAACAAAATCACCTCTAGAGAAAAAAATCTAGCTCTAGAACTTAACTAATTTTTAATAAATGCTAGGTTCATTTGCTTTGGCGTGGCTTTATGTACACTAAAGTTTCCAGGAATGCAACTCCATATAAGTAAGAGGGAAAATTATACTTTCTTGAGAACTTCACCAAGAGTTGTTCACCATTTCAGATATCATGTCATAACGTCAACAACACTCCTGGTATTTGACTCACCAATATGACAAACCGGTATCAATCTGTGTTTGTAGCTGTCACATTCTCACTGAGTCTTAAGAAGGGTGCAAACATCTGACTACTTCATTAGATCTTCTAGAGAGTCATGCCTAAACATTCATATCTGGAATATATGCTTCATTATAAATTACTTTCATTTTTCCTTCGTATCACAGTTAAGGCTTTATATTGATATTTTTCGTATATTTGTATAGGTAGGTATATTATATACCAATTTCGTTTCAGATTAGTAAAGAAGGTGCTGCGACTCTTTTGTTTACTATGAAAGGGGTGCTGGTCTAATGGGTTTGAGGAGTGCTGCCTAATAACTCCCACTCCCACCCTCCTCTCAACTTGTGGTCCTCTAAACAGGAGGCTAAGCGTGCTGAGACCTCTTCCAACAAAGGTTCTGAGTAATGCAAGGGTTATTTCCTTTAGGTAAACTGTGTGGCCATCACAGTATTATTTAAGTTGCTAAAAGTATCTCTGGTAGTTCCGAGCACTCTTGTGAATGAATAGATGAAATTTCATGGTAAGTGACCATTCGACAGTATAGGTTAATATTTGGAAATTTATATTATGAAACACTTTCACAAGAATATTTTAAGTGGCATCCAAAAATTGATATATGAAAGCAAACTGGCACTCATGATGAACTGTTGAGATATTGCCACTAAAAACAGAAATGTTTTGTTCTCATTTTGTTTTAAAAAGAATGCCTGCTTTGGGACAGAGCTTGAATACAATAAGGTTCACAGGGTTAAATCTGCCTTCACTTGGTCTCTAATTCAAAGTACAATAAGTTTTCCCTAAAATGTCAACATATTATTTGACCACTATAGCTTACATTGAGACTATCCTATCTCAAAAATCAATTTTTCCTTTAAAGTCATGTTTTTTATGGCGGCAGCTTTGGAGTAGAGGAAAGAGCATTGGACTTGGAGTCAGAAGACTTGGGTCTGAGTCCCGACTCTGCCACTCATTAGCCATGTGGCATTGGAAGAGTCATTTAGCCTCTCTGGGCCTCCATTTTTTTCACTTATATAATGGACATAACTAACCTTACAGAACTGTCAAGACAGAGATAATAGACGGAAAGGTATTTTGTAAATCGTAAAATACTATGCAAACTTAAGAAATCAGTAGGTTTTACTGCACTTCTTAAAAGTGACAAATATCTTTCTGTAGGAATATCATTTCCAGAAATCTGGTTTATAACTAGTGTTAAAGATGTACCTATAGTTAAAGACAGGTATAAACAGACTCTTTTTCCTACCTTCGAAGTTCCATTGCTCGTCGCAATCTTTCAAAACGAACTAAATGTTCTCTCAATCTTTGTTCCTTCATCTTTTCAAAAGGCAAGATGTCTTTCCTCCTGTAGTCTTTGTCCCTTTTTTTATCTAAGCTAGCTCTCTCCTTTTCCTTGCTTCTTCCATGAATCTGTAGGAAAAAAAATTATAACAGGACTACAAGTTAAAATAATTTTGTTTTTTCAAGTTGAGCTGGTCATTTAAAAAGCCTAAATGAGTAATGACATTCCCCTTTTCTTAGGTTTTCTGGCATGGAAGTATGCAAAATGGTTAGAGATACTGACTTAGCTTCTTTTGTGAACAGGTGGAATAGTATACAACATCCATCTCAGAGACTTACTTTCTCATATCTTCCCCTTCTTGATGGCCTACAATGATCTCCTTTAGTTTGGTCTAGTACTACCATATGTCCTGGACTCTTTGAACCTAAGAGGAAAAAGAAAAAAAATTAGATAAGCAAATGTCTAAAAATATTTCAGTAAAAAAGAAAATATAATGTAAAAATGCTGAATTCTTAGACAACCAAATATTCATAAACGAATACATGAAATAAAAAACGTATTCTATGAGAACTTAAAGGTAAAGAGCTTTTAAAGCTTGATCCGCTAACATAAATACTTTCAGAGATACCAAAAGATCAATTACATATCTATTACTCATTGACCGTTTTCAGCCAGCCCAGATTTAACAGTAAATGGGCTTAGGTGGAAGAAGACATCTGTTTCCTAAGAGTGGAAAAGGAGAAGACAATCAGTCTATTAGACCTCCTTTTCTACCACAGTGACATCTAATAACAAAGTTTAAATATTTATCTGGATTGTAATCTCAAGTTTCCCCTTCCACTGTAAAAATTAAATTGTAGGATGCATTAGAAAGGGATTGAGAAGAAAGATGCATAGCATACTTATTCGTTTCTTTTCTTCACTTTTTTTAATCGATTCTGAAGTTTGGCCACTTGATCCATTATCACTCTTCTCATCTTTACCTTCTATTTTCTTAGTATCCTTGCTTTCTTTTTTTTCAGGTTTCTCAGATGACCTCTTCTCTTCTTTTTTGACTGAGGCTTGTGTCCTGACCATACCACAACACGCAAGAAAACAACAAAATGAGGACTACTTCATCAGTGTACCAAGAAAGTCTATATGCTTATCAACAAAGTAAATCCTTACTTGCTACTTCTATCACTCATATTTTTTTTGTCTCCAGAACTTCTTGAACTACTCTTTTCATCATTTTCTTTCTTCAATTCTTTCTTAGAAGGATCACCTTTAACCTGAAAGGTTTAAACAGAAAAAAATATGTGTTTTAACGTTACACTTTTATGTTTATAAAAAGTATGTTGATGGTAGAAAATTTGGAAAACAGAAATGAATATATAAAATTAAAAATCATTCCTAATTCTACTCCCTACCAGTGTAACATCTTTAAATTGAAAATTACTAGCCCTCAAAGTAACCTCCCTTTTATAAACACTTAAGCAAGCTTACTTTTTCAACAGAAATTAGCTGTCCATGCAGCTCAGTGCGATGAAGATGTGCAATACATCTGGACACCTCTGTGCTTGAAGACATAGTTACAATGCCATAGCACTTGGCCCCAGGACTTCGAGCATTTGTGACTACCTTTGCACTCAGAACCTGTAAAATGAGATTATACTTTAGAAAGTTTCACAACTTTATAACCACATACATTTCTAAATAGATCAAACTTCAGAATGAAGACTATTCAAATTAAAGGATATGTTCAGGATGTATAAATTCAGGATAAAGGATAAATTTAGGACATATATTATTCTATGATCACCATCTACCTTGCCTGTAAGTACTCAGTAAATATTCAGGGGAACAATTTAAAATGTCAAAAAGCAATTTAACCTGCTTTTAGTTATTTCCTTTTTTTTCCTTTCAAATACATTGCCAAAACACAGTCACATCAGTGAAGTAATGGCACAATTAACGGAAGCAAAGAAATAATATTTTCAATTAGATTTGGGTCAAAAATTCCCTATCAAAGGCTCACCCTGAATCTCTTAAAGATATTTAAACAAAAAGGGTTAAGTTCCTAGAAAGTGTCTAGATAAGTGTTAACACTTTTCTATAATGGGTCTTTCAAAAATAAAGAATCTGCCACATGTAAAAAAGCAACCTTAAAAATACACCCTAGGGCTTCCCTGGTGGCGCAGTGGTTAAGAATCTGCCTGCCAATGCAGGGGACACGGGTTCGAGCCCTGGTCTGGGAAGATCCCACATGCCGTGGAGCAACTAAGCCCGTGCGCCACAACTACTGAGCCCGCGCACCTAGAGCCCATGCTCCGCAACAAGAGAAGCCACGACAACAAGAAGCCCGTGCACTGCAACAAAGAGTAGCCCCCGCTCGCTGCAACTAGAGAAAGCCCGCGCACAGCAACGAAGACCCAATACAGCCAAAAATAAAAACAAATAAATTTTTTTTAAAAAACACCCTAAAAACACACCCTAAAAAGACACACTTCCCATCTATGTACTTTTAAAATGTATACCAATATAAAAGTGACAAATAATTTCAATTCTATAAAATGAATAAGAGAGACAAGGCAGGGGTGGATGAGTGAGAAGAAAAGCGAGAGAGAACAATGTAGTGCTGAATAAATAGGAACAGGGACGCAGTGTCAGGAAGAGGAACGTAAGGAATTTAGGAGGCTGTATGGTGTAGGTAGCTGGTAGCTATCAGCTTTTATCTCAACTCTGGGAAACACTGACTTGCCCCAACAACAGCTTAATTCTTAAGCCCGAGGTCCTTGTTATAAGTACATGGTTTCCTAATATAGTTTTAATCCTAACAAATGCCAACATCAAAATACCGTTTTTACAGCTCTAACAATAAATTGTTGAAAATAGAACCAAAAATACACCACAGCTGATCATGGGACCACAATTCTCAGTGTTCTGTATCTGACATCTACAAGAACCTCCTTAATGTGCAGGTAACTCTCTAATTAGAAGAAGAAAAAAAAACTCCTAAAATCAATAAGATAGATTTTTGTAACACTCATTAATGGCTATTTACTGTTAATGGTCATTAATTTAATAAATATTTGAAAGCCTACCATGTGCACACATAGTATAGTAGATAAAGATCCCTGCTATCAAAGAGTTTACAGCAGAGTAGGTTATATACGATGTATCAATATATTGTACACTAAAATGTAAAGTAGAAAATAGTGAGTGCCCTAAGGGATGCAGATCAACTGCAACTTAATTCAACAGACATTATTTGAATATTCAATTCATTTAATCATTGACTATTTTTCTCTTGTTAGGGCTCCCCTCATATGCCAGAAAAAGTTCTCCTGATGAACCAACCACAGTAAAGCCTCCCTTTGCTAACACCCTGCACTCTTCCTTCACAGCACATATCAAAACTTCTGATTACGTTTCACCAGTTTTACATTTTTCACCACCACTGTACTGGAATTTGTATAATGAGAAGGACCACATCAGTTTTGGGGGTTTTTCCCTCATATTCTATATCCCATTGCCTAATATTAATCTACCTATATTTTCCAGATGACCAGATCAGCCTCAGCAATTCTAGGTCCAAGAAATATCATGATGAATGTGATGAATCAAAATCCTTAGCTTAAATGGGCTCAAAATATGAGCTCTTAATAGAAGATTCCCAGGGCTCAGAGTGAGATTATATGATGAAACTCACCATTACTACAGAACTCAATAATTATGCCTGTAACAGTCCTCAGAGAGACAAGAAACTAGATTTTATATATACTGTTTTGAATATAACCTCTATTTAAAATGGAGATACCAGAAAGATGGATAAAAAGGTAAAAAGAATGTACCTTTCCATATTTGCCAAAGAGGTTCTTCAAATCAGCAGCTTTGGTATTAGAAGAAAGTCCACTAACCCAGATATTTTTAGTTGAGCTTCCACTGCTACCACTAGTACTACTTGTACTTCCTAGAATAGATTTAATATCAGAAGTTTAAGTATCTCAATTGGAATTTTTTTAACACAATTATTAGGGCCATATTCTTCCAAAATTATAATACCCTCTAATGTTGATAGTACAACTTTACTACATCAAAATCCTACACATCTATTATTAAAATCAAACACAATAAGAGATAATACAAACATGTCTGAACATTTGTACATTTCCTACTGCACGAATTTTAAGACAAAGTAGGCAAAAAAATAAATTACATGTCTTGGACTTTTGCTGTTAAGCTCAATAACTTATACTCAACCACTGCACTGAATACAGGGAACCAGGAAGTAGTCATCTGGGAATGTACAGACTGCTTAATTACCTACATCTGTGGTGGGCTTTAGCTCCTGAGAAACTTGGGAGCGCAAAGGGAAAAGTCAAACAAAGGGATAAACTGTTTTCAAGAATCTGAATGTTTAATAACAAAGACTAGCCAACCACAGTTCACCTTCATTCTCTATCAGAGAAAGGGTAAGAGACAGTGGGAATTACATGCAGCTGGATAACTCTGTATTTAAAAAAAAAAAAATCTTCTAAAATCACTTACAAAAATAAGATCAGAGACCTCAAAATCCTTTAGAATAGGTAAATGGTTATATGTATTATTTCTGCACTATTTCCATACACAAATTATGGTTTCATACAGATAAATGCCATTTCTTAAAATACAGGCCTGGTCAGTCATCCTTCAGTGCTTTACTTCAAATGTGCTATTATAAAAAAGGAATTTTCATTCATTTGACTTTACTTGGAAAACAACTCTTACCCACTCTAAGGGAAACAGTATCTAAGCAAACAAAAGTAACAATTTTTATAACTTTGCATTATTGGAGTAAAATGTTTAATGCTTTAAAAATTACAAGCCACAAGTTTTAGTTGAAGAACTATTGTCAGCGTACTTATGAGACAACATATGCCTGACTCAAATATTTTAAATATTAATGGTTGCTGCGTCTGTGTTCTTAAGAAATGTAGTTATCAAGCGATCTGCTATGAAGTGTTAACTGGAAGTTTATGTATCTTTTTTATTTTACCAGTAACATTTAGGCCCACGTACTTCTCTAACTACAGAAAAAACAATTTAATGACAGGAAAAAGTTAACATTTAATTAAGACTACACTAGTCTTCTAAATTTAAAGGATAACAGTTAATACATTTATTATATCTTATCCATTAACCAAACTGTAAGGAATGTGGGTAATACAATTAATTAATTGTCAATTACTAAACCTATCACTAAAATTTCTAATTATTAAAATATACCAACAAAATATACTAAAAAAAAGTATAAGGAACACATTACTTTTTCAGGCACTCGAGGCATTTTCAGAATCTGTAGTACCTAAATGGTGTCATTTTCCCTTAAAATGCTTTTTTAGAACACAAGAAATATTTTTCAAGTATACAGCATATACAAGATGACACTAAAGCACATGACCAGGAGACAAACTGAGACTGAGACTTCCCAGTAACAAAAAGTAATCAAATAATGCACCTTTAAGCTCACAAAAATTAAAATAAAACTACTTTTCTACATAAAACTCTCATCAATGCAAAATAAGTCAAATAGGAAGTAAATTCCGAAGAATTAAAATACTGTATAACTGGCTATTAACAGAAGTGTGCCCTGATTTAAAGAATCAAGAAAGTAAAACCAAATGTTAGGAGACTGACTTTCTTTCAGCTCCACAAATATACACAAATACTGTTTATACCATATTTCCTACTAGACAGAAAGGGAAAAGACTGTGGTGGTGTACAGGGGTTAAAAGTGACTGCAATCAAAGATAAAATACTTGAAATTGTAAGAAAACAAAATATCTGTTATATGAATATTCCATACAGATGCTTAGAACACAACGTAAAAAACACAGACCAAATATATTTTAAGCAAATTCATACCAGTTTACAAATTAAGTAATTAAGAAAGTAATGCTTTAATCACACTGAGAATTTGCTGTTATCTAACTCCATTGTTTACATAAAGGCCATCGAAAAATTTTAGTATGTCAGTTTTTGAGGACTAAATAATGTCAAAGGAAACAAACCCCAGGCAATTATTACTTTTTAATGAAAATATGCAATTTACCACTGAAATAAACAGGGAAAGAAATCCATTACCTTTGTCATCTTTGGATGATGTCTTGCTGTCTTTAGATTCCTTTGAAGAGCTAAAGAAGCAAATCACCAGAAGAAAATTAAAAAAAAAAAAAAAAAACACAACAGAAAAAAACAAAAGAACAAAAATCGAACAGCTTGATATTGACTATATTTCAAATAGTGCTATTCATACAAATTAATAATTCCAAAGGCCTAGATTAGGTTATTTGATCAAATGATTCCCTTAGGATTCTTGGACTGATTTTCCCCAAGATGCCTGAAGATCTAGATTTTCTGACAATTCTATTCAGTGGATATATGGCCATCTTCTCCAGATTTCAGGACTGGGACTTGACTTCATTTTGTGTTCTTAGGACTGATAGTTGTTCATTAACCATCATCACAAGGATTTTTAAAAATAAAACACAAAAAAATTGTCAATTTGAAAAAAAAAACAACAACAAAAAAACCAAATATATGCTGACAATTCGACAATGCAATCAGTAGGACACACTGCATATTACGAAGATCTTGAATTTTTTTTTAAAGTAACTTATGACGATCAAAAATATTATAGGCAGGATCATAAGTACTAATTACTGTACATGGTCTTGAAGCCACCCCCTTAATGTAGAGTGATCTTATTGAATGCTGGAATTCAGTATCGTAAAGAACTGACATAGAAAAACAAACCTCTTTGCTTGACCAGAGGCCCCAGTAGACGAGGGCCCTTTCTTCAAAGTATCCTTTTCTTTGTCTCCAGATTCTGCTTTCTTAGAACTTTCTCTGGCTTCCTTCTCGACAGGATCACCCTTCACGCAGTCTTCCTTCTTACCATCTTTATGGTTCGCATTCATCTCATAATCCTTGCTTTCCTTCTCCGGGCTCTGTGCAATGACGTCCTGCCCATCTTTTGGCTTACTTGCTTCAGAATCTGTAATTTTCACATTTTTACCTGTTTCTAGGAGGTCATCACCATCAAAATCCAGAGTGATGGCATCTTCAGCCTGGATTGTGACCGAGATGTTGTCATCCTCAGCTTCTTTCACAGTCGTATTAGCTTCCATCTCTTCATGAGCTGTGTGATCAGCCTCAGCTAGGTTCCCTTCTGAAGGAAGAGGTTTAGATACTTCTTGTGTACCATCACCAGAACCTGCTATATCTAAGAGGATTTAACAGGAATAAATACGGCAAAACAAGAAGTTTAAACAATTTCATATTCATAAGCTAGAATAGGACCTAGAAAATATAAAGCCAGTTATTAGCACTGATGGAAGGTTAGGAAGAAAAACACAAGGGTATTAACTAACATAAACAATCCTTTACCCAGGATCACTTATTCTTCATGGAAAAAAATGATCTCTAAATACAAATACCAAATAACAAAAGTGAAGAAGTGGTTCCATCCTGAGGATACCAGCTCTTCATTTCTGGTTATAAGTTAATGGCATATGGAAGATTTTTTTCCTCCATGAGAGAGTGACAAATGTGCAGATTTGGTATTCAATGTTCAAATTATCTTGGGATTTAACTCTTGTGACCTTCATAACTCCAATGGTGACGTCTTGAAAGGTCACAGTCTGAGGATACCAATCGGTCTTCAAAGTATTCAGGGCCTCATCTTTTTCGCTCTTCTTATTCAGTTCTTGTGTAGTCCAGAATCACATGGAAAACTGCTACAGGAGGCTCCAAAGATGGCCTGCTCCATTAACGTTTAGGAAAGTGGTTATTTCCAGGCTTCATCCTGTCCAGTCAGTCCTGCAATTACCATCTTCAAAGATGTCTTGCATTCCCCCAAAATAGAAAGGCTTCGGGCATCTGAGATTTTCAGCTGGTAGCTTTACTTCATCATTTCTTCTAGGTTTTTTATTCTTTCTTGCTTAGAACCCTGTTCCATGTCCTTTCGAGTCCAAAGTAGGAGGATCCTTTGACGTCTTTCCAAGAACTCTTCCATAAACCTCATACTGACCACGTATTTTGCTACTGGTGTCCCTGCAATTGTATTGGATGAGATAGCTCTCCTAAACTACTGAAACTGTCAGAAGACTGTACGAAATTTCTCTAAGCAGCAAACAAAAAGTCAGTCTCCTGGTCACCCAACATTTTTAGGGCTAATTGTAAAATTAATTATCCATTACATACCAGGACTCCCAATAAGCACGTATGAGTTACTGCAGTGCCAGTCTTAAGAATGTAATCAACTTACCGTATGCTAGGAGTTATTTTTAAAAATAAAATTTAAATTGGGTTAAGTAAAAAATGGCATTGTCCACTACAGTAACTGATATGTACCATTAAGTTAGAACATATCTTTAAAGTGTTAAAAAAAATTAAAACCAATTGAAAAATAAAATCAAGGTGCTACCTTAATTCACTAAGTTGATAAATTTGAAAATAAACTCATTTCAAAAATAAGATTTCAAATAAGGAATGTTTTATTTTCACATAATTTACTGTTTTTCTAAATGTCACCAATTTTTAAACTCTACTTAGCATCAAACATACCTTTCTCATTTTCTTCTTCCTCACCATCCTGAAATTCAAAGAATAATCAAATGTAAAATGAATTCATTTAAAACTGGATTTCAGTAATAGTACAAGATCTATCAAGTTTGATTGCTGAATGATTTAATAATATTAGAGACACCTATCACTAACAAATACAGGATATTCCAATCAGAACTGAACCAAAACACATTTACAGAAATGTAGCATATGTCTGGTATACATGATTTTACACAAGGAAACAGGCAAATCTGTCAATGATTATATCAACAATGAACTGGATTACTTAGTTTCACTACTCAAAACTAGTTTAAATAACCAGACTCTTACTCATATCAAAAAGCCACTAGGAATTCCCTGGCCGTCTAGTGGTTAGGACTCGGCGCTTTCACTGCTGGGCCTTGGGTCCGACCCTCGGTCTGGGAACTAAGATCCTGCAAGCCGTGAGGCGCGGGCCCCCCACCGCCCCAAAAAAAGAGGATGCAAAAAGACGCCAATAAAAAGCCTGCCCTGATTATTTTACATGACTCGGCTCAAAGGCACTCTTAGGGCATACTACTCAAAATGTACCAGAAAATCTAACATGAAAACATATACTTTTCAAGGGATGGAATGCATATTAATAAACAAAAAACACTCCCTTCTTAGGCATCTCAGAAGTAAGAATGACTACAAGAGTAGTTTCAAGTTCTTCATTCCTTTTTAATCTGTTAAAATGAATTCATAAGCTGTCTCATATACAATGGTGGTCAGCCACTTTAAAAATGGTATTTGTGCTAAGGTAATCAAAACAAGTAACACAATTTTTTAAATGATTGGCTTTAATTTTAAAATATGTGATATTTCAATTTTAAAATTTGTGACATCACGTAATCTAAAATTAAGCATGTGCTGGCTTGAAAACAAGAATAGCACAGAGGGGAAAATCTTTATTTACTCTACACCAAGCTAATACTACAAAAATAACTGAATTATAGCAAAATAGAAACAACATTTCCCAAAATTAAAGATCATAACAAATAAGCTAGTAATATGCATTATAATCTCAGTAATGGAAAAAAATTAAGGAATGTTTTAACTTATAACTTTTAAAATAAAAGCTGAGTAGAAGTAGATTGTTTTTAGTCAAGGTGGTGTGAAGCTACCGTACACGAAGCCTTAGAGTAGTGGTTCTCAAACTCTGAGTCTGTATCAGAATCCCCTGAGGACTTGGGATTGAGATTGAGATTGCTGAGCACCAACCCTAGAGTTTCTGATTCAAGTCTGGAGTAGGGCCTGGGAATCTGCATCTCTAACAAGTTTCAGTGACGCTGATGCTGGTCCAGGGACTACACTTTAAGAACGGTGCCTTAGAGCGACAGCCTAGCAGGGAAATTAGACTGAAGGCAAAACTGAACTGTAAACAAAATTTTAAATGCCGCATTAATCTTATAACACAATTTTAGATTCATATAAAAGCATGCATTCCTTAAAAATGTCAAATATTTTACCATATGCTCAAAATTAACATTTGGGTAACACACATATTTCTGAGAAGTCATTTTTAAAATAATTTTTCAACTTTAAGTTAACACATAAGTGCCCCAATTAGGGAATGACCAATTGTACTGCAAACTAAAGTAACATGAAGGAAACTGAAAACACTAAAACAATTAAGCCATAAGCTTAGGAAGTAAAATAGTCCAGAACAAGTAGATTACTGACTGACAGCAATATGAATCCTATTATTATATAAGTCCATTATACTGTGCTCTAATAAGCTCCTAATTGTTATGCTGGAATTTAGTTTTAATCATTACATTTCTAATGTGCAACATTTGGAAAGGAAAGAAAAATGCTTTAGCTTGGGTGGAGTGGTAGGCAGTGGCAGCAAAGGAAAGATGAGTTATGCTGGAATTACTGATAAGTCTTTTTCTCCCAAACTCTTTTAGTCATTTATCTCAGAGGGATAAATAAACTGGAATATCTCAACTTTTACTTAAAAGCAGAATAAAGTAACTTAAAGAATGCAACTTGCCTCTCCTTTATCTACCTGTGATACAACAGCACACCACTTCCAAGATATTGTTTTAGAGATGCAATATTGATATGTTCAAGAAAAAAAAATGGCCAAAGTATTTGCCATTTTAAAAAAAGTAAAATTTTAAAAAATACTGTGAGGTAAAAAACAAAATCTTTCTGCCAATTAGAAATATTATTTCTAGCTGCTAAAATAATTGGTAAGGTTTGCCTTACTTTGCTCAAGAGTTTTTAGGTATCTATCCTAATTACTCAACAGGTCTTCTGAAGGGTTTCACAACTTTAGTTTCTCAAAATAGTAGTAACACTAGCCTTACTACATATACTTAAATGTTCCTAGGAAAGGAGTCTGAGCCAACTTCCAGAAAACAAACTGATTACAATGGGGGTGAAGCACAAAAACAACTAGGGTTAGTAGAAAAGATGAGCCACATACTAGTGCATATTTGCGTTATTGTTCAGTATGTGCAGTAAACATAGCACTCACTACTAAGGTTAAACCATTCCTTACAATAAAGAAACAAACCAAGAAATACAAGAAAGACAGTGGAAATTTTTCCCTGTAAATGATATATAGGCGCAGACATGACATGTACCTTATTTGAAAATAATTTTCCTCCACTGAAAACAGATGTTTTTTCAGAATAAGGAATATGGTAAATAAGTAACCACAATGAAAAGCATCCTTTTAAATTAACTACTTTTTGTGCTAATCTTGAAAAAATGTATTTCACATATGAAAATGAAAACAAATGTCTATAATGTTCATGTTGTTTATCTTTGTAATGGGATCTACAACCCTTAAGTCAAATGTGAAAATCAATACAGAAAGCTTCTCTATTTTTATTTCATTCTAGGAGCAGCAATGACTCGTGAGAGATAAAGACAAGCCTAGGACTTGTTTTTCAGTTAACAAAGTGTTTACTATATACCCATTCTATTACCTTCCCCTAGGTTAATCTTGTGATACATGTACATATATGAACCAAGTAAGAAGACCTCTTCTGGAAGGCCTCCTTTCCCCTGACTTGTATATAAACACTGTATTCAGTCTGACTAATTTACAATAAACCTTCAAGATAACCCTAAACCACTAACTACCTGCTATCTATCTGGCAATACGCTAAAGACTGTGGGAAATACAAAATACCTGGCACATAATAAGCACTTAACAAATATTTGTTGAATGAATTTACTGAATAAATGCAGTGTAAGACGCTACTGTTTTTAGGTGGAGGGACTGAACTAACTGCAGCACTGTGTAAGTACAATGGAATTCAGAAAACAACAATTACGAGTGTGGAGTCATTTAGTGAAAAGAATACCAGACTAGGCACCATGAGACGTAGTTATTTATTCTGTCTTTACCACTAAAACAGTTTTACTCTGTGGTAGTGTCATCTACCTAGGTGAATTTTACCTATAAAACAGAGATAACATATGACCTAAATAGGATATATAGAATTAAATAAGATAAGGGCTGTAAAAAGTTCTCTGTCAACAGTAAAGCACTACATGAGAGAGAGCTTTATGGAAGAGACAGAGATAAGTCTGGCTTTGAGAGGTATGTAGACTTCGTATGACAAAAAAAGGGAAGGCCCTTCAAGTTAATGAAACATTAGGGGCAAAGGCAAATGGAAAAAGGAATATACATGATGCAATCATAGAAGATTGACAAGATTGACACTAGAGGAAATTTTTAAGAATTAAAGCATTGCCAAATACAAACATTTTGGAGAAAATTTTCCAAACAATTCTCAAGTAACTGATACCTTCAAGCAAGTAAAACAATACTACAAGTAACCACTAACTACACATGTACTATGTGCCAGGGTATATGATTGATCTTCACATCACTCTAGCAGGTAGGACTTACAATGTTCATTTTACAGACATAGAAATTGACTAAGAAAACATGCCCAAACTCACAATATTATAAGTAACTAACAGAATGCAAACCAAATTCTACCTGGTATGACAAACTGCTTAGAGGCTAACACCCGAGAGCTAAAGATTTAAGCTTCAAGTCAAAGCCTGAAGACTGGCTTTAAATAAATATATCGCTATACAAAGGCACTGCCTATTTACTTATATTTTTAAAAACAAGTAATAAAAGGATAAATCCTGAATTTTAGAAAGTTCACCAATAAGGGGACGGGTGAAGGGGACTTTTTTGAATATATCCTGTCTCTTAGATTTGACTTTGGAACCATGTAAATATTTTAAATAATTATAAAATTAAATTTAGAATTATAACTTTTTATTTTGAAATAACTATTGACTCACAAGAAGTTACAGATTAAATTTTTTTAAAAACAATACTTAAACATTGAAAATAAAATGAAACAAGTCAACCTAAATATGTATTAGTTGGTGATCATACAGAAGACTAGTCTAAAACAGTGATTTGTTTGTTCCTAGAGGGGTACATCCTTAGGAGAGATACAAATAGGGAGAAAAACCTTAAATTATTTTCAGAAATCACACTGGTGGCGGTGTTGGTATTATCATTCTAGGACTATTGTATATACACTGTGAGATAAAGAAAATAATTAACTTAGAAGTATCCTTATGAACTCAAAATCTATTTTATCTTAGAAGTAAAAACCAACAAAAACAAGCAAACAAAAAACACATTCTCTAGCACTGTACATTGAAAAGGCCTAGAAAACATGAATAACCCAGTGGCAATGAATACCCCTACCATGGAGATTATTGTCTTGAAATACCATTTACCACTAAAAGGAAAAAATGGCTAATTACAGGTCTGGAGCAGGAAATGGAACATCTTTACCAGAAAGCACAGAAGCAAAGACTACTAGGATCATGTTGAAAGGACTCAAAAGCCAACTTGAAGGGTTCTCACTGGCTACAGATGGGACAATTTGAGCATTAATAAGGATAATAACTACAATGGACTGAAATACATTAAAAATATTTAAGTCCATGAGTTCAAAATGAAACTATGGGAGAAAAAGGAAAAAAAAAAAGAACCTCATTAGTCACTATTGGAGATGCTCATGAACCAGCTCATTATTTTGAAAATTGGTAAATAAAAGAAAAATAATCAAACATATATCCCGCCTTTCTTTGTAAATGGTACCACGGGGTAACCAAATAGCAGGTGAGAAGTTTCTCTTTCCAAGGAACATTCCAGCTAACAAATAAAGAAAAAAATGACAGAATTAGAATATCACCACTTTGATCTCCCTAAATAACCAGTGCAGTATGGATCATCAATGATTGGTACCATCACCAAGAAGATACAGTCAAACATTATGTGTATCCAAATAGAAGAATACAACACTACCTGGAAATTAGCTGTATGTCTTGCAGGGATGGAGATAGGGGTGCAGGAATCAGATAGTAAACCTCTGGATCCTATAACCAACTTACCAATTTACAGGAAATACAGTAAACAGAGTTGAACGAATCCATAGGAATGTAATCAGCAAAATACAGACTTTGGAAGCTCTATGACTTGTCAAACTATGCTAGATGCTCTTTTTGTAAATATTTTTATTGAACCAGCCATCTCCATTCATTTACCTAATGTCTGTGGCTGCTTTCACACTACAATGGCAGAGTTGGATAGCTGTGACAGACCATATGGCCCACAACGGCTAATGGCCTTTTCTACCTGGCCTTTTAAGAAAAACTTTGCCAACTCTTGTTCTATAGGATAAACAACTCAATTTCTTTAACAAATAAGATAGTAGGGGAAAAAAGATGGAGAGAAAACCTAGAGATTAAAAGAGGCCTAAAAGACATTTCAATCAATCACAATGTCTCGATCTTATCTGTATCTGGATTCAAATAAAACCTTTTTTTAAAAAAAATTTTGGACAACTGAGTAATTGAAGATATTAAAAATCGTGTTTTAGCAGTAATAATGTAAAAAATAAAAGAGTTCTGAAATTTTTACATACTGAAATTTTTAAAGTGAAATACGATGTCTGGAATTTGTTTCAAAATAATCCAGAAAAGCGGAAGTGAACAGAGGTATAGATGAAATAATACTGCCCGTGAATTGATAACAGCAGAAGCTGTGTGATGGGTACACTCTATGCAGTATTCCTTAACACACGTAGTAAGACAATACATTCATTAGTCATGTTTAGAAGCATCAGATCATGATGGAACTCAGATACATTCATATATATTTCTAGATATTCCACTATACATCATTTAGGAAGAGGAAAAAGGTCATTTTACTTAAAACTTCTCTGAAGATGTAACCTCCCTTTTGATATGATAAAGCAAAACTTGCCCCTTGATGAGAAGTATATGTGTTATTTCATTCTCAGGATGGAATGGGAGCAAGGCCAAATCTAGCCCATAAAAATCTGCAAAAATTAGAAAAAGGCACTCATTCCTTAAGATACTTCTATCTGTTAAATTTCTACAATAAACATATAATCTATTATGAGAATGGGGACCCTTAGATGTGATGCTTTCACACACTCACAACCTGTGCAACTGTAAGAGAGGCCCTTGATGAAAATTAAAAAACTCGTTGCCAGAGAATATGAAGAGTTCAACTTTACCTTTTTGCAAATTAGTAATCTATAAAAGGTACTCCTCCCATCTGGGAGTTGATCTTCCTCATCTACTTTCCATCATTCAGAAATGAATGTACCTGAGGATAGTATGGGGGACAAGTCTACAGACTTTCAGAGTCCTAATATTTCCTTCCTGAATATTCCAAATTACCAAAAACATTTCTCCCAGAAATGCAATTTCTCCCCATTGCAATAAACACAGAGAGCCAATATATAGCCTCACCAGCATTTCAAAGGCAAGAGAGGTGCAGGAAAGAAGGCATGACCAGAGGCAATCAGCTAAGCAGTCTGTGAATATACGCCCCATTATACACTCTTCCAGTAAATATTAGAATGAGGAAAAAACACAGCTGGATCACTATTTTTTCTAAATCTCGTAAACAGAGGGAATCCCTATCTCTATTTGAAAGTATACTATTTAAAGAGGGTACATGAACAAGGCATTCTTGAGTACAGATATGAGAAAAAGACAAAGGATAATTTTTTAGTAGAGAAACTGAGCTACAAATGTGTTTATAGCATCTGTACGTCATACTTTAAAATGTACACTATGCGTATCACATATACCAAAAACAAAATCTAATACAGAATAGAAGAGTTGTCATTTTCTACACACACATACACATACATATATACATACCCCAAGTAAATTAATTGAACAGAGATTTTTATCATTTTTATACTATGCCCATCCTAGGAGTGTTAAATTAACAAAATTCTAAAGCTTTGAAAAGGATATTAGTACTTTTAAATGATTTATTTTATACCAGAGTGACCAAAAAAAATCAAGGAGTGTGAAGGCTTCCCAAAAGACTGGTAACTAGAGTCATGTTTTATACAAAGGATAGACTGTTTTTATTTTTATTTTGAAAATGGTAGGAACCTTGTTGTAATAACTTCCAATTACCTCTATGGCAACAGAAATTTCAGCTGCCACTTTAAAGTATTTTGTATATACCACATAAGTAACTCAGTATTAAATTTAAGGCAATTTTATGAATTAAAGAATTATGAAGTCAAAATAAGATGCCTTTTCCAAGCCCTTCCACCCACAATATCAAATTCATAGGACTAAATGTAAACTTACTTGGGCTGTTAGAAAGGTATCATCTTCACCTTCTTGAGCTTCAATTTCCTAAGTAAAAGGGTATACAATAGCTTTGCTTTACAAAATATCTGGGTAACATGAGAATGCTTTTATGCTATACCCGATTATCATTTGCCTCATGTTCTGTGCAGGGTCTATGGATACCATGGGTCCTAAGTCAATGCTTAATAATTCAGGCTATATTTTTTATGCCAACAGAAATGCTTAGTCACATTGATAAAAGAATTAGAAAAATGTCCTTCATGAGCCCTTCATTTATTAGGCTAGGTAGAACGAAGTGTTCTAAGCATGAATACTGACCCCCTAATCCCTTGATTTTCTTAAGATGTACTAACACACTTCAAAGCAGGACAAATGATCTATTTCATTCAAAGAAAAGATTTAAAAATTATATGCTTTTAAGTTAAAACTTCATAAGTAATTTCCCCACCCTTGATAACAACCAAATAAATGCAAACTAGTCTTTTGTATCTTCTAAAGTAGTAAAAACAAAACAAACCAAAACTACCATCTTATAATGTTAGCAAGGTCAGAGTTAGATTGGTACACTCATTCATAGCAGGGTAGTAAACAACTTAAATATCCCAAATTAAAGGAGTAGCTATTAGACACATAGAAAACAGTCTAATAAACTGTGGTGTAACACTAGAATTATGAAGTCATTATGATATGTTATGTGAAAATATTATATAGAATAGCAACTTATAGCATGATAACTACTAGGTAAAAATATATACATATGTGGAAGATAATAAGCAAAAATAAAAGGGTCATCTTAGATGGTAGGAGTCTGAGTGATTTATAAATAACTTTAAAAATATATTTTTTTAAAGTTCTGGGACTTTCACATTGAACTAGAAAAATACGTTTTTATTATTTAGTACTTAATTTAACTGTGTCACATTTTAAAAAAAACTGGCTAAAGACCTGACTTTCGATGTCCTCTTTTTCTATATCTTCTATTGCTTCTGCCTCTATTAATTCATGAGCTCTCTTGTTCTCTTCTGCAGAAAGTAACTCCTTGGAATGCACATTTTCTTCTTCATTTTCACCAAATTCTTCAGAGTCCTTTAGTTCGTCATTTCCATCTTGTTCATGTGCCTCTTGATGCTCCAATTCACAGTCCTTTTAATGGTAAGAAAATTTGGTACAACTCGAGGCAAAGTACTATAGGCTATCCACCAAACCTTTTTGGTAATTTACATCTCTAAATGTTTTCACTTTTATCATATTTTGACATTATTCCCAAAGTCAAAGTTCAATCATTTTATAGGACACACTAACTGTGTCTTTAAAAATAGAGGGGGTCTAAAACCAAGGTCATTAAACTACACATCTGAGTTCCCAAATCTCTTACACTGAAATACATACACACTAACTGGATTGCTCTCAAGTTCCAGTTGTTTAATATTTACCAAATCACATACTTGTATGAGCCATCCTTCAAGACACGGCTTCAAAGAAATGACTTCTTTTCTCCACATGTCACAGTTTGATTTAACTTCAAAGACCACGGAAATCTTACATACGATAATATAAAGTTTATTTCCAATTAATAATAAGGAATCCCAACTGTTACACCAATGTCTGTTCTTAGAAAATATGCAAATAATTAATCTAACTGTATTAGCTTTGAAATCTACCACTATGCCACAAAGCCGATTAAGCAGGGGAACATAGGTTGGGATTGCCTCTGTGAAAGAATATCTGTTTGCCCTTCAAAGTTTAAGGATACAAGGATACCTCAGTAGAAACCAAGAAAAGCAGCAATATGCCTAGTTCCCTCTTTGATTAACTGCAGAGAAAGGGTTGAAAGCAATGAACATCCCTTCCTCCTTTCCTATTCTCATGGTACATCTAGCAGATTTAACAAAAAGTTTCTGAGTTAAAAGGGGAAAAGTGCAGGGGTATAACTGTTAATCATTCATAGCTGAACTGCAATGAGTGAATAGAAATTTCTGGTGGGCACCAAGAAGAAATACGATTGTTTTGGAATACTGAGTGCTTGGGGAGCAGGGCGTCTCTGGGACAGAGGTTTAACCAGCTTCACTACCTATGGGTGGAGGAACGTAGGGGATTGAAAATGGAGTAGGTGGTTGGTTATATGATGGTGGAAGAATAAGTGTAAAACAAAAGAAAATCACAAGGGAAGTCACTGAGGGAACTTCATCTACTCTGAAGTGCCAACTTTGACCATTCTCCTCACCTATAAGTAGAAGTAATTCCTATAGTATTCATATATCTAAGCAATAGGTGATATTTACCCACCACTACTGTATAAATTCCAAAATTGCCAACTCTGAGAAACAGGGAAAGCATATTCACTTAATTTCTATCAAATTCATCACATACGCGGATACTTCCAAAGGGAAAAAGAAATATAAAGAGAGTGAAGATATATTTAAATAGTATTTTTTAAAAGCTCTTTTGTTCTTCTAGACATTATGAGACCAGGTTCATTTAATAATTACACAAAGGCATCCTCTGCAGTACATATAAGAGACAGCAATATTACATCTCGTAATGTTTCAAACGACTGAAACATTTTTATGAACTGAAGAGCTGAAAGGAAGTTAGAAATGTGAAAACTAAAAGGGTTTTTACTAAGTCACAATGCTTTTCCAGCTTATGGGTAATTTTGGCTTAATCATGCACTCACTAGTGAAGATAACTAGAGAAAATAAGAGCAAAGGAACAAACCTAATGGAAGATATACCACAAGGATAAAAGAACACAAAGACTGAAGAGTTCTTAAATGCTCAAACGAAAGCTGGTTACAGACATGCAATCATCAATTTTAATGGATCCCTGAGCAAACATTTCCTAAACTATCTGACTGCAGGGCTAACTCCTCAACCAAACATCTCTTTCTCTCTGTGCCTGCCTTCAAAGTGCAAGATACAAAGCGTTGAGACGCATGGTGCTGTGTGGCTTGTGTGTGTATAACGTAGGGAGGGTAGAGAGCTAGACCATAGGAGAGATGGGTGGGTGAATGGACATGAGCTGGCTTCATGGTGGAGCACACAGACATCTCAAGATGTTATGGCAATATGGCCTAACTGTACACAGAAAATGGAAATACATGGGGTGTAAATGTACATAATTTAAGAGGAACTATGCTCATTAAATAACTCCTGCAAATGCCACACTACCTAAGATCTAATGATCAGTAAATAGCAGATCACACTTCATTAAAATGAAAACAAACAAAAAAAAATCTAACTATGATTAAAAATAACAGTAATATAGAACTGCCACAACCTCAATTAAAATTAAAATACTTCATATTTCTGGGTGGTCAGTTTTAAAGTACATTCTTTTTTAGCCAATAAAGACCTGGCTTATCTTTAAAGGGCAAAACAAATTTCTTAATCTGATCTTCACCAAGTAGCAACACATCAGCAACTCTCTCCATTTTAGGGACTACATTTTTCTAAGTTCTGTTTGTTATATACGAAAGCTAATGCGATGGGCAGTACCTTGTCCAGGAACTAAGATAACAATTGTCCTGTAGCTGTTCCTCTGGCCCCTATGTCTCAGATTTCTACTTAAAGGCTCGGACAAACATTTTTTGCTTTGTCTCATTTAACTAAAGATAAAGTTATTTATTATATTTCTCAACTATGAGAATTAATAAGATTGACAATATTACATAAGTCTCTATCATTATTTTACCTACATATTTCAGTGTCTATTGTTCAAGTAAAATGCATGAATTCACCATGCAAAATGCTAGGCTCAAAATAAACATCTTAACCTGTGTAATTAACACTTTACCTTGACAAAAGCATCATCTTCCACAGAAGCATCTCCACTCAACTCATCTGCTTCCTGTTTTTTACCTGCGAAAGAAGGAAAATGGGCTAACAACCAATATTTTATTACTTTAAAAGCAAAGAACATTCAGAGAAGTTTACCCCGAGGTACCACTCTCCACTCCCAAATCATCTGACAAAGCTAATGCCAACTGCTTATAAACCACCTGGCCACAGCTGTCCCAAACAAAAAAAAAGCTTTATTAACAATGTCATGCTGTTTCATTTCACTAAAATAAACTGTACAATTAATCCTACATATGAACCCATCATCTTAACCGACTTGACATATGAGGTACATTTTTTACACCACTCAAATTCTCTACCTCCAATTCTCCCGGAAGTAGCAGCACCTTTCAACAGTTCTCTCCTATTTGTATACATAACCAGACATCTGATTCCCTAAGTTCTCCTTGTCAACAAGCTTTCTCTAAAATAAAATTCTCACACTTGACACCTCACAATCCATCAGCTGATTAGATATTGCCTTGTACTCTCAAGTACATCTTGCTTCACCACTTAAAAAAATACCTTAAGTACAGTGACTGCTTTTATGCTTATTTTGTGTCTCTCCAAAGGCCTAAATATAAATAGCGCTGGGCGCTTAACATAATGACTGATTTAACTGATTTAAGGCAAGTAGAAATTACTTCAGACCAAAAACTGTTAAGAGCTTCTAGATAGACTACAGGCCTCCCTGACCCAACCCTCATCTTCAAAACTTTGCAAATTGGTGGTTGGAATTTTAAAAATGTTTTAAAACCACATCAGAAAAAAAAAGTTTTCCACAGAGCCAAAGCTAAAAGTTTGTGTTTTCAAGCTAGCCCACAAAAATCTACTAATTAAATAACCCATAATGTATCAGAAATGCTGTAAAAAAAAAAAAAAATCACAGCTGCTAAAATTTTACTATTAAATTTTAAAATTTTTATTGATTTTGAGATGTTAATGATTCTTTCCTGAGGCTAACTAATCAACCTTTCCTTTGCGTAAAACGAGTTGCCATGTCTCAAGCTTCCATGACCCCCAGAGTAGAGGGTTTAGTTGTGAGGTAACTGTAAGAAAAAAGTTAGGATGCCTCCCTTTCCCATGTCTCCTCACCAGCTCCTATCTTCCACCTACTCCCAATTTGAAATCCTTTCCATGAATGAGAGATAAAAAGTGAAACAAGGGCTTCCCTGGTGGTACAGTGATTGAGAGTCCGCCTGCCAATGCAGGGGACACGGGTTCGTGCCCCGGTCCGGGAAGATCCCACATGCCGCGGAGCGGCTGGGCCCGTGAGCCATGGCCGCTGAGCCTGCGCGTCCGGAGCCTGTGCTCCGCGACGGGAGAAGCCACAGCAGTGAGAGGCCCGCGTACCGCAAAAAAAAAAAAAAAAAAAAAGTGAAACAAGATACTGGTCCTTTCCAAATATGTGAAAAGATTAAGAGTAAAGAGTTTTCTTTTATCCACTGAGGTAAAAGAGGTCTTCATGTCCCTGAGGGCTTGTGTGAATCAAAAGAGAAACAAAATGTTGAGCTTAGTGGTATTTTTATTTTAGAGAAAATACAAATTAGAAGTTACTATAAGGGCAACAAGAGAGCTGTTCCTTCCTTACAAAAGAAAACAGTATCAGGTGAGAAAGAGCTCACTAAATTGTTTTATCACGTTTAGAGAAAGTTCCATAATATAAAAACTTTAAAGATGCTACCTTTGAGAAGAAATAAGCTTTTTAAAACTATAGGATTGGGACTTCCTAGTGGTCCAGTGGTAAAGAATCTGCCTTCTAATGCAAGGGACGAGGGTTTGATCCCTGGTCAGGGAAGTAAGACCCCACACGCCACGGGGCAACTAAGCCCACATGCCACAACTACTGAGCTGGCGCGCCACAGCTACTGAGCTGGCGCACCTCAACTAGAGCCTGCGTGTCACAAACTACAGAGCCCATGCACCACAACTACAGACCCCATGGCCCTGAAGCCCATGCACCACAACGAAGAGACACAGGGCTCAACGAAGATCCCGCGTGTCGCAACTAAGACCCAATGCAGCCAAAAATAAATTAAATAGATAAATAAAATAAAACTATAGGATTCCACCCCCCAACACACACACCACCAAATAACCTATAGAGTAGAGTTTTTGGGTGAACTCCTTCAGATCATTTGCAAATATTATTTACTCTTTACAAATATAAAATGCTTTACAATTTGCAAAGCGCTTTATTTTTTTTAATTTATTTTATTATATTTTATTTTTGGCTGCATTGGGTCTTCATTGCTGTGCACGGGCTTTCTCTAGTTGTGGCGAGTGAGGGCTACTCTTCGTTGCAGTGTGCGGGCTTCTCACTGCAGTGGCTTCTCTTGTTGCGGAGCACGGGCTCTAGGTGTGCAGGCTTCAGTAGTTGTGGCTCGCATGCTCTAGAGCGCAGGCTCAGCAGTTGTGGCTCACGTGCCTAACCGCTCTGCAGTATGGGGGAATCTTCCCAGACCAGGGCTCAAACACATGTCCCCTGCACTGGCAGGTGGATTCTTAACCACTGCGCCACCAGGGAAGTCCCGCAAAGCGCTTAGAAAAAAAAGGTCAACTGATTTTTCCTAGCACCCCATGGTACATAGAGCCGGTAATCACAATTTTACAAAAGAGAAAATGAACCCAAGGTTATACAGCTTGCCCAAAGCTAGTAAATGGCATTGTCAGAACTGGAAGCCAAGGCTTCTCTTTTCCAGTCTTAAATTCTTTCCACTTCATCTTACTATGACCTACTTAAAAGACATTATTCTAGTAAGCAGTGGTTAATTAACTCAATTTACAGATACCATCTTTGAAATGGCAGCCCTCATCATAATGACAAGCTACATATACTATGCACATTCCATGGTGAGTTTCACTTGCCTTAGTTTACTTAAAGGAAAACCAAATTACACTACATCAACCAAAACAACAGCAGTCACTACCACTGCTTAAGCAGCTTCCACAGTGCAGACACTAGGATAAATGCTTCATGTGCATTAATGCATTTATTTTATCCTCTTAACTAGCCCCATTTTACAAAACAGGAAACTAATGCTGAAAAGTTAATCAGATTACAAAGTTAGTAAAGGTAGCGCTTCAGTTTAATCCCAGGCTTATTCCCACTCCTCAAAAACCACAAAACCATTGATGTTCAAGTAGCTACAATGTGCCAGTTGTTAAAAATGTTATCTCTTTTAGCATGAACACAGGCTCCACAAGCCACATCCATAAAATTTTAAAATGTGAGAGTCACAGAAATTATGTAACTTGCCCCATGACAAACAGGCAACAAGAGGCAGAGGTACACAAAAAGGTCCAAGTTTGCTATCCCTTATTGTTTTTAACAGATGTATCACATGAAAGCACTGGACACAATGTGTCATAAGCTTGTAAGCATAAAAACCACAAGGAGGAGATTTTCAAACATACAGTGATGAAACTTTAATAATAACCTGATAGGTACATAATATTTAAGAAAACTGACATTTCACACACTAGTTTTTGACTCCTCTCATGATCTGTAACTCTGCACTTGTTTACACATGATGAATTAGAAACTATACTGTAATTTCTTCCTTTATGAAAAAAAGTATCACCCCTCCACCATACAAAAATAATTCACATCTTAAAAAGTTATGATGTTCATCATCCAGCCCAGAACCTAGTACAATGCTATATAATAAGTAGATACTCAAGCATTATATATATCCTGACTGATAATGGTGTAGGTTATAGGTTGGATGCTAGCAGTAAACAAGGTCTGGATTTCTATTCAGAATTTCTATCAGCCCTCACTGGGACAAAGGTAAGACGTGACATGCCAGTCAAACTAGCATCATGTGCAACCCCATCCTGTCAGTAAGGACTGTAAACTCCAACTTTAACGATGTTACAAAGTACATCGACAGATTCCTAACTTTTATGATGTCACAGATAAGAAATAACTTAAAAGAAAAATCAAATCCTACTTAATTCAACAAGCACCACCAGCTTAGGCACATTTTTGTACAGTCAGTAATCGTTTATACCCCATATCCCATTTAAGCCTGTGCTATGAAAGCTCCTACAACAAACTAATAAATGAATCTTTTGTCCTTCAGGGAATCTGGCATATACCACAGAAATGGGAATTGATCCAAAGCAAAGTAGCACCACCAGGATGCAGAAGCTAACTGAAAGTGCAATGTAGTCGGAAGCCTAACTTTAATGCTCTGAGGAACAAAACTAGAAAATAAACTGAGTAGTAAAGATAGTCTGAATAGCAAAATAAAAACTGGAAGCAAAATTACTTATCACATCTCAAAATATCATAGTAGTAACATATAGTTATTTTGAAATTTCACTGCAATGATTTTAGGGTCAAAAGTAAAATGGTACAGTAAAAATGTATACACCAAAGGAAGACGACACTAGAATACCTCCTTAATTATGCAGCATTGTTTTTATGGGTCTACAAATCCTTAGTGAAACCACTGGGGTCAGACATGTTTCAGAACTGTCAGATTTTAAGAGAGTACAATAGTGTCTATACCATTTTTTAATTTAAACCTCCCAGTGGCTTCTGGAACAGTTTCTCTCAATCAATCACAGAAACATTTGTGCAATGAAATATATGAATATTAACATCAATTAGGATAAATCAAGACTATAAGTAGCCTCACTTTTGCCACCAAACTTAAGAAAAAACTTCATTTTCAGAATGTTTGTATTTCAGAATTAACAATAAAGAATTTTGGATGGCAATTTGGTTTTCTTCTTCAAAGGTAAACTGGTCCTTACAAGGTTTGGTAATTTTCCTTTTCAAGTTCAGAAATAACTCCAGAAACAAAATGAAACAAAAAATCCACTTAACAAGTAGATTTTAAAGTAATTTTGCCAAAAAAATTTTGTGGCTGAGTAACTTTTCCCTAAACATTTACAGAAGCTATGAAACGTAGAAAATGTTCAGTCATAAAATTTCTGTGGATAAGAGGGAGGAAGACTCAGAGACCAGGCCAAACTGAACACTGATGTTTCCAGCAACAACCTCTCCTCAACTGTATGAAATCTTAAAATAATGGCGTACTATGCCTTGTGTTAACCATTTGCATATGTGTTTTAGTCTCTCTTCTATTAAAATGGTATTTCACTAATGAAATCAGTTTTCTAAAAGGCTTTGCACACTGTCCTAAACATAGCAGTCATCCAATAGGTCATTTCATTATTTTTTAAAAATCTACCATAAAGATATTTCATACTCATTATAATAAAATAAATCTGGAACACACCAAATGTATATTTTTAAAAATCTCTTAACTGTGTCATCTAAAGACAACCAAACTGAACATCCACACACACTTGTGAGCATTTGCACAAGACTTTAAAAGGCAGCAAGAATGTAACTTGAGTTCTTAACGGATTACTTTTCTATCCTATCAATAAAAAGAAAATAGCACTGCTTAGCTCAGCATTATTGTGACCATCAAATAAAGCAATGTGAAAGTGTTTTGAAAACTGTAACAGAGAACTAATTGCAAACTGACAGGCAGAAAGAGATGAATGAAAATGATGCTAAGTTTTAAGCAGTAATCTAGAGCAGCCAGTGGTTCTTAACCCTAGCTGCATGCGAATCACCTGGGGAACTTTTAGAAAATACTGATCCCTGGGCCCCCAACACAGTAACAAAAACCAACTCTCTGGGGGGCAGGAGCCTGGTATCTTTTTAAAAACTCAAATGACTCTAATGTAGAGCAGACTGAGCATGACTGAAGAAGTTGGAGAAGAACATAAAAGGTTACCGTTTTCAGATTCTCCAGACTAGAAAAAACTTAAGTTCTACCTACCTTCAACAAAACACCTTGAGTAGGTATGAACCGGTATTAATTCTCGACAAGGTTAAAAAAAAAAAAAAAAAAAACCTTAAACATAAACCTCCTATGAGTACATGCACGTGTACATATATACCTTAGATCATGTTATCTGTGATAAAATCCAAGTGGTGGAATTACGGGCAATTTTCACTTTTTTGTACTTTTCTGGATTATCTAATTTTTAAAATGAAAACAATTCACTTTTATAATCTGGAAAACAATTCTGTAAAGCCATAATACAAACTACTATTCCAGGTTACCAGAACTGCCACATAAGGCTAACTCGGGCTGTGGAGTTTATGGTGTGAATGGTTAACTCCCAGAATTGTACCACACCGAGGCCCTTTTATTGTAATGTGTGAGAACTAACTTATAGTTGATTAAATAAATCAGCGAATTTCAGCCTTAAACCCTAAGCCATTGTTCAGTCTCTTCATTAAAGTCATTTCTGATGCCACCAACTGATAATAATGACTGCTTTTTCCTCTAATTCCTGGACAATTCTCACTTTATTTTACATGAGTTCATGAAAGAGAAGAAAAAGTCTGAAGTCTTCTGTCCTTAATTCAAAATGCCTAGGAGATGAATGACATGGGAGAAAGACACTGTCATAAAGTGCAAGAAAATTTTATCTATCTCCCCACCAGGATCCTTGACACACACCATATTTGACACAATAAAATAGCTGAAAAAAGTACAAAAGTGCTTTGATGATAAACATAATCCACCATATACAACTGCATAAGTCAAATGCAGGTTTTAATGGCTGAGGTAAAAGGGCCTGATTTTGTGAAATGAAAATGACATACACAACTTCTGAGGTTGGACAATATTCCAGCAAAAGTTATGAGGCTTTCCAACACAGCAACAACTTGGTGAGGGATAAAAGGCGAGTGCCATGATTCACATACTCTAAAAGTAAGTACATTTCACAATCAGTGTTTAAGGAGAAGCCACTAGTGCTGTTGAGAAAAGTACCTTAAAAAGAAAAACTGTTTGGAAAATAGTAAAGACTATTAACCTCTGATAGACTGCTGCCTACAAAGAAATATGCAATTAAAATAAGCACCAAAAGAAATATTTTTAAAAGCAGTTGTTAAGAAAGTCATCATATGGCCCTCAGTATTCATTCAACAAACCTGTTATGTGCCAAGCAATATGCTAGGCATTACAGAGATTAATGTAAATAAAAGACTATGTCCTCACCCCCACAAAGCTTCTAGCCCAGTGGGTACCCAAAAAAGATTTATGACAATTTTGTCCCCAAAATGTTTCTCAATGCCACAGTTCTGATTAAAGTTTCCTTAACATCCAAACATACAACAGTTTAAAAAAAAAGCAAGCATTACAGCGCACTATGATACTAAATTATATGAAATTCATTTTATGTGGTTGATTACTATATTCTTATTTGGCATACAAATTTTAGAAAGCTTTACACAGTAAACATGTAATTAATTATACTGAGTGTGGTACTTTCCACACATAATCAGGCATTATGTTTGGATAAATCTGCAACCCCAAAATATACTTTTTTCTATAGTGGGAACAAAACAAATTTTATATAGCAGTTTGAATCTTTTTTAAACCTGCAAGTACTGTAAGTGAGTTTCAATTCGGTAAGTACTGATTACATATACTTCTGAATATTGCACTGATTAACTACTTAAAGTAACTTTGGCTGAAGTTTAGAGGTGACTCGAAAGGTTGAATATCCAAAAGAATGATATGCTGTTTACAGGTGAACCGAAAGAAAGTTTACATCTATAATCTCTAAAAGAAGCTAATGAGGAGTTAGCTCTACCTGTTTAACCGCTTTCTTAACACACACCCAAATGATGACAGTAACTCTCACTGGTGAAGCGCTCTTCTAGGTTACTTATTAAAAATTTCATAGCAAAGAGAATGTGAAAAGACTCAGAAGTGAGAACCAATCTAAGCTTAAAATTTCACCCCACTAACTCTATGCAAATAGATTTTACAAATATGTTAACCATAAATATTAGGACCCGCTATAACATTATCAACATTTGTTACAAGTTTGTGAGTTTGTGCTTGTAATAACAGCATTTTAAAAAATATTCTACAATATACGTAAGAATGCAGATTCCTTTTCCTCTAATCTATCAAAACATAATCATCTTAACACAAAAAAATTGTTTGAGAAATAGTGACCCTGCACTTATAAGAGAACGAACTTAATATTTCACCTAAGTAACTTTTCAAGACCCATGAAGCTTCTCTTGCCTTATCATTCAACATCATTTAATTTTATTGCTACATTAAGCCACATCATCATAAGAATTATTTATTTTGCCTAACAAGCTATTAAATGTGGTGTCTTGCTGTTGTCTACATGACTGCCTCTAAGTAATCCCTTTCTTTATTCTTATCCTTTTCTAGTATTCCCAGCTAAAGATATCCATACTGACTGAGGACCTATGAGTTTTCCTGTTCCTTCCTTATACATCTATTTTAGCTAAAAAAAGAATTTTTCTTCTGGCTCCTAGCTACATATAATTATTAAATTTCAGAATTAAGAGACCCTTACAGATGGTCTAGTAAATTTTCCAATTTTATAAAAAAGAAGTATACCCATTGAAGGAAAAGTAGTATGACTGAGATGCAATTACTTTTAAGATAGATACTGCTAAGTGAAACAAGATGTGACAAAAAGAACATCATATTACAATACTATTTAATTTCTTGAATCCTTAGTTTTAAAAATCTGTTAATTATTAATATTTTTAAAAGTTTCCCTATTCAAATTTGATGTCTAAAAATTATTTTTAAACTTAATTTAAAATTTAAAATAATCTTACTTATAAGCATCTTAACTGTAAATTAATTCAAACTAGGTTCTTAGTTTGGGATTTACATTATGTTCTTTCTCATTCACAGGATTTTCAGAACAATGATAAATGGAACTCAAGGAGACAAGAGCTATTTGTCACACATGTCCCAGAATGAGTCTCATGAAGTACTCAGTTGTAGTGTGCTGCAGACACACAATTAACGTTACGACTCCTGACTAAATACTACAAGATACCTTAACATCAGAGTTATGGAAAAATTAAATTTCAAGTATCCTTATAATCCATATAAGAGGAAAAAATTAACATACTTTTATATATATATACACACACATAATACATACACATATACATATGTATACTGAAAAACTTCTTAAAACGGTATATTGCTGAATTTATTGCTAAAGGTAGGATGAGTGAAGTTCCTAATGACTAAAAAAGAAAGGGATACACAGAGAATTTAAAAGTAGGTGAGAACGAATAAATCAAATGAGATTTACTTTACATGCTAAAATCAGTAATCAGCTTAAATATAAATTTGGGACCATGATTAATACATAACATCTATCAAACTACCACAATATGCTAAATAAATGACATGAATCAAAATCATTATAAGAAATCACAATAAGAAACATGGTTAATTCCTGATGTACTTATTTCTGAATTTTTTATGCTTCCTCATTTTGAAATTGCCTCTGAGTTTGTCAGCAGAGGCTTCTCAACACAAGCTTCTCTAACACAGGGAAATGTATCTCTCAAGGTGATACACTGAGTTAAGAATTACATTAAAAGCCACAGATTTTCAAGATAACTTTGTTACTCCTCTAAACACCATTTCTACCTCTGCCATTCCCATCCCATCCAGAAAATGCTTCTTTGCCCTTTTCAATTTCCTTTGGCACAAACAGGGCGCTCTTGCAAACCTACAAAAACTCTCAGTGAGATGGCATCAGGATGTGCCTGGTCCCAATACTCATGCAGATTGCTTAAGATCAAGCTTGACTATTTCCTTCTTTTCAAGGTTAATCCATTCAACCATTTTACTCTAGTTCCATCAATCTGGTCTACAGCAGAGAGTAGCATTTAGGATCACTTAAAGCAGTAAAGAGTGTTAGGTTTTTAAAATGCTGCAGCTGCATGGAACTTGTATGTAGGTACCAGGATCCAGATACCCACATCATGCCCACCCTCTGACACTGTCCTTATAGGACTGAGGGAGAAATCCGTAATTATTCAAGTAAGTATTTCACTTACCAGAACCTTTCAAATATATCTAAGTCCCATTTATATTGTTAAAATGTTAATTTAAAACAACCTTTACCTATTCATTAAATCACCATATCCTAGAAATATATTCTGGCCTACTTTAAAAGTTATAAAATCGAAATCATTAACATATCCCTATAACTTAAAACTTTTTATTTTTAAGCTAATTAGTCATGGATTTTTTCCCTACCTTGTTAGTATGATTGGTAAAGGTCTTTTTGAATTTCACTGAAAATTAGAATGTTTAATGGCATAAATGCAAAATTAAGTTCACCAAATCAAACAAAATACTAAACACAAAGGTTATAAAATTTTAATATACTAGAGAAAACAGCAAGGAGCCAAGGTGAAAGATTTGGTAGGAATTCCATCAATACTCTGCCAATTGTGGGGCAAGGTAGACATGTATTAAACCGTATTTTATTCTTCAGGTCTTCACACTATGAAGGAAGAAATATTATGGAACTTGACTTTGTAATTTTTTCAGAAGCAAGAAAGAACTGGTCTCACTTTCAGGTCAGCTTCAGCCAAATCTTAAGGGCTACTAGTCACCCAAAGCCTGGCAACAGTAACTTTTCTTCCTTGACCCAACAAGGCAGAGTGCCAGAGGGAAATAGCAAAGAGTAGCACTATATAAACAGGGCAAGTGGCACAAGAGCAGAGGCAAGTTACATAACCAAAATATATTTTAAAATATGTTTATAACTCGTAACAACCTTTGCCTTTGGTTGGTTTCTTGTTTGGAGTATCAGTTGAAACAGTTAATTCAATATTATCTGGATCGCCTCCTTCCTCTTCAATAGCCTACATTAGAAAGAGAAGTTAATATGCTACACAGTCTATCTAAACTTATTTTAAAAAACGAAATGAAAAAAAAAATTAGCAAACCTCAAGCCTCAAGACATTAGAATTGCCAGTCATTTCATAAACCAACCTCACAAAGGAGCAATTAAACTACACGAGAGAAACTTTCAGGAGGAAATATCATTAGGTATCAAAATCACATGGAGTTTTACATATTACCCAGTCGAGAAAATTAACTAACACATATTATCATACTGAACAAAAGTCTAAATATTCTCGATTGCAGCAAAGTTGCTAGCTACGAAAGTAAAGAACTAAAAGGAGATTTCCTAATTTCTATAGTACAAACTTATTTCTCCTCTACTACAATTCCAACGCTCACTCAAACCAGAAAGATAATCAGGGAAGAAAAAGATTATTGCGCTAATGCAAAAACTGAAAACCCAGCGGAAAACAAACCCTTTCTCTTACCCACCCATCAACTCCCACTACCAATTACCCCCCAATATGGGGAGGAAACGGTTGGACACAATTAAATGGTAACTTCGCAGAAGTCACCAAAGTAACCAGTCCCTACGAGGCCAAGAAATGCACGCGCTCACCATCGCTAAAGGCTGGGGACCGAGCGCCTCCCGGGTCTCCACGATCGCCCTTGGGAGGCCGCGCCGGCCGTCCGCAGCCTGGCAGAGACGTCCCGGGGGAGGCAGGGGTGCGCTGGGCTGCGGCGGCCGGTCCCGGGCGGCTCGCGGGCCCCTCGCAGGCCAGGCCCGGCGCGCGGGGGCGGGGGCGCCGCGAGAGGGTCCTCGCCCTCCCGCGCGCGCGGGCGCCGCCCGGGACCTCCCCACCTCGCCGCCCCGCGGGCCCCGGCGGCTGCGAGCGGACGGGGGCTGCGGCGGAAGTGGGGGCTCCGAGGCGCGGCCTAAGCTCGCCTTCCCGGACCTAGCCGGGCCTCACCTGCTTGAGTCGGGAAACGAGCACAGTCTTGACTCCGGTGATGTCCAGGTTCCGCCGTTTCAGCTCGGACTTGAGATCGATGACCCGCAGATCGGTGATCTTTTTACATTCCGCCTGACCTGAGGCGGCCGAGGCTGCCACAGCACCGGTAGCGGCAGCCATTTTAGAAGAACAGCGCGCTGCCTAGGCAGCGAGTGATCTGCAGGGCGGCGGCAGCAGCTCCAACTTCAACTCAGGCCTCGCCGGCCGCCGGCGCCGCACAGCGCTGCGCACAATGAGCCACTAGCCCCGCCCCCTGTCCGCCACCCCGGCGCAACCTGCAGCCTCAACCAGCACCCGGATGAGGGGCGCGCGTGCGCACTGGCGGGAGGCGGGGGATGGCGCCCAGCGCGCGCTGCGGAGCCGGACGCTGCCACCTGGGCGGTGCGACCACCCCCCCCCCGCCCCGCCTTGCGTGGACTGGGAGGTCAGGCGCGTTCAACGGCACCAACGTCCGCCGTGCCGCGGTTCCCCACCACTTAGTTAGCCATTTTCTGGAAGTGTCTCGAGTCTTGAGCAACAGCAGTGCGCTGGGCACTCTCGGCATAGATAGTGCGCGCGTCACTCAACGCAAACCAAGGGGCGTGTGCGCGCCCTAAACCTCTTCCAGGGAAATACTTTATTGGTTCTGCTGAATAATCGAAAAAATGTGGCCACTGTGCACGAACTAACTAGGTTCCCCGAGTTCCGTTGGAAGGCCGGAAAGAAACGCTGGGGCGGTTAATATAAAGAGTATAAAGGGTTATAAGAATATAATAGGACTGGGCTGTGTGACAAGTCCCGCTAGCTGTCTCGGGAAAACATGCCTTTGCTCAAGAGAATTAGTCTATTCTAGGGCTGCCCATCTCACTGGAAAAGCAGGACAACTTCCCTTCTGCACTGGCCTCAGTTTGCCATCCTCTCCGGGGGTCCTGATGGCTCAACACAAAACTGATTACTAAATAAGGAATTTAGTTTGTAAGTACTTGTTACCGTTCTCATACACTGTGTTCACTGTTTTGTCCCCCTCAAAATTTAGGATTCCAAGAACAATGACAATCCTCTTCGGTGGGACTAGCCTGTACAAGTGAGTAACTTTAGGCACTATTATTAATCATCAAAGCATAAGCATTTATGGAATAAAACTATTCTATAAATTCCATGACTAGATTATGACACACAACACTGGCATTTCCTAGTTTTAAAGTTGATGAGGTCTGTGTCACTTTAGGTTGCTTTTCTCATTAACTAATTAGAGCAAAAAGAGAAAAACTGGATATTATAAAATAATACCCGCCAGTTAGGTAGTTTTTTTTATGGTTTATAATGCACTCTGACATGCAATAATCCCTTAATCTTTCTGCATTCGCTGAGGTAAATCTCTGCAAGCCTTAGAGAGATTAAATGGCTTGTCCGTGTTCACATAGCTGGTATGTGGCCGAACTGGTGCTCTTAGTTGCCCCTCACCAGCTCCTTAGTTGTGGCATGTGAACTCTTAGTTGCAGCATGCATGTGGGATCTAGTTCCCTGGCCAGGGATGGAACCCAGGCCCCCTGCATTGGGAGCAGAGTCTCCCAAACCCACCTCTGTCTCTATTACAAGTTGATTCATAGTCATAGAATATTAGAACTCAAAGGATCTTTAGAAATCTTCTGGCTCATTCCTCTCTCTCTCTCTCTCTCTCTCTCTCTCTCTCTCTCTCTCCCCCTCCCTCTCTTTCTCTCTCTCTTTAATAGATGAAGATTTTAAGATTTTTACCTAGAGACCCCACAATTAATTACTGACCAAATTGGCACTAAACCTCAGTTCTCATGCCAGTGTCTTTTCCACCCTGCTCCCACCTTCTGTGGACACTTGTAAAGAGGGGTTATATTAACCCAAAGCTAATGTTATATGTAAAATGAATGAGTTTTTGTCTTTAAAAAAAATCTTATAATGGAGTTATCTTACAATGGAGACCTGTACCTTCTGATCTGATGCACCGGAGGATACATCACCTGCCAAATTGCCAAGAATGTTTAACCTAAATCTCATCAGGAGAAAACAATCAGACAAATCTGATTGTAGGACATTGCACAAAATAACTGCTCTGGGGACTTCCCTGGTGGTGCAGTGGTTAAGACTCTGTGCTCCCAATGCAGGGGGCCCGGGTTCCATCCCTGGCCAGGGAACTAGATCCCACATGCATGCTGCAACTAAGAGTTCACATGCCACAACTAAGGAGCTGGCGAGGGGCAACTAAGACCTGGTGCCACCAAATATATAAATAAAAGTAATATCTAAAACAACAACAACAACAACAAAAACCTGCTCTGGACTCTTAAACAAAGCAGTGCAGATGTCTGTTGGTATCAGTGCAGGATTGGTTCCAGCAACCCCTCAGATACCAAAATCTGCAGATGCTCAAGTCCCTTATATAAAAGTGTAGCATTTGCATATTACCTATGTACATCCTCCTGCATATTTAAAATCATCTCTAGATTACTTATAATACCAAATACAATGTAAATGCTGTGTAAATAATTGTAAACACGATGCAAGCGCTATGTAAACAGTCACCAGTACGTGGCAAATTCAAGTTTTGATTTTTGGAAATTTCTGGAATTGGGGGGAATATTTTTGATCCACAGTTGGTTGAATCCATGGATGGTTGAATGCATGGCTATGGAGGTTCCAACTATATCATGAAAGTAAAAGTAGTAGAGCAGTTCTACAATACAGATACATGATAACTAAACTTTAAGTGTGAATGTTGTTTGGAACCTGGATCAAAGAATGAAAAAGCGGCTTAAATGGACAATTGGGAAATTTGAGGCAATTGGGAAATGTGGCTTTGTATTAGATTGTGTTATGGTACCAATGTTAAATATCTGGAGTGTTATATCATGGTTATGTAGAATGTCCTAGTTCTTAGGAGATATTTGCTGAGGTTCTTGAAGTGAAGTGTCATTCTGTCTGCAATTTACTTTCAAATGGGAAAGAAAGGCAAAGAGCCCAGCATGAGAAAGAGAAAGAGATGTGGCAATAAGTTAAAATAAAATAAGTGTGGCAAGATGTTAATAATTGGGGAGACAAATGTGACAAAATTAGGCAAAATTAACAATTAGGAAATCTAGATGAAAGACATAAGGTTGTTCACTGTATACAGTTTAAATTTTTTATAGGTTTGAAGCTATTCAAATTAAGTTGGGGGAAAATCCACACATAAATCTAATTTTTTGTAATAGAGAAAAAATAAAATGGACACACTATATTTTTTCACTTTTAATGTGTAGGATATTTAATTTTGTCATTTAACCTATGGTTCTTGTTTTTTTGAATTATCTAAATAATCCACCTTTAAATGAATCTTTTTTAGTACACTATTTTTTTCCTGTTTTCATCTTTTAGTGAAATATATTTAGGTGAAGAAACATGATGCACTTATTTCTACATCAAGAACACTGCTAGAAAATTGACGACTTTAAAAAAAAATTTTATTGGAGTATAGTTGATTTACAATGTTGTGTTAGTTTCAGGTGTACAGCAAAGTGAATCTGTTATACATATACATGTATCCACTGATAACTTAAATTTTATGTATAAAGCCTCTTGCCATTTACTGAGTACTTCTGCACTCATTATTTTATTGTTTTTTCAAATGTTAACATCAACTTTATTCATGTTCATCCAAAACAAGAAAGGTTAAAAATGACTTTCAAAATAGGAAAGTATGCAACCAATCTGTGCTACAACCACATGATGAGATACTATTTAATAACAAAAAATAACTTTCAAGCCACCTAAGACACAGAGTAAAGAAGCCACTCTGAATAAGGTTTCATATTATATGATCTGATTTATATTACATTCTGAAAAGGACAAAATTATACAGATGTTAAAAAGATCAGGGTTGACAGGGTTCCATGGGGGTCCAGGGTGCTGAATAGGTGGTGAATATATGATAACTTTTTTTTTTAACATCTTTATTGGTATTGGAGTATAATTGCTTTACAATGTTGTCTTAGTTTCTGCTGTATGACGAAGTGAATCAGCTATACATATACATGTATCCCCGTATACCCTCCCTCTTGCGTCTCCCTCCCACCCTCCCTATCCCACCCCTGTAGGTGGTCACAAAGCGCTGAGCTGATCTCCCTGTGCTATGCAGCTGCTTCCCACTAGCTAGCTGTTTTACATTTGGTAGTGTATATATGTCAGTGCTGCTCTCTCACTTCGTCCCAGCTTACCCTTCCCCCTCCCCACATCCTCAAGTCCATTCTGTGCGTCTGCATCTTTATTCCTGTCCTCACCCTAGGTTCATCAGAACCTTTTTTTTTTTTTACATTCCATATATCCATATATATGTGTAAGCATACGGTATTTGTTTTTTTCTTTCTGACTTACTTCACTCTGTATGACAGACTCTAGGTCCATCCACCTCACTACAAATAATTCAATTTCTTTTCATGGCTGAGTAATATTCCATTATATATATGTGCCACATCTTCTTTATCCATTCATCTGTTGATGGACACTTAGGTTGCTTCCATGTCCTGGCTATTGTAAATAGAGCTGCAATGAACATTGTGGTACATGACTCCTTTTGAATTATGGTTTTCTCAGCGTATATGCCCAGAGGTGGGATTGCTGAGTCATATGGTAATTCTATCTTTAGTTTTTTAAGGAACCTCCATACTGTTCTCCATAGTGGCTGTATCAATTTACATTCCCACCAACAGTGCAAGAGGGTTCCCTTTTCTCCACACCCTCTCCAGCATTTATTGTTTGTAGATTTTTTCATGACGGCCATTCTGACTGGTGTGGGGTGATACCTCATTGTAGTTTTGATTTGCATTTCTCTAATGATTAGTGATGTTGAGCATCCTTTCATGTGTTTGTTGGCAATCTGTATATCTTCTTTGGAGAAATGTCTATTTAGGTCTTCTGCCCATATTTGGATTGGGTTGTTTGTTTTTTTGATATTGAGCTGCATGAGCTGCCCTTTGTCAGTTGCTTCATTTGCAAATATTTTCTCCCATTCTGAGGGCTGTCTTTTTGGTTTCCTTGCTGTGCAAAAGCTTTTAAGTTTCATTAGGTCCCATTTGTTTATTTTTGTTTTTATTTCCATTTCTCTAGGATGTGGGCCAAAAAGGATCTTGCTGTGATTTATGGCATAGAGTGTTCTGCCTATTTTTCCTCTAAGTATTTTATAGTGTCTGGCCTTACATTTAGGTCTTTAATCCATTTTGAGTTTATTTTTGTGTATAGTGTTAGGGTGTGTTCTAACTTCATTCCTTTACATGTAGCTGTCCAGTTTTCCCAGTACCACGTATTGGAGAGGCTGTCTTTTCTCCATTGTATATTCTTGCCTCATTTATCAAAGATAAGGTGACCATATGTGCATGGGTTTATCTCTGGGCTTTCTATCCTGTTCCATTGATCTATATTTCTGTTTTTGTGCCAGTACCATACTGTCTTGATTACTGTAGGTTTGTAATATAGTCTGAAGTCTGGGGGCCTGATTCCTCCAGCTCCTTTTTTCATTCTCAAGATTGATTTGGCTGTTCAGGGTCTTTTGTGTTTCCATACAAATCATGAAATTTTTTGTTCTAGCTCTGTGAAAAATGCCATTGGTAGTTTGATAGAGACTGCATTGAATCTGTAGATTGCTTTGGGTAGTATAGTCATTTTCACAATGTTGATTCTTCCAATCCAAGAACATGGTATATCTCTCCATCTGTTTGTATCGTCTTTAATTTCTTTCATCAGCGTCTTATAGTTTTCTGCATACAGGTCTTTTTTTGCCTTAGGTAGGTTTATTCCTAGGTATTTTATTCTTTTTGTTGCAATGGTAAATGGGAGTGTTTCCTTAATTTCTCTTTCAGATTTTTCATCATTAGTATATAGGAATGCAAGAGATTTCTGTGCATTAATTCTGTATCCTGCTACTTTACCAAATTCATCAATTACCTCTAGTAGTTCTCTGGTAGCACGTTTAGTATTTTCTATGTATAGTATCATGTCATCTGCAAACAGTGACAGCTTTACTTCTTCTTTTCCGATTTGGATTCCTTTTATTTCTTTTTCTTCTCTGATGGCTGTGGCTAAAACTTCCAAAACTATGTTGAATAATAGTGGTGAGAGTGGGCAACCTTGTCTTGTTCCTGACCTTAGAGAAAATGGCTTGAGTTTTTCACCACTAAGAACGATGTTGGCCGTGAGTTTGTCATATATGGCCTTTATTATGTTGAAGTAAGTTCCCTCTAGGCTTACTTTCTGGAAAGTTTTTATCATAAATGGGTGTTGAATTTTGTTGAAATATTTTTCTGCATCTATTGAGATGATCATATGGTTTTTATCCTTGAATTTGTTAATATGGTGTATCACACTGATTGATTTGTGTATATTGAAGAATCCTTGCATTCCTGGGATAAACCCACTTGATCATGGTTCATGATCCTTAATGTGCTGTTGGATTCTGTTTGCTAGTATTTGTTGAGGATTTTTGCATCTATGTTCATCAGTGATATTGGCCTATAGTTTTCTCTTTTTGTGACATCTTTGTCTGGTTTTGGTATCAGGGTAATGGTGGCCCTTGTAGAATGAGTTTGGGAGTGTTCCTCCCTCTCCTATATTTTGGAAGAGTTTGAGAAGTATAGGTGTTAGCTCTTCTCTAAATGTTTGATAGAGTTCGCCTGTGAAGCCATTTGGTCCTGGGCTTTTGTTTGTTGGAAGATTTTCTTTTTTTCGTGGTACGCGGGCCTCTCACTGCTATGGCCTCTCCCATGGCAGAGCACAGGCTCTGGACACGCAGGCTCAGTGGCCATGGCTCACGGGCCCAGCCACTCCGCGGCATGTGGGATCTTCCCGGACCGGGGCACGAACCCGTGTCCCCTGCATCAGCAGGCGGACTCTCAACCACTGTGCCACCAGGGAAGCCCCTGTGTTTCCTTATTTATTTTCATTTTGGATGATCTGTCCATTGGTAAAGTGGGGTGTTAAAGTCCCCTACAATTACTGTGTTACTGTTGATTTCCCCTTTTATGGCTGTTAGCATTTGCTTTATGTATTGAGGTGCTCCTATGTTGGGTGCATAAATATTTAAAACTGTTATATCTTCTTCTTGGATTGATCCCTTGATCATTATGTAGTGTCCTTCTTTGTCTCTTGTAATAGTCTTTATTTTAAAGTCTGTCTTGTCTGATATGAAAATTGCTACTCCAGCTTTCTTTTGATTGCCATTTGCATGGAATATCTTTTTCCATCCCCTCACTTTCAGTCTGTATGTGTCCCTAGGTCTGAATTGGGTCTCTTTTTTTTTTTTTTTTTTTTTTTTTTTTTTTGCGGTACGCGGGCCTCTCACTGTTGTGGCCTCTCTCGTTGTGGAGCACAGGCTCCGGACGCACAGGCTCAGCAGCCATGGCTCACGGGCCCAGCCACTCCGCAGCACGTGCGATCTTCCTGGACTGGGGCACCCACCTGTGTCCCCTGCATTGGCAGGCGGACTCTCAACCACTGTGCCACCAGGGAAGCCCTGAATTGGGTCTCTTGTAGACAGCATATATATGGGTCTTATTTTTGCATCCATTCAGCCAGTCTATGTCTTTGGGTTGGAGCATTTAATCCATTTACATTTAAGGTAATTATCAATATGTATGTTCCTATTACCATTTTCTTAATTGTTTTGGGTTTGTTTTTGTAGGTCTTTTCCTTCTCTTGTGTTTCTTGCCTAGAAAAGTTCCTTTAGCGTTCGTTGTAAATCTGGTTTGGTGGTGCTGAATTCTCTTAGCTTCTGCTTGTCTGTAAAGGTTTTAATTTCTCCATCGAATCTGAATGAGATCCTTGTTGGGTAGAGTAATGTTGGTTGTCGGTTTTTCCCTTTCATCATTTTAACTATGTCCTGCCACTCTCTTCTGGCTTGCAGAGTTTCTGCTGAAAGATCAGCTGTTAACCTTATGGGGATTCTCTTGTATGTTATTTGTTGCTTTTCCCTTGCTGCTTTTAATATTTTTTCTTTGTATTTAATTTTTGATAGTTTGATTAGTGTGTGTCTTGGTGTGTTTCTCCTTGGATTTATCCTGTTTGGGGCTTGCTGCGCTTCCTGGACTTGACTGACTATTTCCTTTCCCATGTTAGGGAAGTTTTCAACTACAATCTCTTCAAATATTTTCTCAGACCCTTTCTTTTTCTCTTCTTCTTCTGGAACCCCTATAATTCGAATGTTGGTGCATTTAATGTTGTCCCAGAGGTCTCGGAGACTGTCCTCTATTCTTTTCACTCTTTTTTCTTTATTCTGCTCTGCGGTAGTTATTTCCACTATTTTATTTTCCAGGTCACTTATCTGTTCTTCTACCTCAATTATTCTGCTATTGTTTCCTTCTAGAGAATTTTTAATTCCATTTATTGTTGTTGTTCATCACTGTTTGTTTGCTCTTTAGTTCTTCTAAGTCCTTGTTAAACATTTCTTGTATTTTCTCCATTCTATTTCCAAGATTTTGGATCATCTCTACTATCATTACTCTGAATTCTTTTTCAGGTAGACTGCCTATTTCCTCTCCATTTGTTTGGTCTGGTGGGTTTTTACCTTGCTCCTTCATCTGCTGCATATTTCTGTGTCTTCTCATTTTGTTTAACTTACTGTGTTTGGGGTCTCCTTTTCACAGGCTGCAGGTTCATAGTTCCCATTGTTTTTGGTGTCTGACCCCAATGGGTGAGGTTGGTTCAGTGTCTTGTGTAGGCTTCCTGGTGGAGGGGACTGGTGCCTGTGTTCTGGTGGATGGGACTGGATCTTGTCTTTCTGGTGGGCAGGGCCACCTCCAGTAGTGTGTTTTGGGGTGGCTGTGAACTCAGAATGATTTTAGGCAGTCTCTCTGCTAATGGGTAGGGTTGTGTTCCTGTCTTGCTAGTTATTTGCCATGGGACGTCCAGCACTGGAGCTTGCTGGCCGTTGGGTGGAGCTGGGTCTTAGCGTGAGACAGCGTGAGACGGCGTGAGACGGCGATCTCTGGGAGAGCTCTCACTGATTGATATTATGTGGGCCTGGGAGGTCTCTGTTGGTCCAATGTCCTAAACTCGGCTCTCCCAGTTCAGAGGCTCAGGCCTGACACCAGGCCGGGGCACCAAGACTTTGGGGTTCTGGTTCCAACATGACTTGGAAAGCGGGTCCCCAGCTCATTTTCCTGGAAGGTCCCAATATTGAGTATTTAGTGTATTCACATGCCACTCAAAGGATCTCCATTTTCTCTGAGTTTGTGCTGGGATTTCTCCCCAGAAACATCCTTGAATCTCCCCGCTCAGCGCTTAGCTGGCTGAGGAAGCTTCTTACTCACAACGGTTGGTCCCAAGCCTCTGCAGTCGCTCCCTTAGACACGGAACTCATTATGTTAATTTGTTTTTTATAAAAGCTCATCATTAAACAAATATCTATTGAATATTTACTACCTGCCAGGCATGCCAAGCTCTAGGAAGAAAATGATTACCTTATCTATATTGTTCACCATTTTGTGGGCTCCTAACACAGTGTAGAAACTCAATAAATACTGATTGCTTGAAGGAAAACAGACTGGCCTGCACTTGTGAGGCAAACTAAGACACAATCAATCTTAAAAGCACATGTAAAATTGCAAATGTAGCTAGGGGAATGAAGGAGAAATACACAGTGCTCTGAGAACCAATAATAGAAACATTTAACCCTTATAGGGATAGATAGAATGATCCTTATTTTAGGAAAGAGAAACCTGAGGTTCAAAAATGTCAATAAGTAGTCCAAGATCATAGAGTTAGTAAATGGAAGATCTAGGAGGATTCCAAACCTACTGCATTTTTAAAAATGTAACATCTTGTTCCATCAAAGTTTATTTGCATTCCCCAAAAGAGCTTTCTTCCTTTGTCCTAAAGCTAGGTCCCAATTTATACCATTCACTCCATTTTTCTGGAGACACCTTAGTCTCTTCTTACCATCTTCATGCCCAACATCTTTGTTCTTTACTCTTACTTTCAGGTAGGCTTTGAAATCTTTTATATCTTGAAATACCCTTGCTTGACCTCCATATTTACTGTTGGCAATAGTTCCATTATTGTATCCTTCTCCTAATGGAAAAGTGTATAGCTTCTGGTAATGACAGAGGAAGTAAATGAGATACGTGCTCCCTCTGAAGATAACAGAATGCTTGACCAAATACATAGTTCAAATCTTCTGTGTACTTACTGATTTTCTTTCTGCTTGTTATATTATTTACCGAGAGAGGTGGGTTAAAAATTCCCCACCAAGAATGTGGATTTGTTGATTTTCTTTGTAGAACTGTCAAATGTTAATTTATATATTTTAAGGCTTTGTTATTGGGTGCATACAGAAGTACAGTTGTTAATATCTTCGTCATTATTAAATGAGCCTTTCATGTTTAGTGGGTTTTTCTCCCTTTAATACTATACCAGCTTTCTCTTGGTGAGTGTTTACAAAGTTTTGCCTTCAGCCTTTTTTGTGTGTTCCTTAAATGTGCTTTTCTAACTAGCATATGATTGGTTTTGGTTTTGGTTTTGTTTTAATCAAGGCTGACAATCATCTCTTTTACCTGAAATATTTAAAGCATTAACATTTAATGTAATTACTCTGAGATTTGGATGTTTGTCAGGGTTCTCCAGAGAAATAGAACCAATAGGATATATATAGATAGAGACAGAGATAAACATAGACATAGACATAGACTTAGACATAGACATAGACATATATAGACTTGGCTCATATCGTTATGGAGGCTGAGAAGTCCCAAGATCTGCTATCTACAATCTGGACATGCATCTTCATGTCTGTTTTCAAAAAACGTATCCTACTTGGGCTTTGTTGGACTTCTTAAATCTATAGATCAAGAAGATTTCCTGATTTTACACCCAGGAAAACCATTGGCATAATTCCAGTCCAAGTCCAAACACCTGAGAACCACTGGAGCCAGTGGTGTAAATCCAGGTCCACATGCAGGAGAAGACTGATGTCCCTGCTCAAACAGGCAGGCTTGATATGAGGGTTAGCCCTTAGATTTGTCTCTCCTCAAAGATAATATTAGGAGAATATTATTATGACCTTGGATTAGGAAAAAAATTATTTGTAATGATACAAAAAGCACTAACTGCAAAGGAAAAGATTGATATATTTGACTACATTAAAATTAAGAATTTTGCTCATCAGAAGATACAATTGGGACTTCCCTGGTGACACAGTGGTTAAGAATCTACCTGCCAATTCAGGAGACACGGGTTCGAGCCCTGGTCCGGGAAGATCCCACATGCCACAGGGCAAATAAGCCCATGTGCCACAACTACTGAGCCTATGCTCCACAGCCCGGGAACCACAACTACTGAGCCTGCGTGCGACAACTACTGAAGCCCACGTGCTTAGAGCCTGTGCTCTGAAACAAGAGAAGTCACTGCGATGAGAAGCCCGCACACTGCAACAACCCCACTCGCCACACTAGAGAAAGCCCACATGCAGCAACGAAGACCCAACACAACCATAAATAAATAAATATATATATTTATTTATTTAAAAAAAACAGAAGATACAGTTAAGAGAGTTACAAAAATAATAGAGTTCCCATATACACTTCATCCAGTTTCTCTAGATGGTTACATCTTATGTAACTATACCACAATATCAGAATCAGGAAATTGATATTGGTACAATGCATGTGTATAATTCTATGCCATTTCATCATACACAGGTTCATGTAACCACCACTACAATCAAGATACAGAACTATTCTATTACCACAAACATCTCCCTAGGGCTGCTACTTTAGTAGCACACCCACTCCTCTCCCCCACCCCCATCAAACCTAATCCCTGGCAACCACTTATCTATTCTTCATTTCTATAATTTATTTGAAGAATGTTACAGAAATAGAATCATTGAAATGGTCTTTTTTTTCTACACAGCATAAGTCCCTTGAGATTTAAGATGTTGCATATACCAATAGTTTGTTCCTTTATTCTTTTATATTATTTAGATTTATTTTATTTAGTATTCCATTGTATGGAGGTACCACAGTTTGTTTACTCACTCACTTATTGAAAAAAAAACCTTTTGGCCTTTAACTATCACAAATAAGCTGCTTTCTACGCTTATGTAAAGATTTGTGTGTAGATTCCAGTCATTTTCCTGGGACAGATGCCCAGGAGTGTGAATGCTGTGTCAAAAATGAAAAGTTAATATCCCTAATTTAAAAAGAGCATCGAAAACTAGAGGAGGAAAAGGTATGTGGTAAGTATGTTTCATTTTTTAATAAACTGTCACACTTTTCCGGTGTGGCTGTACCATTTTATATTCCCACTAGCAATTTATGAGACAACCAGCTCTTCCACATTCTTGCCAGTATTTGGTATTGTCACTTAAAAAGTGTTAGTTGTTTTAATAGGTATGTAGTAATGTCTCATCAGAATTGGGGTTTTTTAATAACCAAAGTGAATCCATTTCTAACACCAGGATGAATTCCAAATGGATTAGATATTTATTTTTTATATAAATATATTTATTTATTTATTTTATTTTTAGATGCGTTGTGTCTTCGTTGCTGTGAATGGGCTTTCTCTAATTGTGGCAAGTGGGGACTACTCTTCATTGCAGTGTGCGGGCTTCTCATTGCAGTGGTTTCTCTTGTTGCGGAGCACTGGCTCTAGGCGCACGGGCTCGGTAGTTGTGGCACGCGGGGTCTAGAGCACAGGCTCAGTAGTTGTGGCGCATGGGCTTAGTTGCTCTGAGGCATGTGGGATCTTCCCGGATCAGGGATCGAACCCATGTCCCCTGCACTGGCAGGCAGGTTCTTAACCACTGCGCCACCAGGGAAGTTCCTGGATTAGATATTTAAATATGAGATGAAATCACACTAGTCCTGGAAGCGAGTGTTGGTGAATTCCCAGTTGCTGGCAACCACTGACCTAACTTCTGTCACATTGGTTTGCCTTTTCCAACCTGTCATATGAATGGAATCATATACTATGAAACCTTTTAGTTTTGGCTTATTTTACATAGCTTAATGCTGTTGAGCTCCATCTATGTTCTTGCATGTATTATTACATCCTTCTGTTTAATGGCTGAGCAGGATTCCATTATGTGGTTGTACCATAATTTGTTTATCCATGCACCAATTGATGGGAATTTGAGTTGTTTTGAATATTATGAATAAAGCTGCTGCTATAAACATTCACACACAGGTATTTGTATAGACATATGTTCTCATTTTCCTTGAGTAGGTACCTAGAAATAGGTAATATGGTGATTGTATATTTAACTTCCGGAGAAACCACCAAACTGTTTTCCAGATATGCCATTTTCCATCCCCACCAGCAATATCTGAGGGTTTCAGTTGCTCTAAATTCTTATAAGCACTTAATATGCTCAGTCTTTTTAAATTTTAACCATTCTAGTAGATATGTAGTGTCATTTTATTGTCATTTTAATTTGCATTTCTCTAACGCCTAATAATTTTGCATACATTTTCATGTGCTTATTTGCCATCTGTATATATGGTGAAGTGTCTGTTCAAATCTTTTGCTCATTTTAAAAATTGGGTTCATTGGGACTTCCCTGGTGGTCCAGTAGTTAAGACTCCATGTTTCCAATGCAAGGGGCTCGGGTTTGATCCCTGGCTGGGGAACTAAGATCCTGCGTGTGGAGCGGCCAAACAAATATAAAAATAAATAAATAAAATTAATAAAAATTGGGTTCATTGTCTTATTTTTTATTATGGTTTAAAGTTTTTTTAATAGTATGCATATAAGTCCTCTTTTATTTTTTTTTTAATTATTTATTTTTGGCGTTTCGGGTCTTACTTGCAGCACACGGGATCTTCGTTGTGGCATGCAAGATCTTTTGTTGTGGCACGCAGGCTCTTCATCGCAGCGCACGGGCTTCTCTCTAGTTGCAACGCTTGGGCTCTGTAGTTTGAGGCATGCGGGCTCTCTAGCTGCAGCACGCGGGCTTAGTTGTCCCGCATCATGTGGGATCTTAGTTCCCAGATGAGGGATCGAACCAGAGTCCTGCATTGCAAGGTGGATTCTTTACCACTGGACTACCAGGGAAGTCCCATATAAGTCTTCTTTTATTTATTCATTCATTCATTCATTCATTCATTCATTTAAGCTGCGTTGGGTCTTCGTTGCTGTGCATGGGCTTTCTCTAGTTGTGGCTAGCGGGGGCTACTGTTGGTTGCGGTGCCCAGGCTTCTCATTTCAGTGGCTTCTCTTGTTGTGGAGCACGGGCTCTAGGCCTGCGGGCTCAGTAGTTGTGGCTCATGGGCTTAGTTGCTCCGCGACATGTGAAATCTTCCCAGACCAGGGGTTGAACCCACGTCCCCTGCATTGGCAGGCAGATTCTTAACCACTGCGCCAGCAGGTAAGTCCCTAAGTCCTCTTTTAGATATATGACGTGCAGATATTTTCTCTTGTTCTCTAGCTTCTACCATAGTTTTATTAGGAGTATTTTCAAAGAACAGGACTTTTAAACTTTTAGGAAGTCCAGTCTGTCATTATTTTCATGATTAATGCTTTTACATCTTATCTAAAAAATAGTTGCCTAACCAAAGGACACAAAGATTTTACCTGATGTTTTCTTCTGAAAGTACTATAGTTTTAACTCTTAAGCTTCTGATCCATTGTGAGTTAATTTTTGTATATGGTGTGAGATAACAATCAAAGTTCATTTTATTACATTAATTGCCCCATTGAATTACCTTGGCAACATTATGGAAAATCAACTGAACATATATGTTTTGAACTATTACTGAACTCTCTTTGTGTTCCATTGAGCTGTGTATCTATCCTTACAGGATTGCCACATTGTCTTGATTATTGTTACCTTATAATAATAAGGTCCTTTACATCCAAACTGATCTATAGGTTTAACACAGTTCCAACTAAAATCCCATACATTTTTGGTAGAAATTGGAAAACTGATTCTCAAAGTTATATGGAAATGTAAAGGACCTTGAAGAGCAAAACAATTTTCAAAAAGGGAACAAATTTGGGGACTTACACTATCTAATTTTAAGACTTATTATAATAATTTCTTAAAGAGCTATGGGAGGATCTCACTGTGGTATAGGTCTCCTCAGCTCCTTTCTCTTCATGAAACTCACGATGATAATCATTACAGGCATGTTACTAAGAATGCTGTTTACTGTCACACAGTGTCCCTTTAATAATATTTCTTTCAGGTCTCAATGTAAGGAAAATTTCTTCTTCTGAGGCATATTACCTTATTGATACTTGTGAATCTTGTAACTGACTGCATTTTCCTATTGCCTTTGGCTGAAAGGAATCTAAAGCTAGGTTTGTGGCTCTTATCTAGAATTTGTCCAGGATTCTCCACTATGTATTTCTGCATAATTACCTCTGGCTAAATTTTCCTATCCTCATTTATTTTTCATTGTTTATCTAAAGTCTCATTCTATTTAGGTTTCTACCCTGATATTACTTGTGTTCATGTTAAGCTCTTGAAAATACTATTAGAGAATAGGATTGGGAATGTTTAAACACGTAAGTAAATATAATAAAATATGGTTCATTTAAAGTAGCACTTATAGCAAGGCATTAGTATTTCACATTTTAAAAGTCATAGTTTCAAAATTTTAGATTGCATTTCTAAGTTCATTATCTCATTGTTAAGACAGGTTTTGTTGCATAAACCAAAGGTGAAGCAGTGGAAAATATGCTTCCTCCAACAACAAAAATATTTTTAATGTGAAAACATCTTGTCTCTGTGTACTGCTTCACACTTCATATTGGCCATGGACAAGTAATTTAAACTGTCTTAGCTATAATTGTCTCATTTAAAATGTGAATAAAGCTGACTTCACTTAATGATTAGTTCAAGGCAATAGCACCTCTTAGATGAAAAAACCAGAATCGATTATTGCTACTAACTAAATTGATGTGGGATATTCGAAAGCTACTTGATCTCTCTAGGGTTTATTTTTCTCTAGTGGAAAATAGGATGACTCAACTAGATGATCCTTAAGACCCTTTACGACTCAATTGAATTATTCAACAAACATTCATACAAACGTGAGTAAAACAAAGGACTTAGACTTTAGAAGGTCACAGTGGAGTTAGAGATTATGGAAAATGACTTATACTCTCTGATTCTCTTTCCGTAAATCTGGCATGACAGCAAATGAAAAGTATTCAATCTCCCTAGGGATCATGGAAATATAAACTAAAACTTTGGTGATAATGCCTAGCTGGAAGATTTAGAAATTGAATGAAATAATATACATATTACTGGAATACATATGTTATTTATATGGACTGGAATCACTGACATATAGATGCAGATCCAATTCTATATATGTTGGGTTTGGGTGTTCCTGTGGGACACTCAAGTGGAGATGTAGAATAGGCAGTTGAACATATATATCTGATGCTCAGAAGAAATATGTGGACAAAGATATAAAATTTTGAAATATCAGCTTATACATGAAGTAGCATATAAGATTACTTAGGGAGAGAGTGACATACAGTGAGAACTAAACGGAAACCCCAGAGACTAAAACTTGAAGGCAGGTTACTTGGCTTTAAATTATGGTAAACTAAATAAATTTTACCTACCTTCCCACTGAATGTAACTTAAAAAGATAGATAAGCTATAAAGTCTTCTTAAAAATCATTAAAAAGGGAACTTCCCTGGTGGCAAAGTGTTTAAGACTCTGTGCTCCCAATGCAGGGGGCCTGGGTTTGATCCCTGGTCAGGGAACTAGATCCAACATACATGCCACAACTAAGAGTCCACGAGTCGCAACTAAAGAGCCCGCCTGCTGCAACTAAGACCCAGCACAACCAAATTAAAAAGTAAATTTAAAAAAAAATCATGAAACATTTAATATTATAGCGAATAATTACAAGGCAAGATATGGGAGAGGTTAGGGGTCCAAAGACATAAGCCATTTAGGAGCACTTTTTTTTTTTTTTTTTAGAATCTAGGGGCAGGACAGGAATAGAGATGCAGACATAGAGAATGGCCTTGAGGACACGGGGAGGGGGAAGGGTAAGCTGGGACGAAGTGAGAGATTGGCATGGACTTATATATACTACCAAATGTAAAATAGATAGCTAGTGGGAAGCAGCCACATAGCACAAGGGAGATCAGCTCAGTGCTTTGTGACCACCTAGAGGGGTGGGATAGGGAGGGTAGGAGGGAGCTGCAAAGGGAGGAGATATGGGGATATATGTATATGTATAGCTGATTCACTTTGTCATACAGCAGAAAGTAACACAACATTGTAAAGCAATTATACTCCAATAAAGATGTTAAAAAATAAAGTAAAATAGATAGCTAGTGGGAAGCAGCTGCATAGCACAGGGAGATCAGCTCGGTGCTTTGTGACCACCTAGAGGGGTGGGATAGGGAGGGTGGGAAGGAGACGCAAGAGAGAGGAGATGTGGGGATATATGTATATGTATAGCTGATTCACTTTGCTATAAAGCAGAAACTAACACACCATTGTAAAGCAATTATACTCCAATAAAGATGTTTAAAACAAATTGAAGTATAATTGACACATAACATTACATTAGTTTCAGGAGCACTTTGGTCCTAGGTATGTACACCAATCCTAAGAAGGCAGATGAAAGACTAAGCTGCACTTATGGAAGCCTTGCTGGGCTGAAGGAATGAGGACTGGTAGATGGAGTTCACCAACTTTGTGCTAGGGCCATGACACGTCTATACTCTGGGGGAGAGGATATGGATTGCTGTCTCCCTTCACATCACGTGGTGAGGCAGCAAACCACACCTTGGTCTGGCACTGCTGACCACCTTGAGCATCTGGCCGATACATACCAAACCCCTTTGCATGGGAACAGATCTAGGATGATGTCTGTAATAAAATTTCAAGCCCAGGATTCTGAAAATAATTAAAGATAAAGAGGCACACAAAGAGACAAAAGATGCCATGAATTAGAACCAGCAGGAAAAACAAATAGCAGAAAAAGATTTACAGGGACTCTGGAAATTGGAATTATGAGGTGCAGATAAAAACAAAGCAAAACTAAACTAAACTAAAAAAAAAAACAAAATAAAACAAAACTATGGTTATTGCATTCAAGGGATAAAATCAAACTTGAAAATTTTAGCAGGGAACTGTAAACTATAAAAAAGTGACATAACAGATGTAGGGGGGAGAATGAAATCTGGAAGTGAAAATTTAATACCAAATTTTAAAAATTTTGATTAGTGGGTTAGTCACAGATGAAGAGCAAATTAGGTGACTCAAATAAATTTCAGAAGAAACTATGCAGAATGAAGCAAGGAGAAATTAAAAAATAGGTAATACAGTATAAAGGGAGAGAGGTATATATCAGATACAGTGAGGAGACCTAACGTGTTCAACTGAAGTCCCAGAAGAAAAAGAGAGAGAATGGATCTGAGGCAATATTTTGAAGAGATGATCGTTAATAATCTGATTCAAGAATCCCTACAAAGCCCAATAAAAATAAATCCTTAACTAAACACATAAAAATAAAACTTCAGCAAATCAAGACGAGATAAAGGACTTCCCTGGTGGTGCAGTGGTTAAGAATCCGCCTGCCAATGCAGGGGACACGGGTTTGATCCCTGGTTCGGGAAGATTCCCACATGCCACGGAGCCACTAATCCCGTGCACCACAACTACTGAGCCTGCGCTCTAGGGCCCGCGAGCCACAACTACTGAGCCTGCGTGCTCCAGCTACTAAAGCCCACACGCCTAGAGCCCGTGCTCTGCTACAAGAGAAGCCACCGCAACTAGAGAAAGCCCATGCACTGCAACGAAGAGTATCCCCTGCTCACCGAAACTAGAGAAAACCTGTGCGCAGCAACAAAGTCCCAACGCAGCCAAAGGAGAAACAAACAAACAAAAAAAAAGAGATAAAAATCTTAAAACAGCCACACACAAAAAAAAGATGTTAAGTTCGAAGAAGCTACAGTTAAACCCAACACTGACATCTCAATGACAAGAGCTTCAGAAGGCAGTGAAATGTTACCTCTAAGGTGCTGTAAGAAAACAACTACCCCTCTAGATATAATTCAATAAAGAGGGTAAAATTAATACATTTTTGAGAAAAATAAGAGATATTGCCAACAGGAGATAAGCTTTAAAGAATATTCTATAAGTGGTTCATCATGCAGAAAGAAAATCATCTTGCATGAAAGATCAGATGCAGAAATTGATAGAGACCAAAGAAAATGATAATTATGAGAATAAATCTAAATCACATTGACTGTGAAAGTAGGGGGTGTGAAGAAATAACAGTGTGGCATTTAAATGATATAGAATTACAATACTACCTGACAAAAATATCACAAGTGATGTGTGTGCATGTTGGGGGTGTATGTGGTAAATGCTGTTACACCGTTTATAGATTCTTCCCCAGGAGGATAATAAAGGTAACAATACTAGGTTTTTTTAAAAATTAATTAATTAATTTATTTTTGGCTGCATTGGGTCTTCATTGCTGAACGCAGGCTTTCTTTAGTTTTGGCGAGCGGGGGGCTACTCTTCGTTGTGGTGTGCGGGCTTCTCATTGCGGTGGCTTCTCTTGTTGCGGAGCATGGGCTCTAGGTGCGTGGGCTTCAGTAGTTGTGGCACGTGGGCTCAGTAGTTGTGGCTTGCGGGGTTAGTTGCTCTGCAGCACGTGGGATCTGCCTGTACCAGGGATTGAACCCGTGTCCCCTGCATTGGCAGGTGGATTCTTAACCACTGCACCACCAGGGAAGTCCCACAGTATTAGGTTTTATTAAGTAAATATGGTTTAGTTAAGGAATTTCTAAAGTAATCACTAAGAGAGTAAAACAGTGTGACCACAATGAGATGCCACTTTACACCCACTAGGATGACTATAATAAAAAAGACAAACAATAATAAGTGTTGGCCAGGATATGGAGATATTGGAACCCTCATATTTTGCTAATAGGAATATAACATTGTGCATCCACTATGGAAAATAGTTTGAGGAAAATGGTTCCTCAAAAAGCTAAGTGTGACGGTGTGACACAACATTTCCACTCATAGAAATCATACACACCAAAAAGAATAGAAAAGAGGGACTCAGACAGAGACTTGTACATGAATGCTCATAACAGCATTATTCACAGTAGCCAAAAGGTAGAAACAACCTGAGTGTCCCTCGAGAGATGAATGAATAAACAATTTTAGAACTTCAGAAATCTTCTTCAGTTTGGGAACTTTCTTATTACTTCTTTCATAATTTCTTCTCTCCATATTCTTTGTTCTCCCTTTCTGGAACTTCTACTGGATATTTTACCTCTAGGATTGGTCCTCTATAACTCTTACCTTTTCTCTCATATTCCTTTCCTTTTTTGTCTTACATCCTGGAAGATTTTCTTGCTCTTGTCTTTCAAACTTTCTATTGAAGTTTAATTTCAGAAATCATCATTTTAATTTCCAAGCATTCTTTCTTGCTTTTTTCATAGTATCCTTTTTCTGTTATAAGGATGCAGTGTCACTTTTTAAAAATTTCTGAGGATATTAGTGGGGTTAAAATATTTTCCCCTTCCCTATGTTAAATTGTCTCTACTCTCTGCAGTTTCTTTTAATGTTAGGTTGGTCCCTTTCACATTACAAGTTTTCCTCAAATACCTGGCATATCTTGGTTTTCAATAAATATTTTAAAATTATGTAGTATAAAAACTAAATGTTTTAAAATTATGTAGTATAAGAACTAAATGTGTAAAAGGATGATGTCTACTGCCAGGCAGGTGTTGGCAGGTGGGACCTATTAGTATTCCAATTGAAGTATTTAGTGTGGACTGTCACACCAGCCGTTCTAGATCTCAACTAGTTCAATCTGTTTGTTTTCTTTTCTTCTCCTCCTCTTTTTTGTTTTTCCAGAACTCCCTGCCCTTGTTTTTAGCCTAGAACTTCAAATCCTAGATGCTATACATTCTTTATGTGGTGAAGAGAGGCGTGGAGAGGTTTGACCATGACACATACAGACTTACAATTAATCTCTTTTTAATTTCTAAATATTTTTCCTTGGCCTTCCTTGTCTTTGGCCTGAGTCTTTAGCCTCTGGTGTGTTCTGCAAAGCGTATCAGCTTCCTAATTGGTACAGCCCCTCTGGTAGTATTTCATGGTGTAGCTTCTTCACTCTGCCTCAGCAGTCACCTGTTCTGTATCTCATTTCAGATATTTGGTGGAATAACTTGCTTGCTTATGACACGCTCCCACTCTCTTGTTGTTTTGGGTTTGTACCATTTTGATTCCTTTGTCGTTTGTCGGGTGATGTCGGGCACGATAAACACATATGACCAGTCTGCTATTCTTCTACTAGAAGGAAATATTTAGTTGAATAATTTTTCAGAGGGTATTTTCTGTATGAAGATTCTCTAAAATGTACAGCTTTGATGCTAGAACTTCAGATGTTCTGAAAATGAACTTAATGTTGAGGTGTTTAAATAATTTTGATTCAGTAGGTGGCACTCTTTCCTAGTTTAACTCAATCCTAAATTAGTGTTTGAAGGGTTCAGGGTAGAAACATTTTATTTATCCTTATAATCGAAATAAATACATTTTCAGAGTTTGGTTATCATCAACTTTGACCAATTTATATTTTCACAACTTAAAATTTTTGAGTTAAATTTCAAAGTAAAGATCTAAAACTAAAATCTCCAATCTTTCCAGATTTCTGAAACAGTAGTGTTAATAGTGACTTATGCTCTATCAAAAGTTAAAAATAATTAAAATCTTATCAGAAGTCCTGAGTACTAATGGCATTCAGGTTCAAGTTGTTAAATATTTTTAAAATTTCCTCTTATTACATAGAGTTTCATTTCATTCTCTTTTCTTCTTCTATATCCTTCCTTTTGAATATTCCCCGAGTATATCAGTATTTTAAATGTACTGATATATTTGTACAATCTATAAACTAAACAAAACACAATCTCTGTTTACAATTCTATAATCCAAAATCATCGTCAAGATACATGTTAAGCAATTAAATAAATACTAATATAGTTTAGGGAAACATTTAGTGCTTTTGGAAAACTTTACATAATCTATAAATAACAAGCTAGTACATAGAAACATCTTAACTTCCTGTTCTGAATTTGCAAATAATTTACCAGTCTGTAAATCACGCTTGAAACTGTAATATTCACAGCATTCACATAAATCTTATTAGGTCTGAAGCAAATCATGAAATGTTAGAGCTTTAAGGGACTTTGGAGAGTATAAGACTTTTTAATGATCTTAAACTTTTAAAGTTTTGTTTACTGCTTACAGAAGTGAACCCTTTAGAAATTATGGTTTTTAAAAACATTGCAGGGGACTTCCCTAGTGGTCCAGTGGTAAAGAATCCACCTTCCAGTGCAGGGGACCCGGGCTTGATCTCTGGTCAGGGAACTAGGATCCCACATGCCACGGGGCAACTAAGCCCGCGCACCACAACTACGGAGCCTGAGTGCCTCAACTACAGAGCCCGTGTGCTGCAAACTACAGGCCCCACACGCTCTGGAGCCCGTGCGCCACAACTGCAGAAGAGAAAACTGCATGCCACAACTAGAGAGAAGCCCTCACGCCGAAAGGAAAGATCCCGCGTGCCTCAGCAAAGATCCCGTGTGCCGCAACTAAGACCCGATGCAGCCAAAAATAAAAATATAAATAAATCAATAAATAATAAACAAAAATTTTTAAAAAAACATTGCAAAAACATTCTAAAAAGAGTTAAAACAACTTATTGTAAAAGTTAATTGGTAAGCCTGTGACCAATTTTGACAAAATGTATGAAAATACTAGTAATTAACAGACTAAACTATTCTTAGAACAGTTGTCAATCAATCTGGAAACCTCAGTGTGATGCTAGGCTTACATAACCATAGGTGAATGGTGGCTTTCTCTTTTATTTTTCTACAGTTTTATTTGAAAAATATACTTTCACAGGACCACGTGGCCTCAAGCATGCCCAGAATTTGGCCAGATAGCCAGAAATATTTCAGGATACTGGAAGTTTCAAACGCTTGTCTACCAAATTCCAGGCATACTGTGTGTCTCCTTGTTAGTCCATAATTTGTTACTTCTGTTTTTCAAAAACTGAGCCACACGGATAGTATTAGTGCTTGACAATTCAAATATACCTTGAAGGTTATATTCCAAAGACAATCAGAGAAACTTTAAAAAGTGATATATATTCATGAAAATTATCCCATCTTTTGATGTTATCATTCCACCAAAGAGCTCCTCAATTTTTCGAAATGATTTCGTTGACTTCAAAGCAGTTTAGCAGTAGGAAATAAGTGCTGTGCCTAACGACTCCTCACTTTCTGCTTCTGTTTTTCTCTGTCACTCTCTGTACGTATAATAAAGATTGTAATCTTCAAGCTAAACACAGTCTCTGTTTGCAATCTTATAGTCTGAAATCAAATTATATATATAAAATTTTAATGAGGACCTGCCTTGCCTCAACTAAATCAGCAGTGTTGTGGAATCTATAAAATTTTCCTTTTAGTTTCAAGTTCCAGTGAGACCTTGGTACATCAATAAGAAAGTAAAATGTTGTGAATCACTAAGTGTTCTGACCAGTGCACTTCTTAGATCCTTTTAATTCTTCCCCAAACTTTTCATCTGAGGAAATATTTTAGTAAATATTTTCAACAAGTTCCCCAAATCCCTTCATTGCATCAAATCCCCAATCTTTGTTTCATTTTCTTCCAGAGCTCACAAAGCTGACCACATAAGCATACTCTCACTTGCAAACGTTATAGAATTATAGTATTTATGCAATGGTTGGTGGGCATACAAGTCTTTCCCTATGACTTTGATAATTTGTAGAAAATTTCCTTTTTTCCCATTTATTGCAGGTGATCCATTAATACAGCTCAGTATTTCCATGTTTAGAACAAGCTTCTTAAATTCTTGTCTCCCAGATAGTTAGGCACTACTGGCCCACGTGTGCAGACTAATTTGGTAAACATTACTTTGCTGCAGTTTCCAGCAGGCAGAATTTGGTTTGGACTATATGTTGAATAGCCCTGATCTTTTCACAGTAAGTAAAATTAATTTTTGGAAGAGTTCAAGTGATTTGATTAAGACTAAGAATTTCTGTTTTCTTAGTGCAGAATTAAGACTAGAACCCCAATCTTTTTTTTTAATTTTTAAATTTTATTTTTTTATATAGCAGGTTGTTTTTAGTTATCCATTTTTTACATATTAGTTTTTGTTGAAGTATAGTTGATTTGCAATATTGTGTGTTAATTTCTGCTGTACAGAAAAGTGATTCAGTTATATATATATATATATATATACGTACATACACACACACACTCTTTTTCATATTCTTTTCCTTTATGGTTTGTCACAGGATATTGATTGACTATAGTTCCCTGTGCTATACAGTAGGATCTTGTTATTTATCCATTCCATGTATAATAGTTTGCATCTGCTAATCCCAAACCCCCAATCCATCCCTCCCCCAACCGCACACCCCCTTGGCAACCACAAGTCTGTAGAACCCCAATATTCTTATTCAGTAAGTTCAGTAAATATTTTTGAGTGATATTTTTCTACTAAAGAGAGAAGGACATTATATATATATTTTTTTGATCTTAGTTTTTGGAACAGACAGGTATGTATATAAATAATTATAATACTTCTAATAGAAGTATATACAAAGATTGAAGAGAGTACAAAAGTCAGAGTAATTATTAGGTCTTTTGTGGGAGTGGGAGGAGAGAGGTATGGAAATGCTTCAAGGAGGAGGGCTTTGAGGAATGGATGAGCATTTGCTAAGCAGATGAAGCAGGGGTGGGGGGGGAGGGCGAGGGTATTTGCACAGAAGGAATAGCAGGTGCAAAGGCAGGAAGATTTTGGAACAGTATACGTTTTCTAGAGAATGCAAGGAGTTTGAGAAGTCTGCTGAAGTCTAAGTGGGGGCAAGGAGTAGGATTGTAGAAAGAGGTGGTATGAAATGGCTCTGGAGAATCTCGATTTTGAAGAGCTTTATTTGCCAAGCTAAGGATTTTGGATTTTATCCTGAAGGTGATGGAGGATCACTGAAGAATTTTAACTTAGTGTCTCAGTTTCTGCCATACTCTGGTAGTGGTTGAAGGTGGATTTGGGAGTGGTAGGGTGATGCTCGTAGAGTAGAAACATAGAAATCAGGAAACTATTGTGTGTAATTCAGATGAGAGATATCTCCCACCCCTATAATCTGCTATTATTCCCCTAAATACAACCCGTGGCACCTGTCCTTTCAGTCTCACCCCTTTTCTGCTCTGGGCTTCCTGGCTTTGATTTGTTGCCCATCTACTGTGTGCCCTGCCATCATGTTAGTAACTATTCTGATTTTTTAAAATCTACCTCTTCTTATTACTCTCCACCAAGCCATTTCCAAACCTGATGTCTTAGTAGATGGCCTTACCTCACATTTTACAGAGATATCAAGGCCATTCAATGAGCAAGCCTGAGTTTGTTTGCCCCCTGAAGCTAACAAACTTAATTCATTTATACAATCACTTCCTCCTTCTCCCCAGCTGCTTCAGTGAAAGGACTAGCCCTTCTCCTATCTAAGGCTAATTCTTCCATCTGACCTTTGAATCCCATTTCCTCTGCTTCCATTGAGCATTTCTTTATTCCCATGATCATTCACCTCTCTTTCTCAGCGGGCTCTGTTCCCGTCAATATACCAATAGGATTCAAGTCTCTGCCTTTTAAAAATTCCATATCCTGCTTGATATGTGTCTTTCTTTTTCCATTTACTACCAATTTCATGACAAAGTACTGATCCTTGTATAACTACACTGTTCCGTCCTTTCTAAACCAGGACTTCTCAGTTGGAATATTATTGGCATTTTGAGTCGAATAATTCTTTGCTGGGGGCGCTGTCCTGTGTAGGATATTTAGCAACAGCCCTTGCTTCAAACTGCTAGATGCCAGTAACATCTACCTAGTTGTAATAACCAGAAATATCTCCAGACACTGTCAGATAACCCCTGGGGGTCAAAATCAACCCCAGTTGAGAACCTGTGTTCTAAAATGTAGACCAGTTGCCGAAACTGCTCCTACTTACAGATCTCCATACTGCCAAACATACCCTTCATTACTCACTTCATTATTGAAACTTTTTTCTCACTGGTCCTGTTCGTTACCTGTTTCTCCCTTTGTTCTGGCCCATCCATATCCTTCTGGGACTCCTTTTCATTCTTCAACTATTAAAATACCAGACTTCCCCAGGTATCTGTCTCCTCTCATTTACGCTCTGTGTGACCTCATCAAAACCATTGTTTTGGCTATCACATATAAGTTAATGAGTCCAAATCTCTGTCTTCAGCCCAGACCTCTCTCCTAAGCTTCAGACACATATGTTGAACAGCTTAACTGGAATCTCCACTTTGGATAAATGTTAGATATCTCAAACTCAACTTGCCCCCAAAAGAAGTAATACTTTCCTTTCTCTCAACCTCCTCCCTTATCCCATGCAATTGAAAGTTCCAAACCCTCAAAGTTGGGTTTTTCAAGCCTGTGTCTCTTTCCTGGATGGTGCCACCACCCAACCACTTACCATAAATCTGGAAGCCTCTGAGATTCTCCTCCTTCACCTCCTATAACCACTTAGTTATTCAATCTTCTTATCTTCTGTATCTGTCCCTTGCTTCTTACTCCCATTTCTACTACCCTCATCACTTTTTACCTGCAATTCCAACTGGTCTTTGCCCCTCTTCTCTTGCCCTTCTCCAATCTATCCTCTACTCTGCTTATATAATGGTGTCTCTAACAGTCAAATCTGATTTTTATTCCTCTGATTGATTTCCTTTAATAGCTTCTCATAGTTTTAAATATAAAATAGTTCAAATTCCTTATCCTAGCAAAAACCTTACTTAATATATTTCTATCTACTTTGCTTCCCTCATCTTTGCGCAGGCTCAGCGGCCATGGCTCACGGGCCCAGCCGCTCCGCGGCACATGGGATCTTCCCGGACCGGGGCACGAACCCGTATCCCCTGCATCAGCAGGCGGACTCTCAACCACTGCGCCACCAGGGAAGCCCGTCCCTCATCTTTTGATAGTTTCCTTGCATGACACATTCAGTCAATCCTAGTAAAGAATTTGTTTCATGCTGTTTCAACTAGAGGATTCTGTAGCTTAGCATGTGCTGATCTTTCTGCCTGCAATGCCCTCTCTATTTGCTTTATTTAACTGTCTTCATTTATGTTGCAAAATTTAAACATTAAATTTTGGTTTAATGTTTGACTACAGTGTTTCATCTTCTCTTGGTTTGACTACAGTGTTTCATCTTCGTGTTCTCAGAACATGAGTGTATCGTCCTTTACTTTCCACATTACAGTGTAAATTGTGGGTTTGCTTTCTGGGTCTTGTAAAATATTTCAAGTAAAGCAGTGGTTATGTACCTAGTACTCACAATGTGCAGCACAATGTCTAGCACATAGTAAGTACTTGATAAATGAGTAGTTCTAAATATACTAAAGACCTGGACTGGTGCAGAGTACAGAGAGGAATGGGTCGATTTTCAATATATGAGATATCTCACTGGCAGAATTGGAAGGACTTATTGACTAATTAGAGGTAAGGCATGAGGAAGAGTTATCAAAGATGACCATTATGTTCCTAGTTAGATAACTTGGTCCTATTGATTGAGACAGGGAAGACTGAGATGGATGGGGTTTAAACACCGTATATGTACATTCATTTATTTATTTTGGACACGATATGTTAGAAATGCCTGTGCCACATTAAAGTGGAAATGACATATACAGTAAACAGCCATGTGGGTCTAGATCCCAGTCAATGCTGTCCAACAGAAGTATAATGTGAGTTGCAAATGTAATTTAAAATTTTCTGGTAGCCATATTTTAAAAAGTAAAAGAAATAGGTTAATTTAATTTTAATAGTATATTTTACTTAACCTTGGATTTGTTGACTGCACTATTAACATTTTGTGCCAGAGAATTCTTTGTTGTGTAGGGCTATCCTGTGAACTGTAGGATGTTTAGAGCATCCCTGGCCTCTTGTTAGTAGTTGCCAACAGCTCCCTCCTCACACAAGTTGTGACAACCAAAAATGTCTCCAGATATTGTCAAATGTCTCGGGGGGAGGAGACGGTACCAAATCGCCCCTGAGAACCATCGATTTAACCCAATATAGCCAAATTATTATTTCAACATGTAATCAATATTAAAAGTTATTGAGATTTTAATAATTTTTTGTGTTGTGTCTTTGAAATTGGATGTATAGATTTCACAGCACTTCTCAGTTTGTACTAGCCACATTTCAAGTGCTCAACAGCTACATGTGGCTAGTGTCTACCTTTTTGAAGAGCATAGGTCAAGAGCTTTAGAGAAATGGTTCGGTCTGGAAATACATGGCTTTATGAAGTCATAAGTTGATAACAGTTAAAACCATGGCAGTAGATAAGATAGTTGAGGAAGAATTTTTTATTTAGGTGAGAAAATAGGAGGATTGAGGAAAAATCCTAGTCCAATGCTCTTCTGGTCTCCCCACACAATCTGCTACCCTTTCTTGTTTATTATCATTTTAAAATATTTTCTTCGCTGAACAATATGGAGAACATGAACGAACAAAGGAAAGGGTATTGAGAAAGACAAGCTGATGACAAAGGGAGGGAATTAATGTTTATTGAACACTTAATTGGTAAGTAATGCTTGAAGCGTTATGTGAACTGTCTTAATTTCACAAGAACCCTTTGAGAGAAATGATGTTACCTCAGTTTATAGAGGAAGAAACTGAGGTTTTAAATATGCTTTTATTTTAACTAAAATGCTTTTATTTTATTTTTAAATATGCTTTTATTTTATTTTTTTAAATATGCTTTTATTTTTAAATATGCTTTTATTTTATTTTTTAAAATTGAGGTATAATTGACATTTTCTTTCTTTTCTTTTCTCCCTCTCTCTCTCCCTTCCTCCTTCTCTCCCATCCTTCCTTTCTGGAAACAGATTTACAAAGGTCTAATCAATTAGACAGCTAGCTGTTAATTGGCATCACTGGGATTTTTTTTTAATTTTTAGAATTCTTTTTCAAATTCTTTTCCCATTTAGATTACAGAATATTGAGCAAAGTTCCCTGTGCTATACAGTAGGTCTTTGTTGGTTATCTATTTTACACATAGCAGTGTGTACATGTCAATCCCAAACTCCCAGTCTATTCCCCACTCCCACCCCCCACCCCCGCTTAACCATAAATTCATTCTCTAAGTCTGGCATCACTGAGATTTGAAAGGAAGTTTGACTGATTCCAAAGCCTACATCCTTTTCCCCTACATCCTCCTAATGCACGTAATGAAGCATTTGCTATCTACTGATTTTTATAAAATAAGTAAGAAGGCGTATGTGATTGTACAGTTAGTTCCCAGGATACCTATCACCACTTTTGATCTGATTTCGGAAGCAAATTCACCTTAACGGTGAGGTACCATGATCTCCATGTCATTGGCAAGTATGATTTCAGTATCATTTGCTGCGAGACACTAAACCACGATGTTTTTGTCTGTTACCTTAAGTACTGTCAATAATTCTGTGGTTAGTTGTAACTTTTAGTTATGAAAAAAGCCAAGACGTACTCAGCATTTTGTTTAAATACTGACCGCATTTCACCAAGGAAAGTAAAATAAAGAGCTTTATGACGTCGTTCGGTTTCTCCAACAGACTGATCAAGCGAGTTCGGGGAAGAGGGGGCGGCACGGTGAGAAACGAGAATCTGAGCAAGCGCAGAAACAAACAGATGTTAATGGAGGCGAGAAGGCTACTGCGCTCTCACTTTGCGAACTGTCGTAAAGGCCCCAGTGTCGTGCTCGCTCGGTAGAGGAGGGATTGGTTAGGCGGCGGCGGCCCGAGAGCAGCGGCAGTGGCGGCGACGGTGGCGAGGTTATCGGTCTGCGCAGCATAGAAACGCCCGCAGCTTCGGGGAAGGAGTTCCCGTGGGACCAAATTAGGCATTCTGAACCCAAGCCGGGTCAGCTGGGCCGATCCAGGCGCTGCCGCTCGTACAGTTTTGGTGGCGGTGACAGACGCTGCTCTTGACTGTAGGGGCCTATTAGGCCAACATCCGAGGCGCGGATCACTGACTCTCGACGCATCCTCTTCCCCCCTTACATCTCCTGTCTTCCTTCCTGGGCCAGTGATTCCCGGAGCCTGGGAAGAGGGTTGCTAATGATTAAGGTGAGGAGGGCGGGGGGGGAGGGGATCGATTGGAGGCCGCGCGTGCGCGCAACGGGGGAGGGGCCGGGCTGGAGGGGAGAAAGAGGAAGGGCTGCGGCCGCGGAAGGCTGGGGTCGGCGACCGGCCGGTTATTGCTGGCTCCGTAGTGACTTAGGGTCTGGGTCTCCGCAGAAGATTTAATTGTGTTTGAGCAAAGCATTTGTCTACAGACACACCCACCCCCCTCAGTAAGGGGCTGTGGGTGAAGGGATTTCTTTCCCTTTTTCGACTCTCCTTAGAGTCTTAGGATGGGGGCTGAGGACTGAGGCGTGGGAGTGCGATTTGACAATGGAGTGATGAAGGTAACCCGCACCCGGGGTGTTGGAGGGCGCTAAGTCAGCCCTGACGGTTAGGGAGTTGCCTTCTTCTGTGATCAAGGAAACGTAGACCGCAGAACAGCTGAGATACAGACCCGTCAGATTTTGTATAGAGTTGGCTGGTTGGTCATTAAAAAAGAAGCTTGATATTTTTGTTACTGTTTTTAGAGAATTTATCAGAGTCAGTAACAATGTTGTAGTTGGAAATATTTGTTCTATGCTGCAGAAATAGAGGTTTGTCACCATAGTTGTTAAATAGGTTATAGTAGATCTTTACAGATAAGTTCTTAACGCACGTCTAAGTTTTAACGTTTAAAAAATGCCAGGAAGTACAGGGTATTCATTTAATTTGTTCATGTTTGTAGTGTGGGGTGATTCCATTGTATTGCACGCTTTCCTGTTTCTTGGTTTATGTGCAGTATGAATTTAGAACTCGCTGGGGTGGTAAGATGCCAGCTGACATAAACTTCATTTTATAGTTCATAAAGCTTTTTGAACGTGACTTAATCCAAACTTTATTTCATTTGGTGTTTTATGTTTAATTTTCTTGTTTTAGGGACCTCTTCAACCAAAAAGAACAGACTGGGGAAAAGATAAGCTAAGGTTCCATTTCCTTTCCCATTTTTGTTTTTTGTGTCATTGCTTTCAAATGTTAGTATGTGATTAAGGTATTACATAGAAGTTATATAATACTGGTTTTACTTGGTTTTATTAGGGTGAAAAATCTACATTTTGATATTTCATTACTATATGTTTTTTAGTAAAAATTTTCATGTCAATGTGAACCAGGTTATTTTTTCATACAAAACAGTAGTGTTTGGTCGTGTTGGTGAGACAAAACAAGTAGGGTGAGAAAGAAACCCTTTCACTCTGAAAAGAATCTTAAATTGTTTTTTTTTTTAAGCCTTGAATTATTTTACTTTTGTCCATTTCTTGTCATTTAACCTTGGACAAATGACATCTCTCTCCTGTGCATTTGTTTGCCTCTACAATTCAGAGTAGTATTCTAAGAACTGGTGAGGGTATTTATGAATTGGTCTGAACAATATTGTAGGGAAACTAGGAAGATTAGAGTTTCTCCTTGTACATCAGGGAAGCTGTATCTTGTGTGTATGGATCCTTCTGTCACTTTTTCCCTTTTGTTTGGTGTCTCTTGGTCACTTGCATATTAATTCTTTCACTAGAGTTGGTTTTGACAAAAGATATAGTAAAAATAATTTCATTTTGGTGAAAAATGCATTGCAGTGGAGGTTATACCGTGACAAATTTCACTTCAGTACTCTATTTCTACAGATAACTGAAAAATAGCTATACTGATCTTTAAGATAAGAGGTCAGCAATTTACTCATCTAAAGCAAAGGAATAGTCAGCAGATACTCCTAAATAGTTATTTTCACTTTAAAATTTAAAATGTGGAATAAAAACCTCATTGAATCAAACCAATTAAATTTTTTAGATGCTTCTTGTATTATTTTGTCAAAGAGGGGTTTCTGTAACATGCTTTACTTAGAGCGTAATTATATGTGCCCTTGTTTTGACATTTCCCCTGGTGGCTAGGATTTCAATAGGAAAAAAAAAAAAGTGACAGTACTGAAAATGATGGTAAAGTATGTTATAACTTGACATTAACATTCTATGGGTGACATTATTATACATAAAGAGTGTAGGGCTAGAGACAGGAGATCTGGATTTTAAATCTAGCTTTGCTTGCTATTCATTAGATCTGTGACTTTGTGGATGATCATCCATCCGGGGCTTCAGATCTCTCTCAACTGTTAAATGAGAAGTGTGGGATAGGTAACTCTAGTTTTCTCTAGGTCCCAATTTTAATGGTTTGCATTTTTAGTTAGGTGTTTTTGGTATTAATCGTATTCATCATGATCCAGTCCCCAGAAAGAAATGCTATACTGAGAGTATTAATTCCTTCATGGTATGTATATATTAGAGACGGGGGAAAAAAACGAAACAAAACAAATGATTGAGCCATGTTTGTTGTTCTAGATAATGCTTCTGTCCCATTGTAGATATTACTCATGATTAGCTCTCATATGATACTAAAAAATGAAACTTTTACTCCTGGTAATGCTCTTTAAATCATTCTGAGTAATTTGCTTTCAGAAACCCATAATCATTGTTCAGTGAATTTCCAGAAATGCATTTGAATGCCTTATATCTCTGTTCTTTCTTTGCTGCATCCCATAGTGTTTTGGTAACAGCTGGCCCAAGTTTCTGCAGGTACTCAGTTTATACCATGGCGTGAGCAGTGAGTGAGCTACAAATGTTCAGAAACAAATACTAAACTGAGCTTACATTTTAGATAGAAGTACTGCATTACTATTTAATCATTCTGCAAGTATTTATTGATTGTCTCATGTTCTTGGCATTATTCTTGGCCTTCAGTGAAGAAGGCACTGTGCCTTCATGCAGTGGATATTTTATTAGGGGAAACAATAAACAGAATAGCTTTATGTAGTGGTAAGTGCCATGAAGAAAATAGGGGCATGTAATGGAGAATGAATGAAAGTGGGGCTCTACTGTGCATTGAGAGGTTAGAAAGGGCCTCTTTTCAGAGGTAGTACTTGATTTGCGATCAGTGATTAAAAAGTCAGCCATAGTGGCAATCTGGAGGAAGAGTGCTGCAGACAAAGCAAACGGTAAATACATTAGATTGGGTTTGATTCTGGAGAATCTACAATTGTGAATTAATTGTTTGGTTTGTCTGTTAGTCTTTTTCATAATTACTGATAGACAATTGTAAAAGGAAGGTTAAAAATATTTATGTGTAGTAACCAAATGTAATGTGTTGACATTGTTTAAATCCTGACTCAAACCAACTGTAGAAAGTAATTTTTGAAGCACTTTGGAGGAAATTTGAATGTGGATAGGTATTAGATGATTTAGAGGAATTATTGTTAGTTTTGTGAGGGATGCTAATGGCATTATGTTTATGTAAGAAAATGCCCATTTTTAGAGATGGAGACTGAAGAATGAGGAAGAGAAATTTGTTTGGTATTCGTTTAAAAATACTTCCAAGAAAAGAAAGGATGGGAGAGATGAGTTAGATGAAGCAAGTGTGGAATAATCCTGATAATTGTTGTGTTGGAGTGATAGGTATATGTGTAGTAATAATATTGTTCTCCTTTTGTGAGGTTTGAAAATGTTCTTACTTTAAAATGCATTTAAAATAATTTATACCCTATTTAGATGTCTTCTCCTTTTTTTTCTCTTCCTCCCAGTTTTGATAAAATGTAGACTTTTGTTCCTCTTTCTAAACATTCATCATTTATTCAACAAATATGAGTACTGTATTTCAGGCACTCTGTCGGTGCTTGAGTTAAAACAAAGAGCAGGACCTTAAGGCCTGCCTTTGAGGAGCTTATGGTTTGCTGGATGAAGAGAGAGACCCTCAGTGTGGACTGTGTTAACATGAAATCATAGATTTCTGTGTTTTCCTGAGGGTACACAGGATCAGCATCTTAGTGTTTATGTGGTTTCTAAACAAATATTTTTCTTGGGACATCCCTGGCGGTCCAGTGGTTAAGACTCTGTGCTCCCAATGCAGGGGGCACAGGTTCAATCCCTGGTTGGGGACCTGAGATCCTGCATGCTGCATGGTGTGGCCAAAAAAAAATTGTTTTTTTCTTTTTCTAGAGAATTGAGAGTTTAGGAAGTTCTGTATGCAGCTGTGTGCCAGTCAGAGTCACTGTTGTATTCATTTCCCTTATTCATATGTTCTATAGGGCATCGGAATAAATCACCTTTTTACTTTACCACTTTTTGACATCCCAGTTTGCCTTTATTTAAATTTTTTATTTTGAAATAATTTCAAACCTAAAGTTTAAAAAATGGTACTGAGAACTCTTCAATATCCTCTAGTCAGATTTGCCAGTTTTTAAAATTTTGTTGCATTTGCTTTAATGCTCTCTTCTGAGTCACTTCAAAGTAAATTGAATGTATTATGCCCAAGTCTCTAAATATTCACTGTGTATTGTATTCTTTTGCATTATCACAATACAGTTACCAGATTCAGGAAATCTAACATTGATAATACTATATTATCTAATCTATCTAATCTATAGCCCCTATTCCAGGTTTGTCAGTTTGTCCCAGTAATAGCATTTGTTCCTTTGTAGCATTTTCCCCATAGGATCCATGCCAGGATTGCAAATTGCATTTAGTTATCATATCTCTTCAGTCTCCTTTCATCTGGAACAGTATCTTAGCCTTTCTCTTTCATTGTATTGACATTTTTGAAGAATACAGGCTATATATTTCATAGAGTATTCTCAATTTGGATTTGTCTGATGTTTCCTCGTAATTAGATTCAGGTTATGCATCCCCAGCGGGGGATTTTGTATCTTTCTCAGGGTATGATATTGAAGTACCTGTTATCGGTCTGCCCCTCATTGGTGATGTTAATTTTTAGTTACCTGGTCACGGTGTTGTCTGGTTTCTTCACAGGAACGTATAATTATTTTTCCCCTCTCACCTAATAAGCAGTCTGTGGGGATAACTTTGAGATAGAGCATATATCCTGCTTCTAATCAGATCTGTATTTTCATCAAATTTCCCTCCTGGATTTAACATCCATTGATGATTCTTGCCTGTGCTGATGTTTATATTGATGGTTGCAAAATGGTTATTTTCTGACTCGTTTCTTTATGTCAATAGGCGTTCTGTTTTAAGGCAGAAGCATCCTTTTATCTATCTGTTATCAATATGGACTTACATACTTCCTATCTTACTCAATGGGTTATACTCCATTACTGCCTTTATTTATTTTGATGCTCAGATTGTCCCAGGTTTGTCCAGTGGGAGCCTTTCTACCCTGGATTCTGTGTCTTTTTGACATACTCTCATAATTTTTTTGGAGTATTTCCTCTCTTTTTGCACATCTCAGTCCTGGAATCAGCCATTCTCCAAGGAGCCCTGGGTCCTTACAGTGGGGAATCCAATTTGCTTTTGAGTTATCTATTTATATATAGAAATAATCTCTTCTTTTCTGGATCAGGACATCTTTTGAGAAACTAAATTTAAATTAGACTTTGATAGTGGGTTTGTATTTCTCTGAAGATTTTGTTTATGAAGTAATTACATAAGATTTAGCAGTTATATTTACCATAAAGCAATTATTTTATTCTTTTCTTTTTCAAATACATAAGTTCTAATTTGATCTTAATCGTGATCAAATGAAATAGAAGAAGAAAAAGGGTTATTTTATTTTATGTTACCTTGTGTGTGTGTGTGTGTGTGTGTGTGTGTATGTATATGTGTGTGGGAAGGGTTTAACCACTTAACTGTTAAAAAATGACTTAAGGCTTATATACTTAACTGTTGTTTTTTTTAAATTTATTTTTTTATTTTTGGCTGCATTGGGTCTTCATTGTTGCCCGCGGGCTTTCTCTAGTTGCGGCGAACGGGGGGCTACTGTTCGTTGCGGTGCGCGGGCTTCTCTTTGCGGTGGCTTCTCTTTGTTGTAGAGCACGGGCTCAAGGCGCACAGGCTCTAGGTGCGCGGGCTTCAGTACTTGTGGCACTTGGGCTCTGTAGTTGTGGCTTGCAGGTTCTAGAGTGCAGGCTCAGTAGTTGTGGCTTGTGGGCTCTAGAGCGCAGGCTCAGTAGTTGTGGTGCACGGGCCTAGTTGCTCCGCAACTAAGTCCTCCCGGACCAGGGCTCAAACCCGTGTCCCCTGCATTGGCAGGCGATTCTTAACCACTGCGCCACCAGGGAAGTCCCTACTTAACTGTTTTTAACTGAGTCATTAGACATTTTGGTTTGAGGAAATTGTTGCTTTTTAACTAGCTTTTTAAATGAAAATGTTTTTATTGTAATACAGAATGATATTTCATATAAGAGTGGGAACTCAAAGGCACATTATTCCAGGCAGTTACTGTTACATCTTGGTATATTTCACAGCCATTGTCTCACCTTTGCATCGGTATTTGCTTTATTTGTCTTTTAAACTTAACTTTTAAGTATTTTTCCTGGCAGTATTTTGAATGACTTTTATTTTTGAACCAATTAACATCTGTACATGGTTTAAAAATTAGTTCCAAATGGCTTATAGTGAAAAAAACAGCAGTCCCCTCTGCAACCCCTCCTAATCTCCTAGTTCCACTTCCTAAGTGGGAACACTTTCAGCTCTTAAAATTTTTTTTTCTTTTGGTATTTACCTTCATATTTCTAAATAATATGCTTATATATCTACTTAGCCACTTTAGATGTCAGTTTACATTTTTTGTTTTTTAAATAATTATTTAATTTTTTAAGATAAAATACATATCAATACAAAGGATACTAAATTCACAGGGTACAAAGGGCATACAGGGAAAGATAAGTCTTCTTGCCATCCCTGTCTTCCTACCACCCAGTTCTTTTCCCCGGAGACATATTCCCTCTTCTTAGTTTATATGTATCTCCAGAGCAGTGGTTCTCTGTGGTCTGTGGAGTCTTGAGGGGGGTCTTCAAATGTTTCAAGTTATCTGTTGGTTTGAAACTATTTCATAATAATACTAACTTCTTCTTTGTTACTTAACTATGTTGACATTTGCACTGATGGTGCAAACACAGTGATGGGTAAAACTACTGGCCCTGCAGTGCATATCAAGACAGTGGCAAAAATTGTACTAATAGTCATATTCTTCATCACTATACATTAACGGGGAAAAAACCTGGCTTCATTTAAGAATATCCTCCATGAAGCAGTAAAGCTTGTTAATTTTATTAATCTTGATCCTTGAGTACATGTTTTTTTAATATTTCATGTGACAAAATGAGAAGAATGTTATACGACACTTCTGCTGCATACCAAAGTATGATGCTTGTCTTGAAGAAAAATATTTGTGTGATTGAGTTGCGAGCCCAACTAGCAAACTAGTTGCTTTTTTCATGGAACACTATTTTACTTGAAAGAATGACAAATTGTAGTTATTTAAACTTGGGTATTTGTACATACTTTCTCAAAAATAAATGAAGTGAGCCTGTCACTTCAGGGAAAACAACCAACAGAATTTATTGCCAGGATAAAATTAAGGCTTTCAAGCAGAAATTAGAATTTTGGAAAACATATCTGCCACTGTGATCTTGGCAACATCTCAGGACCTTGCTGATGAAATTGTTGGTGATATTAACAAATGTGATTTTTTTTTTAATTTGCTGTGTTATAATGAAATGTGTCATTGTTTGGAAGATGTGCATAACTCGGTGGACCAACTTTTTTCAAAAGATCAATGCATGATATTAACAGAATCATGCTGTGGGTATAAGGGCCTACTTAAGTGCGAGATAGATCAATAGATTTTTTTTTTTTGATCAATAGATTTTAAATGAAATGGTCTGGAAAGTTTCATTGATACGGTTTCAGAGTCCACCTTGCAACTAACCTTTACAGAATTACGCTTGTTAAGTTTTGGCTTAATATCAAAGAAGAATAATATTCACACTTATCTGAAAAGATTATTAAAAATATTCCTTCTTTTATCAACTAAATATTGGTGTGAAGCTGGATTTTCATTTTAAATTGACTACAGGAGCAGATATAAGAAATCGGGTTTCTCTATTAAAGAGATTTGCAAAAATGTACAGCAGTGCCACTCTTACTAATTTTTTTGGAAAAATACATTCATAAATGTTACTTATTAGCATGGAGTGGATTTACCTTTGCTGATTTTAAATAAAAAATTTTAAAGCATTTACCAGCTTTCCTCTATAATATTATTACCAGTACATACAACCCACATAATAAAAGCCCTTTGGGTTCCTCAATTATTTTTTAAGAGTGAAAAGGGGTTCACAAGTCAAAAAGTTTAAAAACTGATGCTACAGCTGGTTAATCCAGAGGGTTAAGCAGTTTTAAGCATTACCTTTTGACTGCTTATGGAAAAGGAGTTCACACTTCTCTCTTTACCGTTTCTCCCAATATAGTTGTATCACAATTTTAGATTATTTTCTTTTGTTTTTCAAAAACATACTTCATATTTACTCTTTTATTATATAAATATCAGTTTAACCTTTTACTGTAAGAATATAAATGTTTTAAGAGAGGCTTTGTTATTCTTTATACAGATTCACAGTCAATTAATTGATAAAGGTCTCTGGGTTTCTTTAACTCCATGGTCTCGTATGTTGCATATTTTAAATAACAATTCAGCATATATTTACTGAATGCCAACTATGTGTTCAACACAGTAGTGATGAAAATCAAGTCTTGGCCTTAGTGGGAAAACAAGTAAATTTTACAGATGGTGATTATGGAAATAACTGGGCTGGGAAAAGAAGATGGGGGTAGGGTTAGCTTTTTAAGTATAAGGTGGTCAGGGATGGTCTCAAGGATAAGGAAACATTTAAGCACAGACCCAAATGAAGCAGGTAGGAGAGCCTTATGGATATCCTGGGGACAAGCATTCCGAGCAGATTAAATAGCAATAGTATGCTTGGCCGGAATCAGCCAAGAAGCTGTTGCGGCTGGAGTGGAGCGGAGGAGAAAATGGTGGTCTCTTAGGTGTCTCTTAGGACAAAGGTAGAAAGGGTTTATGTCCTTCATTTTTACGAAATGTTCTTTGTAGCTTTGATAACTACTTAGTCATTTTTTCCTCTGTTCTCTTTTTGGAATTGTTTGTGAAGTCAGATGATTGGATTTTGTTGCTGTTTTGTACTTGCTGTTAGTTCCTCTGTGTGTGTGTGTGTGTGTGTGCCCGTGCACATATTTTTTAAAAAATGCTGGGCTTCCCTGGTGGCGCAGTGGTTGAGAGTCCGCCTGCCGATGCAGGGGACACGGGTTCGTGCCCCGGTCCGGGAAGATCCCACATGCCGCGGAGCGGCTGGGACCGTGAGCCATGGCCGCTGAGCCTGCGCGTCTGGAGCCTGTGCTCCGCAACGGGAGAGGCCACAACAGTGAGAGGCCCGCGTACCGCAAAAAAACCAAAACAAAACAAAAACAAAAAAATACTTATTGTGTGCCATCTCCTTTTCTTCCCACTCCCCTTCTTTCTGTTCTTTGTACATGTTAGGCCTGTTCCTGCTACATGATCTTTCCTTACTGTTTCCCCCTGCTACGAATGCTCTTCTTCCAGAACTGCGTGGCTTGGTTGATTGGTGGCTGGTTCCTTCTCATGATTCGTGTCTTTAGTTTCTTAGTGAGGAGACTGTTGATGGTTAACCTTTACCATTTGTTTTATTTCCTTAAGAGCACATATTTCTAAAATTATCTTGATTGTTTGTCTACTCGTGTCTTGTTTGTCCTCATTTGCATGCAGTTTCCATGAGAGATTTTCTGTGTTCTGTTCACTGCTGATCCCAGTGTCTAGAATGGTGCCCAGCTTGTAATGGGCTCTCAATAAATATTTATTGAATGACCACAATACATAAATAAATGGTAGCTAATGTATTATCAGTGATATTGTATCTTCTAAAATGTTAATAAACTACTGTAAAATTCATTTCTGTTACCTGAGTGTTGTTTCCAGATCCTGATCTGATTTCAGATGCTTGGGATAGAAAAAGTTTGGATAACCTGACTTGTAATTATCCTGCTAGAACTGAATAGATCTTTTCTGAAACCTTCTTCCTACACTTGCATTTACCCATTTTATTCCAGTGTGAGTGAATATTTTTCCTCATAGATGGCAGTTCTGGGTAGCAGTTCTAATGCCTCGACTTACTTTTCAGTCATCTTCCTTTATCTTGAACAAGTTTCAGTTTAAAAGATTTTCTTCTTTTCTCTCCTATCATCTTCACTAACCCTCAGTTGCCTCTTTTTCAGTTGCCACTTTCTTTCCCAACAAGAAGTCACAGTTTATGTATACTGAAACCAAAATTCTGAAGATTGCCCAAAACGTATATGAGTAAATGTTTGTAGGCTAGACGTGTATAGGAATCCACATTAAGGTTAGGATTACTATATTTATCTAGAATATGAAATTCTTGGAACAGGGTAGCATCTTAACTATCTTTTAAATTATTACCTTGAGCAGTGTCTGGTAGCAAAAAACTAAAAAAGGTTTATTGAATAAAGTAGCTGACATTAGTATACTGGATAATAAATCCTTGGTTTCCCCAAACCAGTACCCTGGGATTGTTTAATAGCTTGCTGTTTTTGCTTTTTGCCACAAAGATTTTCACTTGCTGTCTGGATACACAGGTTCAAGGAAGACAAAAATGTCATTTGGTCCAAATAACCTTGGAAATCCCTAAAGTTGCCCATAAAATATATAGATATACAGTCTCTGAAAGTCCAACACATCCTATTTTTCCTTCAGTGTTGGAACAAATCACGTTTCATTGTTAAACACTAGATGAAGTTGTAGGCTATGTTTGTGGTCCATGTTATGGGAAAAATAAATGGCTCTAAACGTTAGAATCTGACAGCACAGCAAGATACTCATATCATGAGAGGCACATGGGAAGTAAGACCAACTAGAAAGTAGTAAAATATTACTTTTTTGTGTTCATTTTGGGCATTCACTTATTGAGCAGAATAGCAGGCATAATCTACATGGTTTAAATTATTTTTTTTTCTTCATATAGTTGAATTTATATTAGTGTGCTCTCTATCCAGAGGTGTTCCCCTATCCAGTTTTCAGCCTTTACCTTCAGTCATTAAAGTGTCAGTAACTCTTCCTGGTTTTTCTCTTATGACTCTTTTTCTCATTCTTTAGAACATACTATTAATTAATATTCCCCAGGTTACATATTTTGACCTAGATCACGTACGTAGAGCAAAACCAACTTTTATCTAAGTACACTTGGACTTCAGGGAGAAGTTGTTCCCTTGGACACTTGTGCTCAGCATATTAGATCTTACATTCTCAAAGTAGCTGCCATCTTTTCTAATCTAGTTTTCTGTTTTATTTTTATTTTGTTACCCCAACCTTTGCTTTGGGGCTTTAACAACTCAGGGTTTTGGTCTGATCTGCAAGAGGAATTTGAGGTTTTCTCGAATATGACTAACTTGAGGTGGGTGTACCTACAGAACTGAAGGCCTGCCAAAAAAAAAAAAAAAAAGGAAAAATTCATGGGGGCAGATTGTGGACTTTTTTGCCAAGATGATTTCTAAAAGCTAGTTGACTATTTAGCTTTAAAAACAGTAATGAAAGGCAGTATGTGCATACATTATTTTGCTTAAAATTTATAACAACCTTTTGAGGTAAATATTTCCATTTTTCAGATGAGGAAATTTAGGCACAGGATGGTTAGTAACTTGATGAAGACTCACAGCAATGATGGAGTTGAAGGGCTTTAAGTTCATTAGGTTTTGAGTCACATGAGAAAGGAATTCCAAAATTCAGGGGCTTAATCTGAATTTCTGTAATACCTTTAATGAAAACAGTAAGCTGTTTTCTTATCTCCACTGGGCATGGCCTTTGTCAAAAGAGAGGGAAGGATGGTGATATTTTATTTGGATGGTGTGATTAGGAGGGACTTAATTTTTCTGTGCTTTTTCTGTGTATTCTAGATTTTCTGTAGTGAAGATTTTAAAAATCAATTGAAGTATAATTTATAAAAAGTATAAGGCACACATTTTACTGTACAGTTGAGTGAGTTTTGGCAAATATATACATCCATGTAACCAACACCCCAATCAGGACATAAAACATTCCATCACCCTAGAAAGTTCTTTCTTGCTCCTTTGCAATAAGTCATCTGTATCTCCTGTCCCAGGCAACCACTGATCTGATTTTTGACATCATGGATTAGTTTTGTTTGTTGTAGAACCTCATATACATACAAATCATGTAATATTACTGTTTTGTGTCTGGCTTCTTCTGCTCATCAAATATTTTCTGTCTAGCATTTTATTGTGAAAATTTGCAAACATATAAAAGTTGAAAGAATTGTACAGCAAGCACCCGTTTCCCTGTCACCTAGATTCTACAGTTACCAATTTGCTTTTTTGCCTTATCACATATCATTCCATCTATCCATTCCTCTAACCATTCATCAGCCAAGTTTATTGGTGTGTGTGGTGTTTTGTTTGTTTGGCTTTGTATTGCAGACATCAGTGCATTTTACCCCTAAGCAAATTCAGCTTCCATGTCATTAACTAGGGTTGGATACTTGTTTACAGTTCTTTGTTTTTGAAGTAAAATTACATACAGTGAAATGCACAAATCTTAAGTGTACCATTTAAGTTTTGCCAAATGTATACATTTGTGTAACCCAAATCCTTATGAAGAGGTAGAACATTACCATCACCTCGGAAAAGTTCCCTCATGTGCCTCCTGTTCAATTATTTCCCCCTATCCTTTGTAGAATACAACCACTGTTTTGACTTTTTTTCATCTTAGACTAAATTTGCCTGATCTAGAACTTCATATAAATGGAATCAATATAGATAGATGTTTCATATCTGATTTCCTTCCCTTAGCAGGATGTTTTTGAGAGTCATCTGTAATGTTACTTGTATCAGTAGTTCCTTCTTTGCTGTTCTTGTTACTGTTTGGTATCCCATTGTACCTATATATCATAATTTGTTTATCTTTTCACTTGTTGGAGATTTATTTTTCCCAGTTTTGGGTTCTTATGAGTAAAGCTTTGAACATTCACATACAAATCTTTTGTATACCTGTATTTTCCAACCTAGGTGTGGAATTACTGGATCATAGGTTAAATGAATGTGTGACTGTACTAGCAGCTACTAAGAGTTGTATGTGGAGTTCCAGTTGTGCCACATCCTTAACATTTGGTGGTTTTGGTCTTTTTAGTCTTTTATTGGGTATACAGTTGTATCTCACTGTGGTTTTAGTTTGCATTTCCCTGATAACTGAAAATATTGAGCATTTTTTCATGTACTTACTGACCATTTGTATATGTTTAGAAAAATGTTAAAAATTATTTGCCTGTTTTTTGGGAGGTTGTCTTATTAAGATGTGAGAGTTTTACATATATTCTGGATTCAGATTGGGTGTGTATTTGTATATACATGTAAATTATATATATGTATATAATTTTCTCTGTTCTGTGCTTGCTATCTTGCCTTTTTGTTTTCTTAATGGTATCTCTGAAGAATAGAAGGCTTTTATTTTTATAAAGTCTAGTTTATCAGTTAAAAAAAATGTTTAGTCCTTTTTGTTTTCTATGAAATCTTTGCCCATGGTGTGATCACATAAATTTTCTGTTCATTTCTTTTTGAAGTTTTAGCTTTTGGGTTTAAGTCTGTGATCTGTTTTGAGTTACGTTTTGTATCTGGTGTAAGGTAGGGGTTGAGATTTTTCCCAGACAGCTCACTAGTTGTTCCACCACCATTTGTTGAAAAGACTTACTCCTTCCCTATTATCTTGGCACTGTTGTTGAAAATCATTTGATGATATGTGTGAGGCTATTTCTGGACTTTCCAGTCTATCTGTATGTCAATAGCACCCTGTTTTGTTACAGTTGGGCTTCAATGTCATCTTGCTATTTGTTTTCTATTTGTCCCATTTATTCTCTGTTCCTTTTTTCCCCCTTCTCTTGTCCCCTTTAGTCTTGAGTTTTTTTTAGTTTTTGTGTTTTGTTTTTTTGCATTACATTTTACTTCCACTATGGACTTATTAGCTATACCTACTTGTTTTATTTTTTATCTTTGAGGGTCTCTTTGGGTTTACACTATGCATATTTAACTTTTCACAGTCTGCCTTCAAGGAATAATAGACTATTTCATGTATAATGTAAGAAACAACAGTCTATTCTTTGCTCCCCTTCTGTGCTTTGTGTTATTATTGTCATACATTTTACTTTTACATGTTAGTAGTTTGGGGAGGATTTCTTTGTTCAAATTTTGGGGTGGTGGCTAGAGATCAATCCTTGTGAAGGTGAGTGTCTTTATGAGGAAGATGCTGGTAGAACTCACTTTTTTCCATTCCACTTTCACAGAAGTGACCAGATGGTGATGATTTATGAAAATGTCTTTTAAATTTGATAAATTCAGACCAGAAAACTTAGATATTTGAGGCTAAAAAAAAGATGGTTATATCATATATTCTTTTTGTAGAACTAGACCAAAATTAGAACTTGGAGCATTTGTAACTGAATATCTCTGAATATTACGCAGTTATTGACTTTAGGCAAATTATTCAGTGAAAAACATTTTAAAAATTCCTTCCCTATGTTTTTAATCTGAATATAAGGTAAACTTAGTTGTTCTTTATATTAATTAAAGTTTTTGTTTTTAAATGACTTTGCTCATCTCATTCTAAGCTTTTATTTTCAGGTCTTGATTTTGTCATTCAGTTTATATGTAATCCTTTTTCAGCTTTGTGTCACTTGAGACTATGGTGAACATTCCATTTATGCCTTCATGTGAAATCATGGCTAAAAACAGATTTTGGAATGCACGTTGTAGGCTAATTTTTAATTATACAGCTCATTTTATGTTGCTGATTATTTGTATATTCCAGACAAGTTTTGGGATTGCTCTTTATTTGTTTTAACTTCTAAGTGTATTGTAGCTTACAATTCTTCTCTACCTATTGAAAGGTAGTGAAGTTGAGACTGTGCTGCCTGATTAGAGTGGTAGGGAGCGAGCTTAGTGTTAAGGGTGGAAATGAAGGGAGAACATAGGGCTTTAGTTCTTGTGAAGTAGATTCCTCCATCTCATACTAAATTAAAACAAATTCTGGGGGAAATCTTGTAATTCTGTGGACCTTAGTCTATTCTTTCATATGCTGAAAAGTATCCCAAGAAGTCATCTTACTTTCTCCTTTTCTTCTTAACAGTAAGTTCTAGACAATTAGTTGTTTGAAGTGGAATGGCATATTTGAAGATTATATGTTGTCTCTCAAAAGATCATATGTTGTCTTTCAGATCACTGGTTTTTAAAATTTTGTAGGTGTACTTCATCATTAAATATGTGGTTCATTTAGAGAACTTCTGCCATGGAAATAGGGTAATCAAGTCTCGTTTCTTCCCATTTCACTATTTTTCCTTTTATTCTCCCTGGAAAACCTTCCTTGGTACAGCTTCCCCTTCAGAATTGATTTAAGTCCTACTCTGGTTTGTTTCAGTGCATACCTCTTTCACGATACTGTATTTTAACTATCTACTGATAGGTTTCTCTACCTGCTGGTCTGTAACTTCTTAAGGACAGGTCTGCGTCTTATTCATCTTTGTATTTGCAATATTTGGGACAGTCTAGCACTTAGGAAGTATTCATTGCATGGTATATTTGTTTGCTAGGGCTTCCATAACAAAATACCACATGCTGGGTGACTTAAACAACAAAAATCTATTTCATCACAGTTCTGGAGACAAGAAGTCCAAGAACAAGTTGTGGGCAGGTTTGGTTTCTCCTGAGGCCTCTCTCCTTGGTTTGCAGATGGCCGCCTTCCTGTTGTATCCTCACATGGTCTTTTCTCTGTGTCTCTCTGAGTGTCCAGATTTCCTCTTTTTATAAAGGACACCAGTCAGATTGGATTAGGGCCCACTCATATGACCTCATTTAACCTTAATTATTGCTTTGAAGGCCCTATTTATAGTCACATTCTGAGGTACTGGGGGCTAAGGTTTCAACATACGAATTTTGAGGGGACGCAATTCAGTCCATAGCACATGAATTTTTTGATTTGGCATACATTCCAGCTGAAGGGGATTTGTTATGGTCCAACACCAAACCAAGGTCGTCAAGGTTGGGGCCAAAGATTTCCTAGTTTGTATAAGAACAAATGGCTTAATTCTAGTGTTTTGTCTTAATGTAGTTGTCGTACATATTTAATGATTAAGACGCTGTAGCCTTTAGTGCTTGGAAGTACTACTACTATTAAGTTTTCTTTCCTTCACTGTTTATATCACAAAAAAGTGATAAAACACACTCACACATGCATTCGGGCACGTGAATGCTTTGTGTACATATTGGCTGTTAATGCATCTTTGCTGAACATTTTAACCCAAGAAATAAATTTTTTTAATTGAAGTACAGTTCATTTACAATGCTGTGTTAATTTCTGCTGTATGGTGAAGTGATTCAGTTGTACATATATATACATTCTTTTTTTAATTCTTTTCCATTATGGTTTGTCACAGGATATTGAATATAATTCCGTATGCTATACAGTAGGACCTTGTCGTTTATCCATTCTATATATAATAGCTTACATCTGCTAACCCCAAACTCCCACTGCATCCCGACCCCCCCCCCCCCCCCTCGCTACCACAAGTCAGTTCTCTATGCCTGTGAATCTGTTTCTGTTTCGTAGATACGTTCATTTGTTTCATATTTTAGATTCCACATATAAGTGATATCATATGGTGCTTGTCTTTCTCTTTCTGACTTACTTCACTTAGTATGATAATCTCTAGTTCTATCCATGTTGCTGCAAATGGCATGATTTCATTTTTTTTATGACTGAGTGGTATTCCATTGCATATATGTACCACATCATCTTTATCCATTCATCTATTGATGGATATTTAGGTTGTTTCCATGTCTTGGCAATTGTGAATAGTGCTTCTATGAACATAGGGGTGCATATATCTTTTGAATTATAGTTTTGTCCAGATATTTGTGGGCGGGCTTCAGTAGTTGTGGCAGGTGGGCTTCAGTAGTTGTGGCTCACGGGCTCTAGAGCGCAGGCTCAGTAGTTGTGGCACACGGGCTTAGTTGCTCCGCGGCATGTGGGATCTTCCCAGACCAGGGATTGAACCCGTGTTCCCTGAATTGGCACGCGGATTCTTAACCACTGCGCCACCAGGGAAGCCCCAGCATTTGTTATTTGTAGACTTTTTAATGATGGCCAGTGTGAGGTGCTACCTCATTATAATTTTGATTTGCATTTCTGCAATAATTAGTGATGTTGAGCCCAAGAAATACATTTTTATTTGCCAAATTCCCAGTGGTAGTTTGGAAAGGTGACATCATTCAATAATTTCTCTGTAGAAATTCCATGAATTATACATAATTTTCCAGTGTATACAGATACATGCCTTGCTATCCCAGTGGAGCTACCAGATAGTATTAGGCCCTTTCTTTTCCCTTGGTAGTTCCAGCCTTAGAGTCCCACTCTCTCCTCCCTTAGTAGTTCAGTGTAAGATTTTGGGGGATATTGTTGGCAGTAGTGAGGTAATGGTGAGATTGGAGAGCAGGGTAAGCTCCATTGTCTCTCATTTGTCTCCTCCTTTTCCTAGGAATGGGGGAAATTTGCAAATAATACCCTAGTGCCCCCCTTCCCCTTAAAAAAAAGTTTTTATTTTACAGTTTTTCATTTACAGAAAAGTTGCAAAGATAGTACACAGAATTCCCATAAATCTGTCACCGTTTCTCCTATTGTTAACATCTTAGCTATTGTACATCTATCACAACTAAGAAACCAACATTAGTACATTACTTGATTGTAGTCTCCTGTGCTCTCACAGTTTTTCTTTCCTTGTTTGTCATGACTTTAACAGTTTTGAGGAGTGCTTATCAGGTGTTTTGTAGAATGTCCCTCAGTTTGGGTTTGTCTAATATTTTTCTCATTGGTTTGACTCGGGTTGTGGATTCCGGGAAGAATACCACAGAGGTGAAGTGCCCTTGTTAGCATCATGACTTATGATTGATGATATTAACCTTGATCACCTGGTCAAGGTAGGGTTTGCCAGCTTTCGCCACAGTAAAGTTCCTGTCCTTTCCTGTTAGTCTTTTTTTTTTTTTTTTTGGAAGCAAGTCATTAAAGGGGGACAAATTGTTCAAAGTTCCACCTTCTGGAAGGGATGTATCTACAATAATCATTTGGAATTCTTCTGTCTTTTCACTCCCACTTATTTATTTAATCATTTGTTTATATCAGTGTGGACTAAATGGGTATTTATTTCATACTTTGAGTTTGAATTCAGTACTGTTATTTATTTTGTTGCCACAACTGTTCTAGCTTTGGCCATTAGGAGCTCTTGCAGGTTGGCTCCAGTGTCCCTTTGACATGCCTCTGTTCTTTTGTGTTTTGTGTCCTTTACTTTTTGGTACTGTAAGATACTCCACGCTCATCTGTTTTTCTTGCCACAGTTCTAGTATCAGCCATTCCTCCAAGGAGCCCTGATTCCTTTTGTTGAAGAATGATATTAAAAATCAGAATCTAGGTGCTGGGTCCTAGTACCCTTTTCTTGACTCAATTCCTGTGCACAATGTGGAAAGTCTGAATATTTGGATGAATGGTAGAGTGGTTATAGCATCACACATTTGTATCATAGTACTTGATAGTATCTGTGTTTGTTGACTTTGTCTTCTGCTGTGGAGTCATAAAAGCAGATTTTTAAAAGTACTTCTAAGTGTTTAAAAAAAGAAAAGTTAAAGTCAGAAAGCTTTAAGGAATGTATGCTTGGTTTAAGGCAGGCAAATGGGGAAGAGTCATTAGGTTCTTCTGTTTTATTCTGAATTTCAGAAAAGATGAACTCTCTTTGGATGCAGAAAGGAAGGGTGTCATCAGGAAACCTTCCATGGACAAAGAAGTGTGTTTGAGAACTTCTGCTAACAGGAATTTCAGGCTTCCTTGAGCCTGTTCCTCTCCATTATTATCATCATCATTATTGCTGTCATCATCAATAATATTATTTTGCCATAACTGCTGTTATTCCAGCCTTACCTTTCTTTTCCATAATGCTGAAATTTTTTGTTTTTAAACATACAAGTCATTTACAAATGATTTGTAGACTGTCAGGGCAGGTAAAAGATTAGGGAGGTTGGAGCCTCTTTCCAATTGCTTTTGCTGGAGTTTGGTTGCAAGTAATGGAAATTGGAGCTTTTAATCTATTACTGCCTTGAAACTTTACTAAGTATTTTAGAAAATGAATGGATCTGGATCAAGGAAAGAGTTTGTTGTTGAATTCTCTTGGAAAACCTGATTTGAAATAGCAACTGTAGCTCTAAGAAAAGGTTTTAGTCAAAGAATAGCAGAGTTCATCTTTGTCATAACAGTTGAAGAAAGAGCCAGTGATATTCAGAAGGTTTTCTGAACTTAATTTCTAATTTTTAAAAAATTCTATACTTCAGCCTTTGTCCTCCTACTTATATTCAGCAGTTTAGATCTGACACCCGCTAGGGACCAGCGTTTTAAAATAACAAATCTGAATCTCTCTCCTTTTTTTTTTTTCCTATTTGGTTATTTCTCTTTATAAATTTCTCAAAAAAAAAAAGAATAAAAGTAAGTAAAACATTATAGGTAGAATCCACATGTTTTCCTTCTTGTCAGTTTGAAGAAACTTTGCATATTAGGAATATAGTTTCATGTTTTGCAGGTATTTTGTATATTTTATTCTTTTACCATTTTTGTGAATTTATATGCGTTTTTTTGTACCATCGACATCTTATTTGTACATTCTCAATAAAAATTGAGATAATATTGTTAGTCACAATTGACGTGTTACCATGTTAACCCATGGTAAGCAACTAAAAATTTTTAACCATATTATTATAAATATGTCTAAAACATGCTGTATGCTTGTTTATTTTACTGAGAACAGTCTGTCCCCTGGATGGCTCAGAATCATGATTCTGAACATCAGCTTTTATTCCTTGCTTATTACAGTGTTGCCCTCAGAATCTGTTTACATAAATAATGTTATTTAATCTAGGCAAACTGCTGACTTTTTAGTCATTGGGACAAGTGGCTTAGTTCTTCTATCTTTTAATTATTAGGTGCTGCCTCCAGTATTCCATCTGTTATACCTGTAATCAGACAACTAAGCTTATTACTATTAAATATAAAATAATAGTCTCTGAGCATTGAATTGCATGTGGCCTTTCTGACAATTATTTTGAACCTTCGTAGAATCATCTTCCTTTAGGCTCTGTTCCCAAGAGTTGAAGTTGTTGGAAACCTGACTTCCAAATAAATGGAGTATTTATTACTGCCTTACAGAAAGAGAAAAGGGGAGTTATTTCAACAACATGATAAAACCTGAAGAGTATTTTATGCAAGGGAATTATAAGTTACTTAATTATGAAAGATACCATATTTTAACATGAGTATTTTTTTGGGTGGGAGTACGAAGGTTTTTTTTTGTTTCTTGTTTTTTTCATTTAGGGGGTATAAAGTTTAAGGCCAAGTGTGGTACCAGGAAGAAACAGCATTCATTCCAAAATGGCATAATTCTGTAGTGTTCTGCAGTTTGTGGTTCTAGCTCACTTGTTGAGCAGTGCTCTGAAAAAATGTAGACAGCTTCAGGGTCATATTTTGGTGTTTTGGCTCAAGTTTGGTCGATTCTGGGGATGCAGCCCTTGATTTGGTAAACAAGTTCTCCTTCCTTCACACCACCCTCCAACCCTAAAACCACCTTTTGCCCCCACCGCTGCAAAGCCTTCTGCCTGGTCTCTCTGCTTTCTCTCCAGCCTCTTGCTGTTAGCGCCACCTTCAATCTAAACTGTGTTAAGTAGAAACATTATCCCTCACTTTTTGATGATTTGACTCTAGCTTAGTCTCTCCCACTAAAAAACAAAACCAAAAAAACCCCCACACCCCAAACATCAGAGTACTTTGATACTGTCATTCTTTGCCGTGTCTCAGCATTGTTTGAAATGAAGGATTTTCTCTGCCTGCCATCACCTTCTGCATACTTCATGGTTTGACTTAGATGTCACCTTCTATATGAATCCTTTACCAGAGACACCACATGCTTTCTCCTTTGTGTTCTATAGAGAGTGCTTTTATTTATATCATTATTCATAGCATTCTGTATTTTGGGTCTTTTATGTTCTTTTTGTCGTACTAAATTATGAACTTCTTGAAAGATAAGACCCTATATCTTATTTATATCTCTGCCCACAGATCCACAAAGCCCTCATAGGTAGTGATTCTTGTTTGTCCACTTTAAGTTGGTTATTGCATTTGCCTTTGACATAGGCTTGTAGTTATTCCAGAACTAATTGAATAACTAGGCATATACTGTATCAGTCAGAAATTTTCATCTTGACTTTTTCAGCCCACCATCATTTGGTTCCACCCTACCTATTTCAAATAGTCTTTCCTGCTTCTCACAAGGATGTGCTCACTGCTTCGTTGAGGTTGTGACTCTTTGTGACTTCAAAGAGTCTTGCATAAGACACAATTTTTATTTTTGTATTTTTGATTTGATTTCTCCTTACTACTTTAGCATCATTCAACATATGTGACTGTTTATTCGTAAGTAAAAGACCAAATCACTTAAAATTATTAACAAAAATTAGTTCATAATGTTAAATGTACTCTGGTAAAGATGTCAGATCTTATTTAGCAGTATGGTTTAATTCTACATTTAGCTCTTGCAGATTATTAAATTTTGATAAGAAATTAGGCAAGTTAAAGCAGATATCTTTCCACATATAAAATAAAAATATTGTCCTTATGTTGGCCTCTATCACTTTAAAAAAGAAAGAACTCTCAATTCACTTCAAATTTGTGAATTTGAAGCTTTTTGAAAGTTGGCAGATTGATCATTTGAAAAACTATGAAGAACGAAAGATTGTGGAGGTTTGTTTTCCTTGAACATTTTTTTGACTTTTTATGGGTACTTTTCACTTAACTATAATAATTATTGTACTTTCATTGGTAAAGATTATTTGATGATAGATTATTACTTTCCAAGCATGAAAATTTCTTCATACAGATAAGTTCAGAAACAACGTGCCTAGGTAGGCTAGTATCAGTAACTAAAAAGCATAATCAACTCTCAAATTTGACAACTTCATTCAGATTTGCTAACAATTAGATGCTATCAGTTTCTGCCCTATTCTCTCATTAAGCTGTCCAGGACTGGTGGTCATTTCTGGTCACTAAGGAGGAATTTTATGCTTAGCCAAGATTCTCATAAAAATCATACTATCATATATTTGATTTATATAGTAATCTGCTACTAACAAAGTTGTGTCCTAGTCCAGAGGAAAAATAAAATATATTCAGTTATTTTTTTTTACTCCTTTAACTTCTTGTACTTTGATTTCAGAAGTGGCAAATGATCATTTTATAAAAAATTCAAACCATGCAGAAATTTGTAACACTAAAGATAAATGCTCCTAACCCAGTGCTCTAAGTCTCCACCTTACAGTTTCAGTCCCAAACTAAGTATATATTTTTCTGTATTTTCCCCATGCATTATAACACTTATTTGCAACCTGCTTTAAAAAAATTATCAGTTTGTACAGAGCCTACCTCATTTTTTTTTTATTTTTTTTTTTTTATTTTTTTTGCGGTACGCGGGCCTCTCACTGTTGTGGCCTCTCCGTTGCGGAGCACAGGCTCCGGACGCGCAGTCTCAGCGGCCCTGGCTCACGGGCCTAGCCGCTCCACGGCATGTGGGATCTTCCCGGACCGGGACACAAACCCGTGTCCCCTGCATCAACCACTGCGCCACCAGGGAAGCCCGCCTACCTCATTTTTAAAGGCTGCATAGCAGCTTATTTTATGCATACACCCTGAATTTTTAATTGAAGTATAGTTTATTTACCATATTTTATTGGTTTCAGGTGTATTGGTTTCATAGTGGTTCAATATTTTTATAGGTTATACTGCATTTAAAGTAATTATAAAATAATGGCTATATTTCCCTGTGTTGTACAATATATCCTTGTAGCTTGTTTATTTTATATGTAGTAGTTTGTGCCTCTTAATCCCCTACTCCTATCTTGCCCCCCCTCCTTCATTCTCCCCACTGGTAGCCAGTAGTTTGTTCTCTATATCTGTGAGTCTCTTTCTGTTTTATTATATTCATTCATTTGTTTTATTTTTTAGATTCCACATATAAGTGATAACAAGATGTACCTAATTTTATCTTTGTTATAAAAATTAATGCTTGATTTTAAAAAAGGAAAAAAAAAGTTTGAATTCAAATTTTCCCTTTCACTTCTACCCTCCTCAGTTATACATATAACTGTATAGTTGTTATTTTTAATTAAATGTTGAAATGTTTCAAAATTATTTGAAATTTTCAGTGAACAAAATGATGAGAAACAATGTAAACAGTATGAATTTGAATTAATCTTTACATATATGTCTTTAGACTATTAAAAACAATAAGATGTTTTTAAAGGCCCAAGATGTCTATGGTGATGGTATTTATGTTTTATATTTTAAAAATTTGTATCTTCTAATTTGTAACAGAGCCAATTTGGAGTGTTTGCTCATTCAGAAATGAAGTGTCTCTCCACTTACGAGGATTGTGTTGTACAGTTTTGTAGTTTTTCGGATATAAGCCTTTTTTGGTTGATTCTTTCATATTTTCATGATAGAATATATTTTATATAATAGATAATTAGCAATATCTTTATATTTCATGTTGTAATATAAATTCCAAAGTCCAGGCCAGAAATGTTAGATATTTGTGCATTGTACCCTATAATTTGTAATACTGCCTTACTAACTAGTTGAAACTGACTGCCAGATACTCTTCAGGCTTGCCAGGATAGATACACCCTTCATTTTGCTACTGGCCATGATAATAACACAATCATGACTAGAGCAGTAGACTCTCTATAATATATTGAACTCCACCCAGTTTGTACTCATAGGAGACCTAAGTAGATGCTAGCTGTGTTTTTCTTTGGTGACTAATACTTAGGGATTTTAGAGTACTTTAAACAAGACGAACAAGAAAATCATTAAGTTCATTGAGTAATAGAAACCTATTATTAGACAGATATTTAATTTCTCTTTTTCCAAAAGTATAATGTCTAGTATTAGAAATGGGGCAGCTGAAACATCCAGCTCCCCAAACTAATCCTCCATAGTAAAGGAGAGTCTAGAATTATTTGCTTTCATACGTTTTGTACGAAAGAATCTTAGGCCTTTATTTCTGTACTTTAAGGTTCTGCAGGAACAGTAGAGTTTATGCCCTTCTTTGACTCTGAGGACTTCATTTATTTCTAGGTATAAGGGAAGGCCTTAAACATTGTATGCCTTATATGTGTAACTGTAGAAAAGGAATTAGTAACAGCCATTGTGCCAGGCACTCTGATAGGTACTCTCATTTAACTGTTAAAGCACTTTTACGAGGTAGATACTGTTATTGTCCCAGTTTTATAGAGGGGAAACAGTGTTAGTTTAAGTAATATGCCCTAGGTTACACAGATAGTCAGGGGTAGAGACTTGAACCCAGATTTTTTTAGTACACAAATGAATAACACTTACCTTTGCTTGACTATTTACTCCTTTTTGTCAGTGATCCCACTTAAATGTGGATAATCACCTTGCCTTTCACTCAGTATCCTTTGAGTGTTTTTTTTTCCGTAGTATTTTCCCAAAGTCCTTAGATTCACTATAGCTTTTTTGATTATTATTGTACTGTCTTTATTTTCTAGCTTCCTAGAATATTTTGGAGATAGAAGATTTCTTTTTTTGAAGTCTTCCTCTTGGTGGTTTGGTTAATCAGCTAGTTCTCTACCCTAAGTCATTTGAGGTCAAGTTTGTACTGGGATGGTGGGGCACAAAAATTCTACATTCACAGAGTAAGCCTTCGATGAAATAATCAACCCATGGGAACTCTAAATGTAAACTGGGTGCTTTCTGTGCTTCTTGGTTCCTTTTTACCCTTTCAGGAGAGATAGTGATCCTGGGCAGACCTCTCATAAGGCAACTTCAAGAGTCTGATAGTTCTAAACTCCATTGTACTGTACCTTCATTCCTTTTAATACCATGAGTAATAATGTCCAGAGCAACATGGAATGGAGGCTGGATATCCCATGTCCACTTCCTCTCAAGTCATTGTCTCTATGGATATCTGTTTAGGTTAAGGAGTAGAGTAAACATCACTGGATTTAGGTCTCAATCCTTTCACTCTCCATATAAATCCTTCTTAGTCCACTTACTTTGAAATGCAACCCTAAGACTGACCTGTGACTCTAGCAAATAATAGGATACTCCCTTTTATATCAACACGGAGCCCTCCAGTGAGACTCCCTGTCCTTCCCTTTCTCTACTCAGAGGGTTTCAATATTTTACTTGGAAAAGTAAGGAGAAATTCTGAGCTGCTTAACATAAAACTATGAACTACAGTATGCTAGAGGACTATAGATAACAGAATTTTTGAAGGTGAAGAGAATTGGAATGCTAGTTTCCCTTGTTTTATAGTTGAAGAAAATTTCCTATTAATTTTTGCATAATTGACATGCTAGTAGTTGTTTCTTATAGGTCCTGTGTGTCTCTTGTTAAATTTGATACTAGGTATCAAATCTTTTCACCTCTATAGTGAGTGGTATATTTTTGTTATTCTGTAATATTTTCTAACTAGCTACTGTTTATTTAAAGGAAAGTCATTGATTTTGGAGTATTATTTTGGTAAACATACATGTACCTGTCCTGTCTTACTGTTTCCAGTGGTTTTCCTGTTCTCATCTGTTAATGTCATTTGCAAATAATGATAAAAAAAATCACTTTCTTTTTAAAATTTATGTCCATTCTCTTGTTTGAATGACTTGACTAGTCTTTCCAGAACAGTGTTATATAATGATGAAAACCATTTTTTCTTCTTGATTTTAGTGAGAATGCCTATAGTGTTTCACCATTAACTATCAGTTGTTTTTCTTTTTTCTTTTTTTTCCCCCTGAGTTGTGCAGGGCAAATAAAACATGTGTATGACTGAATCCAGCCAATTCTCTGGTTTGAAGATTTATTTATTTATTAAAAATTTATTATTTATTTATTTATTTGGCTGTGCTGGGCCTTAGTTGCAGCATGTGGGCTCCTTAGTTGCAGCATGCGGGGTCTTTAGTTGCAGCATGTGAGATCTTTTAGTTGCAGCATGTGGGATCTAGTTCCCTCACCAGGGATTGAACCTGGGCCCCCTGCGTTGGGAGTGCGGGGTCTTAACCACTGGACTGCCAGGGAAGTCCCTGAAGATTTATTTTTTAACCTTGGACCTTGATGCCCTCAGAGACATTAAAAGTGGTCTCTGCAGACTTTCTGGAAGATGCAACCAGTATTTAATACTGTTTAACACTATCTAATACTTACTATACATTGAGAAGCAGCAATGTAGATCAGGTTTGCCAATTTTATAGAGAAGAAAAATCTCTTATTTCCCTACTCTTCCCTTTTGAGATCAGTTTCTCTACTTTAAGGGCTTATTGGACTCCGAAATATAAGATAAATGTCTTCTGTCGTTCTAGAGCTTCTGTAACTGAAAATTGGGCCATGGTAAATGTTCAAGAAGTCTTAGACATAATTATTACATAATTTTGTTATTACTATTATTCTTCATATTCTCCTCTTTCCTATCTAAGTGATTGGTATCATCATATTCTTAGTTACCCAAGCAAAAAATACAGCAGTCATTTTTTACTTTTATCCATGCATTCTTTTACGGATTAATCCAATTTCAAAATATTCATTGAGTGCCTACTATGTGCCAGTCACCTGTTTGGTTTTTTTTAACATCTTTATTGGAGTATAATTGCTTTACAATGTTGTGTTAGTTTCTGCTATATAACAAAGTGAATCAGCTGTACGTATACATATGTTCCCATATCTCTTCCCTCTTGCGTCTCCCTCCCACCCTCCCTATCCCACCCCTCTAGGTGGTCACAAAGCACTGAGCTGATCTCCCTGTGTTATGCAGCTGTTTCCCAGTCAGCTGTTTTAATTAGTACAAGTCAGGCAGTGAATAGGACAGACAAGGTTTCTGCTTTCTTTGAACTTCCATTCTAGTCAAGGAACTTGTACAATGTACAGTAAATAATGAGATAATTTCATTTAATTGGCAAGTCAATTACTTTACAGAAATCAGGATGTGATATAGAGTGGTGGGGAAAAGAGATTGGTTCTTTTGGATTTTTTTTTTTTTTTTTTTTTTTCGGTACGCGGGCCTCTCACTGCTGTGGCCTCTCCCATGGCAGAGCACAGGCTCCGGACGCACAGGCCCAGTGGCCATGGCTCACGGGCCCAGCCGCTCTGCGGCATGTGGGATCCTCCCGGACCAGGGCACGAACCTGTGTCCCCTGCATCGGCAGGCGGACTCTCAACCACTGTGCCACCAGGGAAGCCTGAGATTGGTTCTTTAAATGAAGTGTGTGTTAGTCCAGGTCCTTTGAGAAACAGATAGCACAACAGGATTAAATGTGTAGGGATTTTTTTTTTGTGGTGGTAAATTACACATAATATAAAATTTACTGTTTTAACCATTTTTAAGTATATGGTTTGGCATTAAATACATTCACATTGCTGTACAACCATCATCACCATCCATGTCCAGAACTTGTTTGTACTCTCCAACCGAAACTCTGTACCCATGTAACACTAACTCCCCTTCCCCCTCCTCCTAGTCCCTGGCAACCACCATTCTACTTTCTGTCTTTATGAATTTGACTACTCTATGTACCTTATATAAGCGGACTCATACTATTTGACCTTTTGTGACTGGCTTATTTCACTTAACATAATGTCCTCAAGGTCCGTTCATGTTGTAGCATGTGTCAGAATTCCCTTTTTTTTTAAACTTTTTGTTTTTAGAGCAGTTTTAGGTTTACAACAAAATTGAAAGGGAGGTTTAGAGATTCCTCTTATACTTTCTGCCCCCACGTATGCATAGCCTTCCCCATTATCAATATGTCATCAAAAGATACTTTTTTTTTTAACCAAGGACGAACCTAAATTGACCCATCGTAATCACTCAAAGGTTCATGGTTTACCTTAGGGTTCACTCTTGGTGTTGTACCTTCTGTGGGTTTAGACAAATGTATAATGGCATATAGTCATCATCATAATATCGGAGTATTTTCACTGCCCTAAAAATCCTCTGTGGTCTACCTATTCATTGTTCCCCCTCCCCCAGCCCCTGCCCTGTAACCACTGATCTGCAACCACTGATTTTCTCCATAGTTTTACCTTTTCCAGAATGTTAAATAGTTGAAGTCATACACAATGTAGCCTTTTCAGGTTGGCTTCTTTCACTTAATAATAATGCATTTAAGGTACTTCCATGTCTTTTCATCACTTGATAACTTCTTTCTTTTTAGCACTGAATAATATTCAATTGTCTGGATAAACTACAGTTTATCTATTAACCTCCTGAAGGACATCTTGGTTCCAAGTTTTGCCAGTTATGAATAAAGCTGCTGTAAACATATGTGTGCAGGTTTTTCTGTGGATTCCTTCCTAAATTTCTAAAGCTGAATATTCCGTTGTATGTGTACCACGTTTTGTTTATCCATTCATCTGTCATTGGACACGTAGGATGCTTCCACCTTTTGGCTGTTGTGAATAATGCTGCTATGAACGTGTGTGCGGAAATATCTGTTCAAGTCCCTGCTTTCTTTTAGGTATATACCAGAAATGGAATTGCTAGATCCTATACTAATTCTGTGTTAATTGTTTTAGGAATTGCCATACCCTTTTCCAGAGCTACTGCACCATTTTATGTTCCCACCATTGTAAGGGTTCCAGTTTTTGTGCATCCTTACTGACACTTGCTATTTTGGGTTTCTTTGATGATAGCCTTCCTAATGGGTGTGAAGTGTATCTCATATTTTTGACTTACACTTCCATAATGGTTAGTGAAGTCATTGAGCATATTTTCATGTGCTTATCGGCACATGTGCTTATTTCACGTGCTTATTGTATATCTTCTTTGGAAAAATGACTATTCAAGTCCTTAGTTAATTTTTAATTGGGTCGTTTGTTTTTTGTTGTTGTTGAGTTCCAGGAGTTCTCATACCAATCCCTTATCTGATGTATGATTTACAAACATTTTCTCCTATTCTGTAGATTGCCTTTTCACTCTGTTGGTACTGTTCTTTCTTACTAATGGAATTTTCATTATTCGGAATATGTAAAGTATACTGTCTATATTATCTAGCTATAAGTAGTGGTTTTTATAAAGTATTTAAATAATAGGAAAGTATTCTGTCAGGCAATTGATTTAATATTCTTAAACTGGCACAAAGTAAAATAAATATCAGTGAAAGAGAAAAGGTTTAAAACATGCCTGTGGCACAAGTATTAATTTTTTCCATGTAATTATATGAAAGAAGATAAACAGCAAACATATTTCTAGTTCATTTTCTGAAAACCTCTAAAACTTTTGTAGAAGATTCAAAATTATCTTATACATTTCTTTTAAAATCTTGTTCCTTTAGAGTTATGTAAAATTAATTATTTAAAAAATTCAAAATTTAAACTATTGTGTTAATCATAAAAAAGTATATTTACCTTTGGTAGTGAAGGTTCATACTAATAATAGTGACTGTTTCTAAACTGTATTACAGTTTAGAAGTACAGTTCCTGAAAGTTGTATTGGTAATCTTAATGGGTTTTTACCCCCCTTATTAAGCTTATACCCTCATATAAGCTTAATTTATAATGTAAATTGCCAAATCCTAACCCTAATTTTTAGTTCTGAAAGTTAGCCTTTTTAGCTGTCGTGCTTTTTTTTTTTTTTTTGCGGTATGCGGGTCTCTCACTGTTGTGGCCTCTCCCGTTGCGGACGCGCAGGCTCAGCGGCCATGGCTCACGGGCCCAGCCGCTCCGCGGCATATGGGATCTTCCCGGACCGGGGCACGAACCCGTGTCCCCTGCATCGGCAGGCGGACTCTCAACCACTGCGCCACCAGCGAAGCCTGCTGTTGTGCTTTTTTTCATGCAAGATTTACTAGTTGTGTATCCTAAACTATTGTCTGTCAGGAGTAAATGGTATGCTGCTGTTATAGCAATAAAATGATTGGATCAAACCAGTACTAAGAGGGACTAGTGTTATGGTTTCAGTATTGAAACACTGTATAATATCAAACCATTCATAATGTGGCCAAGGAGATAGATATATCTAGTGCAAACTTGCCTCCTTTGTAAATTAGGTCAGCCAGTAATTTTTACAGAAATAAAAGACTAGGGCTTCCCTGGTGGCGCAGTGGTTGAGTCTGCCTGCCAACGCAGGGGACACGGGTTCGTGCCCAGGTCCAGGAGGATCCCACATGAAGCAGAGCAGCTTGGGCCCGTGAGCCATGGCTGCAGAGCCTGTGCGTCTGGAGCCTGTGCTCCGCAACGGGAGAGGCCACAGCAGTGAGAGGCCCGCGTACTGCAAAAAAATAAATAAATAAAATAAAATAATTTTAAAAAAAGAAATAAAAGACTATATCATGATTTTATCAAATAGCAAATAGTTCAGAACATTCTTTATTGATCCTTTGTGTTAATCTTGTTGCTTTTTTAGTTTAAAAAATATAGTATTGGTATTTATTTCTTTACATGACCTTGCTTCTCTTCTTTTTCTTAGTTCAAAATAGAGCATACATTTGTACTCCCCTGGTGGGAACATCTCAGGTTATAAGGGATGTTAATATTGCATCTAAGGACTGCATGACAACGCAGAGAACAGTTACTGGTATACAAATGCACATACCACACACCACATTATACACCACCATTCTCCCTTATTCCCTCCCTGCCTTGAATGGGGCAGACAGAATTTACCAAAAACCAGAGCAGAGTTAACCATAAAGAGTTCATTATTTTGGCTTTGGGGCATAAACTGATGGAAAAGAAATTGAGTTTAGTAAATTATGCTATGAATCACTTCTTTGTACATTCACTTATATATTCGTGGTCTCATAATTTATCTGTTCTTTTGGCAAGTTTTTATTGCCTCTCAGGATCTCCATTACCAAGGCCCAGAGGGTGACTTAGTAATTAAGGATGAGGAGTCTAAGACACTTTTTTTCTTCAGCATATGAAGACTGTTTCCTCAGAGATCCAACTCAGCACAGCTCCTGGGAGACATGACTTCTAGAAGAACCCCAGATTTTTTCAAATGACATGTTTTTTTGATGTGAATCAAAAGAGGGGTTCATAATTATCTGATGCCCAGATAATTATGATACTTTACATCTTGACTTTTTGGCAACAGCTTTATGGAGATATAATTCACATACCATACAAGTCTCTCTTTAAGTGTACTGAACTCAGTGGTTTTCATAATATTCACTGAGTTGAACAACCATCAAAGGAATCTTAAAATATGTGGGTTTTTTGACCTTTTTTTAACTTAGCATAGTGTTTTTGAGGTTCGTATCATGTTGTAACATGAATCAGTACTTCATTTCTTTTGATTACTGAGTATTAATCCATTTTGTGGATTTATTTTTTCATCAGTTGATGGACATTTATGTTGTTTACACTTTTTGGCTCTTACTAGTGGCTCTAATGGTGTTATGAATATTTGTGTATAAATTTTTGTATGGATGTATGTTTTTATTTCTCTTGGGTGTATACCTTGGAGTGGAAGTGCTGGATCATATGATAACTCTGTGTTTAATCTTTTGAGGAACTGCCAAACTACTTTCCCAAAGTGTATACACCATTTTACATTCCCACCAGCAATGTATGAGGGTTCCATTTTCTTTACTTCCTTGCCAGCACTTGCTGTTATCTGTATTTTTTATTATAGCTATCCTAGTGGGACCAACTTAAGTCTTGAATCACATATACCTGTGCCTTATCGTTGTGGCCTGTTTTTTCTTGCATTTAATTATGGTGATCCTTGTGTGACTGGCCACCTCTTACGGTTTCTCATTGCTGTACCCTTGTGTTCACCCATCTTTTTGTTCCTCCTTTACTGTGGATCCAGACAGGGCTTGATGACTGATCTTGGATACACCACCACCTGCCCTTGAAGAAGATAGAGGTTTTGATAGCTTCGTATAGAAATAGGTTGTTTCATTTTTTAATTACTGTCATCTGTTCATCTATTTGATAATAGTTATATACTAAAATATATACCTGTGAAGTTGTTTATTCCTGTAAGTTTCATTTGTGGAGAAGAAAAAACTTGCTACTAAATATCTTTTTTTCCTCTCTTTTTCGGAAGTGGTTTACAAAGTGCACGTTAAGTACAAAACTATGGTGTTAGAAGTTAAGTTAATGGTTACAATTCTTGGTGGGTGGAGTGACTGGAAGGGGATTTCTGGAGTGCTAGTTATCTTATGTTTCTTGATCTTGGAGCTAGTTACATAGATGTGTGAGAATTCACCGAGCTATGGACTTAGAGTACATGTGTCTTTGTTATATACTCCAATAAAAACTTAAGTTAAAATTGTTAACATTGTTTAAATCATTTTTAGCACTAGTAAAGGTTTTCATTTGTCATATTAACCACCTTTTAAATAAGTATATTCCATTTTGAGTCATTATATTTACTACCTTAAATTATCACCATTCTTATATGTACATTGAGTTGATGTAGATGCTATAATTTCAAGTCCCCTTGTTCAGCTGCTCATAATTTCAGAGATTTAATGATTTAGATTCTTAGATTAGCTGTAGAAAGTTTGATTTTACGCTCTGCTGTGTTGCTTTAACTGAATGATCTTCAGCAGTTCAGTTTTGGCTCTGGTCATTCTGTATGTATCTAAAACTTTATGAAATGCAGTAGTTGTGCCTACTGTCTATTGGTGAGTTCAGGTTCTCGTTAGAGACTAGAGTGCTATGAAGGAAAGAACCATGAAAGAGAAGCTATATTTATATTAGTTCGTTGTTTATAGTAATATATCTAACATAGTAACCATATAGATGTACAGAAAGTATTTGATGTAATTATCACTTTAAAATGTGATACCAGGAGAAAACCAGTGTTGACTAATCAAAGTCTTTTGAATTCTAATCTTTTTGTCTATTTTTACTATAATAGGTTTTGGAGAAATTGTTTGATTTTGACCAAATATGTTATGCTGCTGAAGTTAGGAAGATACACAGTAAGATCAGTTTTCTGGTTAATAGAAGTTTTGAAGTAGGCTTATGTTCTGTAATCTTTATTTCTAAAAATTGGGTTTATGGGTAAGAGGTATCAGAGAAAATTGACTCGTTACAGCCATTTTATATTCTGATGAGGAAAAGGCAATTCTGCCCTATTACAGGGATATTTTCAGTGGAATCTGAGAACTGCTTAAACAGTATAATAAAACGCATTAACCATCTTTTTAATATCTTATTGTGTCTTCTAGGCCTTCCTTAAAGTTTCCCATGTCTCAATGGACTCCTGAATATAACAAGCTCTATACCTTAAAAGTGGATATGAAGAGTGAGATTCCTTCTGATGCACCAAAGACACAGGAGAGTCTGAAAGGGATCCTCTTGCATCCAGAGCCCATTGGGGCAGCCAGAAGTTTTCCTGCAGGAGTTGAGATGATTAATAGTAAAGTGGGGAATGAATTCTCACATTTGTGTGATGATTCTCAAAAACAAGAGAAGGACATGAATGGTAACCAACAAGAGCAAGAAAAAAGTGTTGTTGTGAGGAAAAAACGCAAAAGCCAGCAGGCTGGCCCTTCATACATGCAAAATTGTGCTAAAGAGAACCAGGGAATATTAGGATTGAGACAACACCTAGAAACACCAAGTGATGAAGATAACGATTCTTCTTTTAGTGATTGTCTTTCTTCTCCTTCATCTAGTCTACATTTTGGAGACTCTGATACTGTGACTTCAGATGAGGATAAAGAAGTCTCTGTAAGACATTCCCAGGCAATTTTGAGTGCTAAAAGTAGAACTCATAGTGCACGGTCCCATAAGTGGCCTCGGACTGAGACAGAATCTGTTTCAGGATTGTTAATGAAAAGACCCTGTTTTCATAGCAGTTCATTAAGGAGACTTCCATGCAGAAAGAGATTTGTGAAAAATAATTCCTCCCAGAGGACACAGAAACAAAAAGAGAGGATATTAATGCAGAGGAAAAAACGAGAAGTGTTAGCCCGAAGAAAATATGCATTGCTCCCCAGTTCTAGTAGCTCTAGTGAGAATGACCTCAGCAGTGAATCCTCTTCCAGCTCATCAACTGAAGGAGAAGAAGATTTGTTTGTTTCTACCAGTGAAAACCACCAAAACAATCCAACTGTTCCCTCAGGTAAAAATTTTGTTTCTTAAGTTTCGGAATAGCATGGAAGCTATTGCGTTGTGTTTGTGCTTATTTTCTTCTACGTTTTAGTGATTTCATTGTATTTAGAAGGAATATGAGGCTCTATTAACTTTAATTTTTAAGCCATATAGATAAATTACCAACTGTAGTATTAAACCATGACCCCAATTCTAAGATACAAATTTTAAAAATTTCTAAAATTTTAAATAGAAAATTTAAAAATTTTCTATTTTTCTGGCAAAAATAAAGCACGAGGTTTTATTGGGGTTTTTTTTGGAAAAAGTTTTTATTTTATACATAATCAGATTATATTTTGTGAGTTGTTGATTTATGGTACAGTTTTTTTTCCCATAGTACTTCTTTAGTACGTTTAACTTTTATGAGTGCCTTTTCAGATAGCTATGTGATGGATTTCTTTCACATTCAACTACAGTAAGAACAATTCTAGTCACTAAAAAAGAACGCTTATTTTTCCTTTAAGTACTCTATTCTTACTGTTTACTCTTCCTTTGTCATGTTCTTTATAACGGAAAAATAATTTCAAGCATTTGAGAGGTAGCTTTTATTCTAATACTGGAACACAAACTTTTAGTCCTGACGGTGCTCAGTAGAGCATATGATTAATCAGTTAAAAATGAATCGATAGATGATTAGCTTGAGTGCGCCCCTCACCACAGTAAATGTTATATTTAACTAGAATAAGATCATGTACAGTCTCTGAAGTGTATATATGTTATATTTAACTAGAATAAGTTCATATACAGTCTCTGAAGTGTATGTTCCATATAAACCATTTTTACAGTTTGTTGTAATTTAAGGTAATTTGATGAAGTGAGCATTGAGTGAAGCCTGAACTGAGGTAAAAGGTTAATTTCTTGTGAAAGTGTAAGGAAAGTGGGGCTGGGAGAGCTTTTTAAACGGCTAAGATAATGGTTTCCAATTACTGACACAGTGCTTTCCTAGTCTTTGCCTGGTGTCCTGCCTGTTGAGGACAAAGCCTACTTACTAGTCTCCTGTGCAGATATGCCATTTCTCCCTCTCCTCTCCTTCTATATGGGTCCCTTCCTTTTCCAAGACACCCTTTCCTCTTCCACGTTTATTTTTCTATTCTTGCCAGAACCCTGAAATCAGCAACTTTGTTCTTAATTTTCATCTTAGCTATGGTTAGTTCATTTTTTATAACCTACCCAAATATTTGTTTTAAAAAGAGTTAATTGAGATCACCTGCAGCTGAAAGGAGGTTCCAGCAACCATTCCCTGAGGTTTCTTGAGAAAGAGGGAGGTGAGAATAGGCATTGTCTTGCTTAATGTCACATTTCACATTTTTCTCAGGTAATTAGAATGTGAAGACTCTAGTTTTGGGAGTAGGAGCAGCAGAGTCCAATTTCTGCTTGAAATTAGTGAGGCAGGATGGTTGGTGATGTAAAGCAGAAGTTTTAAGGACCTGGTATTTGTAGGAAGCATGAGAATAGAGTAAATATAGGCCTGAATCTTTGTTTTTATCTAGGAAGAAAGGAGTTCATATATCCTCAAGTAGTCAAGATAAATGCGAACTCTGTAATTCATTTTTAAATCTTGTTTAGTACTAATTGTAGCACGTGGGTTTTTTAACTGTCTCTCTTGGAAGAATTACATTATTTTCAGACATTATCCTTGTTTGTCTCCGGAAACACAAATCCAAAAGTTGAAGCCAAGTACTCCTGATGTTTTCTGGTTCCTAGATCAGTGTTTTAAACTAGTTTTTTTTTTTTTAAACATCTTTATTGGAGTATAGTTGCTTTACAAGGGTGTGTTAGTTTCTGCTTTATAACAAAGTGAATCAGCTATACATATACATACATCCTCATATATCCTCCCTCTTGTGTCTCCCTCCCACCCTCCCTATAAACTAATTTTTAATAATAAAACATTTAAAAAATATTAAAAAAACCCACACACACAAAAATAAAAGTCAGATGTCTTAAAAGTAAGTTACTAATTTATTTGCATATATAAAATGTTGAATAAGTGTCAATTTAGAAATATTGCTTATTGGTACCCAGATTTTCTGATAACAGTTTTATTCACACAGGCACCTTAGACTTTGGTGACTTGGTGATTGCTAGAACCACTTTTTAAGTCATTAGACAGTTTTTGTTTTGTTTTGTTTTGTTTCGTTTTTGCCGTACGCGGGCCTTTCACTGCTGTGGCCTCTCCCGTTGCGGAGCACAGGCTCCGGACGTGCAGGCTCAGCGGCCATGGCTCACGGGCCCAGCCGCTCCACGGCATGTGGGATCTTCCCGGAGTGGGGCACGAACCCGTGTCCCCTGCATCGTCAGGCGGACCCTCAACCACTGCACCACCAGGGAAGCCCATCCCTCACTTTTTTTTTTTAGTGGAGAATTCAGAACAATTTCTGACATCACACCATTTAATTTGTTTTATATACTACATATTTCCTGCAAACTGGTGGATCTAAAAGCTTGCTTAGATTTAGCAACTCTTCCTTGGTGGTGCTGTGTACTTTCTGTTGCATCGCATGTTAAAATTGATTAGAGGTTTCAGATGGTGTCATCCTGATCCTTCCAGTATAAAGTTCCCCATCAACATTTCATGTAAGACTTTCAGCAGCTTTGATGATCTTGCCTAGATCCATTATTTCATTAGGGGTTGCAAAATGCTGACTTTCTATCATTCTGTTACATTTATTAACGGAGGTTATTTCATAAGGAAGAATTCTCCCTGCATCAGCTAATTGTTTACTCTGAAATGAAGGTGATAGAGTAAATGTAAGATGAATGCTTGAGTCTTTACCTTCATTTACCACTTTTCAGAATAAACTTTAGCAATATTCAGAGAGGTTTTTCATTTTCAATTATCATTTTGAACTCATGAATTTTAGCATAGTTGATGTGTTGCAGTCTTTTTATTCTTTTTGATGTTCAGATACTTTCATCTTTGGCCAGCGGGAGCATCTTCAAGTTGGTTTGTGTCCTTTTTTAAAAAATTTTATTTATTTTTGGCTGTGTTAGGTCTTCGTTGCTGCGCACGGGCTTTCTCTAGTTGCGGCGAGCAGGGGATACTCTTTGTTGCTGTGCGTGGACTTCTCATTGTGGTGGCTTCTCTTGTTACGGAGCATGGACTGTAGGCGCGCGGGCTTCAGTAGTTGCAGCACGTGGGCTCAGTAGCTGTGGCTCTCAGGCTCTAGAACGCAGGCTCAGTAGTTGTGGCACACGGGCTTAGTTGCTTCACGGCATGTGGGATCTTCCCAGAACAGGGCTGGAACCCGTGTCCCCTGCATTGGCAGGCAGGTTCTTAACCACTGCGTCACAAGGGAAGTCTCTGGTTTGTGTCCTTTTGATGCCACTCCACTAGTCTTTGATAACTTCCTTACTCTCTGATGTAACAAGATAGTCCAGATTCATCCTTTACATTTCCTCTTCCAAACCTGGAACCAGTCATTCCAAGCACTCCTGATTTCCTTTTATTGAGAAGTGATAGTTAGAAGCTATCCACTGGGAACGAAAGTGCTCATTGTTCTACTGGGTTATCATTGCTTTTTGTCTTTCTTAATGGACAGAGTTAGGAATGTAAAGATTTTAGAAAGATAAATCATTAATTCATATGACTATTTCCATTGAAAATTTAGGATTAGGGTTTTTATGTAAGCTTGTGTTTTATTTTTGGATTTCTTTACTATCACATTGAAAATCTGGATTCTTAACACTATTAATTCCTTTTTTATTCTATACAAACTATAAATACATAGACATAAGTGAACACTCATAAAGGAATGTAAATGAAAATCTCTACAATTATTATTAACAGTAATTCTATTGAATATAATGAAAGATTTTTCTGTGTGGTTCCTTTTTTGCCCTTGGCTGGTTTTCTGTGTGGTTATGCCACCAATTTAATATGCATTTAGGATCATTTGTTTTGTGGTTGTTGCAAAGGATTTTGTTTTGTTTTTTAAGAGATTTGTAAAAATTGTTTAGTTTTGCTTTTTAATTATGTGAAATATTTACCTGGTTCCAAAGTCAAAACTTTTAAACAAGATATATTCATTGAGGTCTAGTTTTCCACCTCTGCCCTCTCTTCCTATCTTTTTCTCCCTAATAGATAATCATTTTTCACTAGTTTCTGTTTTAGTTTGTTCCATTTTTTTCTCTTCAAAAATATTAGGGCTTCCCTGGTGGCACAGTAGTTAAGAATCCGCCTGCCAGTGCAGGGGACATGGGTTCAAGCCCTGGTCCGGGAAGATCCCACATGCTGTGGAGCAACTTAGCCCGTGCGCCACAACTACTGAGCCTGCGTGCCACAACTACTGAAACCCGCGCACCGAGAGCCGAGCTCCGCAACAAGTGAAGCCACTGCAATGAGAAGCCTGTGCACCGCAATGAAGAGTAGCCCCCGCTCGCCACAACTAGAGAAAGCCCGCGCGTAGCAACAAAGACCCAACACAGACAAAAATAAAATAAATAAAATATATTTATTTAAAAAATTATCAAATATATGTGTGTGTGTATATATATATATATATATATATATACATACGCACACACATACATACATCCTCCCCTTATCTTACTCAAAACATATCTCTTTCTTTCACTTAACAATGTATACAGTCGTTAGAGTATAGAGATATATTAGAGGAATAAAAGTTTATATATGATGAGATATAAAGGATATATAGGCTTTCATTCCTCTATTCATTCTTTTTCATTCCTCTTTTATTTTTTTCCACAGGTCCACAGTACTCCATTGTATAGTTATACCCTAATTTGTTCAACTAGTCCCCTATCGATGAACAGTTTGCAGACTTTTACTATTATGAATAGCATTGCAGTGAATAGCTTTTTGTATATGTCATTTAATAGTTTTTGCCATTGTGTCTTTGGGATAGAATTCTAGGAGGGAATTGTTGAGTCAAAGATAAAAGAGTATGTTATTTTAAAAATATGGCCAGATTTCTCTGAGAGGATCGTAACCATTTTGGGTCCATCAGCAGTGTGTGAAAGTGCCTATTTTCCCAAAGCCTTTCCAGCAGAATTAGTTGTCAGATTTTAATTTTTGGCCCATCTGAGAGGCAAGAAATAGTATGTCAGTACTTTTTTAATTTGTATTTTTTATGACTAATGTTTGTGTGTCTTTTCATGTATTTAAAGGTCATTTGCATTTCTTGTGATCAATCTATTCATTTCACTTGCCTGTTTTTCTGTCGGAATGTTGGTCTTCATTCTTGCATTCATTTTTAGAAGTTTTTTTATATATTAGAGGTATACATCCTATATAACACATTTTCCTCAAATTGGTCATTATTTTTTTGACTCTGCAATACTTCTTAACCTTGCAAAAATTTCTTTGAATTAGTCACATTTATTGACCTTTACTGTTTCTGGGTTTTTGAATCATAATTAGGAAAGTTTTCCCCACTCCAAGTTTAAAAGGAAACTAACCCATTTCCCCCCTAGCCCTTGTATTGTTTACCTTTTTTTTTTTAAACATATAAAGCACAGATCTATTTGATGTTTGTCCTCATGTACAGTGTGAAGAATGGATCCTTTTTGTCTCATGTGGCTATCCAGTTATCCCAAACAAATCATTAAAAACTTTCCTATTGACTTGAGTTGCCACCCTTGTCATATGTTAAATTTCCATAAGTATTTGGATCTATTTATGGAGCTTTCATACTGTTCCATTAGTTGGTCTGCCTGTCCACGCACTAGAAGCACACTGTTTTAATTATAGACTCTTTCATGTTTTCCTGGTTATTCTTGCCTGTTTATTCTTCCAAGTGAACTTATAATCAACTTTTTATCTGAGGATGGTGGTAGTGGGGAGACACATGATGATATTTTTATTGGGATTGTATTTGTAGGCTAACTTAGAGTGATCTGACATCTTTAGGATTTTGGGTATTCCTCTTCCAGCATATGGAATGTCTTTTCATTTACTGAAATCTAGTTTTGCATCTTTTTTTAAAAATATATTTATTTTATTTATTTATTTTTGGCTGTGTTGGGTCTTCATTGCTGTGCGCGGGCTTTCTCTAGTTGCAGCGAACGGGGGCCACTCTTCGTTGCAGTGTGCGGGCTTCTCATTGCAGTGGCTTCTCTTGTGGAGCATGGGCTCTAGGCGCACAGGCTTCAGTAGTTGTGGCACGTGGGCTCAGTAGTTGTGGCTCATGGCCTCTAGAGCACAGACTCAGTAGTTGTGGCGCACGGGCTTAGTTGCTACACGGCATGTGGGATCTTCCCGGACCAGGGGTTGAACCCGTGTCCTCTGCATTGGCAGGCGGATTCTCAACCACTGTGCCACCAGGGAAGCCCCCTAGTTTTGTATCTTGCAGGGGATGTTTTACAGGTGGTTTTTTTTTGTTTTTTTTTTAACAGCTTCATTGAGGTATAATTTACCTACCATAAAATTCATCCATTTTAAGTATACAATTCAGTGATTTTTAGTAAATTCAGAGCTGTGCAGCCATTACTGCAGTACAGTTTCAGAACATTTCCATTAATCCCCAAAGATCCTGGATCCCTGTTTGTTTATAGTTAATCCCTGTCCTGCCCTCATTTCCGCATACAGCCTCTAATCTGTTGCTGTCTGTATAGACTCGCTTTTTCTGGACATTTCATATAAATGAAATCATACAATATGTGGTCTTTTGTGTCTGGCTTCTTTCACTTAGCATAGTGTTTTTGAGGTTCATCCATGGTGTAGCAGATATCAGTACTTAGTTTCATTTCATTTTAATTTTAATTTAATTCTATTCTGTTCTACTTATTTTATTATTTAGTTCCTTTATAGTATTCCATTGTATGGATTTGTTTACCATTAGTCAGGTGATGGACATTTAATTGTTTTTAGTATTTGACCATTGTGAATAATGCTGCTATGAACCTTTGGGTACATATTCTTTGTGTATGTATATGTTTTCGTTTCTGTTGGATAGATACCCAACAGAAGAGTCCCAAAGAAGAGTCAAAGCTGTTAAAACTTCAGTCACTTTTGTGACTGCAAAAGACAGGAGCAGTAGCGTAACAGGAAGATTCTTTTGATAGTAATTAGCACCAACTTGTTGAGTAGTTACGGCATGGTGATATACTTCATGTAAAGAGCCTGAGTTTAGAATTGAAATTAGGTGTTAATTCCAAGTGTTGCTCATGTTTGCTTGACAAGTCGTTTAAACTTTCTAAGTTTCAGTTTCTTCATGGAGCTAGACGTGCAGAATATTATACATGGGACAAAGTATGTGCTTACATATTGGAAGCTATTCTTGTTATTGGCATCATACCAGACTTAAGGCACAGGGGGACCAGAATAATCAATGATTTTGGGGGGTTCTTGAAGACCTCTGTCAGAGAAACCATTGTTTTTGTTACCATTGTTACACTACCCAGGTTATTACATTTTATTTTTCTCATGATGTATTAATACATTATTGACGGGGATTTTTGCTGAAACTACATCTCCAGTCAAAAATGTGTTAAAAAGTACAAGCAAAATAAGTAATCTTAAAAGAAATAGCTAAATCACCTGCAGTCCCATCACTCTTAGCTGCACTCAAGCCTCTCATCCTTTAATATTTCTACATGTAAATGACATGAAAATGAAATTGGCCCAATAAGAAGTGACCTATTGTCTTGATTTTTTAAAAGCTGTATTAAGGTTAACTTCATAATTTTAGGAATATTTCCTTTAAATAGTGTTTTAAATAATAGTCATTCTAAAGATGCCCAAATCTTGCCTAATTGTGATTATTATTTAGTTACATGATTTTTATGTATTATGTTCAAGTTATGCTTATAAAGATTCTTTTTAGAAAAATGTTTAAGCAATAGAGTAACAGTGCCTAAATGAGTTATTTATATAACTTTTAGTTATACAATCTCTGTGTTCATAAAAAATTATATAAATTGAATTTTAATGCATTAGCAAAGCTAGATTTGTATCATTTATCATTGGAACTTCAAAATGTTACATTTATATTTGACTTTGCATAACTGTGTAAAAGGTGTTTAATAATGTTAGGTGATTTTTTTTTTTACAGGCTTGTAAAGAAATTTCATGTATACGTATATGGAGAAAAATCACTAATAAAGCTGATATATAGATGTAGCTTTTCTCCATGTAAAGTGGTAATGTCCAGTTGGTGGGTTAAAATAAGAGAGGTTTTTTTTTAAAAAAAAAATCCATGGTCTTTTATTTTTATATATAATGCTTTTAGTTTTAAATATATGATTGCCTGTGTACGCTTACCTTAAGCTGCATCGTGTATGTGATTACGAAGAATTAGAAAAGTAATTTGGAAATTGAATCGATAATATTATTTTAAATAGCCACTGAGTGCTGCTATTTTGTTTTTCTCTGCCTATATTTATGCTGTTAAAAATACATTTGACCTGAACATGTGTATGTGTGTAATCTTTAGAACTTAGAAACTACTTTAAAAACTTTGCACATAATTTTTAAATCTTAATTTTTTTCTATTTAATGGATAGAACAATTTGTAAGTATTCCAAAATAGAAATATTATGGAATTTTTTTTTTTTGCGGTACGCGGTCCTCTCACTGTTGTGACCTCTCCCGTTGCGGAGCACAGGCTCCGGACGCGCAGGCTCAGCGGCCATGGCTTACGGGCCCAGCCGCTCCGCGGCACCTGGGATCCTCCCGGATTGGGGCACGAACCCGTGTCTCCTGCACCGGCAGGCGGACCCTCAACCACTGCGCCACCAGGGAAGCCCTGGAATATTTTTAAAATAACTATTTCTCCAATCAGATCACCTTTTATTGCCTCTGTGGTTTACCAGTGCCTTCCTTGTTATCCTCTTTGGAGTATCAGAGAGCATGTTATCGATCTTTGTCATGGGCTTGTAACCTCCTCCAGATAGTGGCCAGCTTTTGAAGTAGTGCAGATATTTGATGATGTTGAGGTATATTAGAGATGAAATTCCAGGTTGTCTAGGAATGGTGCCTCGGGTGAAGGAATGTAGACTGCGTAAATTCCACAGTGAGAAGAAAGTTGAGCCATTTGTTGTCATTGTGCTAAGCAAGAGTTCTGTAAGAGTTGGATAAAAATGAATATATGGTATCAATGGAATGCCACCGTGCTAGTAGAAAATGTAATGAAGAAAGGGAGCATGTTTACAAGAGCAGCAAAGAGAATAAAGAGTGTAAGAATAATCTCAATAGGAGTATATTTAGCTTCTTTGAAGAAAATTATGTAGCTTTATAGAGAGTTACAATTATAATCAAACCAAACCCTCACTTTTTCTACAGGTTTATAAATATGATATTGGACAGATATGTTCTTGGATGAAAGTATGTATATTATAGAGATATCAGGACTTTGTTAGTGATGCTTAATGCCAATCCAGTCCAAATCTCAAGAATTTTTCTCTCCCCTTGATTTTATAATCCTGAAGAATAATTAGAAAAACCTGAATCTACTAAGTATCAAAATAGAATTATTCCAGTCTTTTCAACAAATAGTGTTGGGACAGTTATGGATCTACATGCTAAAAAGGTGAATTTAGACCTTTTATATCATGTCAGACACAGAAATTAACAAAATGGATCACAGACTTAAATGTAAGAGCTAAATTGTATAACTTCTAGAAGAAACATACAAATTCTTAGTCACCTTTGGTTATGCAGAGATTTCTTTAAAAGGTCACCAAAAACATGATCCATTAAAGAAATAGCTGATTTGGGCTTCATCAAAATGAAAGACTTTTATGTTTCATAAGACACCATTAAGAAAATGAAAAGAATATATACTACTGTATATACTACTATACATGCAGTAGAACAGCTATAATACAAAAGAGATGGTAACAATTAGTGGCGAAGATGTAGAGAAAATGGAGCCCCATTTTCCTGGTGGGAATGTAAAACTGAACAGTCACTTAGGAAAACAATTTGGCACTTCATTAAAATGCTAAACATAAATTTACCATAGTATTTAGAAATTACATTCCTAAGTATTTACCCAAGAAAAATGAAAGTACATGTATGCCTGAAGTACGTGTATTTATTTGTAATAGCCAAAAGTGAGAAAAATTCAGATGTCCATCAACAGAAGAATGGATGAACAAACTGTGATGTATTCATATGATAGGATACTGCCCAGCAGTAAAAAAGAATGAACTATTGATACACACAACATGAATAAATCGCAAAATAAGTACACTCAGTGAAATAAGCCAGATATGAAAGGATATGTAATGTATTACTCCATTTATATTGAGCTCTTGAAAATACAGATCAATCCATAATGACAGAAAGCATGTTAGTTGTAGGGATGTAGGGATGGGGTTAGAGGGACAATGATTGACTGAAATAGGGCATGTGGGATCTTTTTAGGGTGTTGGAAATGTTCTAAAACTGGATTGAGGTGATGTCTATGCTCCATAAACACACTAAAATCAGTGAAATGTACACTTAAAGTGGGTGAAATTTTAAACTCTCAGTATTCTTATTATGGGAAAATTCTTATCACAAGATATTACTTGTAAACTGTTGTCTGATCTTTACATTGACAGGTGATAGTAATGAAGAGAGAAGAATGTTTTAAAAAAAGACATTTTATCCCTAGATTTGTGGAAAATATAGCAAGAGAAGAAATGGAGCATAACTTTTCTTTTTTGTTGTTATTTACTTGACCATTTTAAAGTATGCAGTTCAGTAGTTTTAAGAATATTCACGTTGTTGTGAAACAGATCTCCAGAACTTTTTCTTCTTGCAATCTGAAACTCCATACCCATTAAACAACTCCCTTTTCCTTCCGCCTCACAGGTCTGGTAACCACCATTCCATTTTCTCTAGGAATTTGACTACTTTAGATGCCTCACATAAGTGAAATCATACAGTGTTATTTTGTGACTGGGTTATTTCACTGAGCAGGGCCAGATTCTATTTATAATCTTATCTAATGCCATAAGTAAAAATTAGTTCTAGGTGAAGTAAATATTAAGGAAACACATTGCACCAAATATAGTATGTACCATCTTCTAGATGAGTGAGCACTTTCTGAACTTGGAATACTTTAGAAAAGAACACGTACAAAAAAATTACAGATTTTGTAGCACAAAACTGAAAAGCTACTGTGTTTTTCTTAAAAGAATACCATATTACATAAATTATAAAACCTTGAAGAAAACTTACAGAGAGTGTGGTGTCTTCATTTTAGATATTAAAGGGTTGATATCTTATAGAATGTGAATATCTTACGTAAGATCTTAAATCAGTACTTTTAGATATTACAGTATTAATATCTTTATATAAGATTATACAAATTCTTATGGAAACTACTAAAAGTTTGTAAGGAACAAACAAAAATCATAAGAGGAAACAAATGTGCAAATTAAGAGAGTAAGTACTGTTTTCACTTTGCATAGTGAGCTCTGGTTTTAAAAACTTTGGTTTGACAGATGAATTTTACTTTTGTAATGAATTTCAGTCTTCAAAGTCAAAATAAAAATTTTGTCTTTAAGTTAGCTGACAGGCATATGCTCTTTATTTTTTTAATTGAAGTATAGTTGATTTACAACGTTGTGTTAATTTCTGCAAAGTGATTCAGTTTTATATATATATATATACATCCTTTTTTTGTAGTCAGTTAAACATATATATACAAAGTGATTCAGTTATACACATATATATATATATATATATATACATCCTTTTTTTTTTTTTTTAGTATTCTCTTCCATTGTGGTTTATCATAGGATACCGAATATAGTTCCTTGTGCTGTATAGTAGGACCTTGTTGTTTATCCCATATGCCCTTTAAATGTTTTTTCTTTTTGTTTCCAGGAAATATTGATGAAGATGTTGTGGTGATAGAAGCTTCCTCCACTCCCCAGATCACTGCCAATGAAGAAATTAATGTTACCTCAACTGACAGTGAAGTGGAGATAGTAACAGTTGGGGAAAGCTATCGGTAAGATTTTAATTCCTGGTTGTATATTTGAAGTTTTAGATGTAAATGTTTAGACCCATTTGTGCTGCAGATATTTGCATTTTTTTACTTTTTTTTTCTTTACCTAGTTTTAGTGTGTGTATACCAACCAGATTAGTGGTTGTCAAACCAGACTGTATTAGATTCATCTGGGAAGATGATAAAATATATATTGTTGCCTGGATCATAGCCCAGACCAGCTGAACCAGAATCTTAGGAATCAGTATTTTTTTAAGCACCCCAAGTATACAGTGAGTGTTGAGTCATTGCTCTAGATAAACATCAGTTTTACTTGGTGTTTTATAAAATTGAATTTGTTTTATGATTCAGAAAGTTCACAAACTCCTCTGAAATTTAGATGTGAATAGTACATAAGTATTGGGAATGATATTGGTATCTCATTAATACCAGTGATGTTTATGCTATTTTGGTAGGACAACTTAGTATAAAACATAGTTTTTGGATTTTTTTGTCCTTCACTCAGTAATTTTATATAAGCCCTGTAGTAAAAAATGAATGATATATCCTCATTTGTTTTGATAAATAACTGGAAATGACATTGCCCTTTTGAGAATCACTTTGACGGAAAAAAAAGGAGAGAGAGACCCTAACACAATTCATTTTGTGCTTTAGATGATTACAAATACTGGTAAAGGAGGCAGTGAAGTACTCCTCTCTTTCGTCTGATACACCAAACTGTGGATGAATCTTAATTTTTGTGTTGGAATGAATTTAGAAATGCATTTGCTTATTGTATTTTAATTTGTTATTGATTTAAGAAAAAAGCATTCTTATTTTGGAAGCATGTTACAATCATACCTAGAATGTGCTTCTTTACTTGCCACTTTCCCATTGGAGTACTACTTCTAATGGCATGGAAGAGAGCACTCTATAATATATCCCTGTTTAAGTTTTAAATGATTTTTCCAGACTCCGAGGAAAATTGATACTCCACAGTACGTGCCACAGTTATTCTGTGACTGTCCATAGTGGTTGGTACAACGCTGACTCAGTTTTTATGAGCTATAACAATTGTTGAAACTAAGGACCTGTTTTTTCATGGAACTGGAGAGCTTTCTTTTCATGTAGACGCTTAAATGTTCAAGCAGATGCGTTTACATAGTGATAGACAGTGCTCTTGAAAAAGACACACAGTGCTCATTAGCCGTATTTATTTTCCTTATGGTTACCTAGAATATTAACTTTCTCACTTTAGCTGGCTCTTGGCCCTTCCTGTTCAAGAGAGAATGTATCTGTGTTTCAGATCCCTTTGTGTCAAGATTTGACAGTTGCCACTAATTATAGGGGTGACTAAGGCCTCTGTGAAACTGTTCCTCATACATCAAATTTTTTGCTGGTACTTTACTCAGCATTATATTTGGAGTTAGGACATCCTGTGGAGTTTTCACAGAAGTGCTGCATAGTGGACGTGGAAGTTTCTGCAGCTGTTAACAGCTTCTAAGCAATAATAGACTACTCAGTCTCTCATCAAAGACTTGGTTTCTCAAGAATTTTAAATGGTGATCATTCTTATCTAAAACCATTTCAGCTTGAAATATTTGTTTACCTTCATGCCTTAATCTATACAATTCTTGCTGGAACACACGGTCTTTTTTTAAAACTCTGTCTCAGGATTTAACCTCTGTACTTCTGTTACTTGAAAACTTAATTTTAAAATTTGAACTTCTTTCTAAACTTTTAGGCTCTGTAATTGCTGAGGCCATCGTCAGCTCAGTTTGAACTTCGGAGTTCTCTTCTGAGTGGTCAAGCTTATACGATGACTGCATGTTAGTGGATCTGGCTCACTTTTTCCATACATAGTGACAATAAGCTTATAGGCAGTTTTACATTCAGTTTGGGCAGGAGAAGAAACCAACTTCGTAAGCCCCATCTTTCTAAAACATATTTATCTTTCTCTCCTTGAAGCCTGAGGACTGCATATTCTACATACTATCCCTCTGTACCCTTAGTCCAGATCATTACAGTGAATCCTTTAAGAATTTTTAAAAATAAAATATATGCTGTAAGTAATTTAGTACAATAAAGCATTCGGTGTTGAGGGTTTGTGATTATATGCCTTTAAAGCCTAAAGCAGCTCAAACGATGATGTTTCTTATAGTAAACTAGCTACAACTATCCGTACCTCTCCTGATGGCAAGAACTCTCTCCGGTGCTTTGAATCTCTTTTAGACAGTCCCAGAAACTTAGCTTGGTTTGGGACTCCCAAAGCCATGCTTTGCAGATCCAATCTAAACTAAACATAGAAGATCATGTGAACGTTAAATGTTTAGGGTGTTGATATTTTTGTTACTAAACCTGTGGTGAATAATTTTAAGTATTAACATAAAATGTAAATAATTGATTATAACCCAGGTGAATATTCAAAGTAAACATTGAAAAGGGAGCAGCATTCTTGAAACAGAATCCTGTATTTTACACCAGTGATTGGTCTAACATATCATTTTTCATTTTCTGAGGTCAGTTGATTGGTGAACATTTGTTGAACATTTAATTCAGCAGATGTTTATTGAGTGCTAGACATTATGCTAGTCAGAATTTTAAATTCTATTATGATTATTTCTCTGAGAATTCTTTTTTTTTTTAATTTATTTATTTATTTTTGGCTGCGTTGGGTCTTCGTTGCTGTACACGGGCTTTCTCTAGTTGCAGCAAGCGGGGGCTACTCTTCATTGCAGTGTGCGGGCTTCTCATTGCGGTGGCTTCTCTTGTTGCGGGCTTCAGTAGTTGTGCGTGGGCTTCAGTAGTTGTGGCTCGCGGGCTCTAGAGCCGAGGCTCAGTAATTGTGGCACACGGGCTTAGTTGCTCTTTGGCATGTGGGATCTTCCCAGACCAGGGCTTGAACCCTTGTCCCCCGCATTGGCAGGCAGATTCTTAACCACTGCGCCACCAGGGAAGCCCCTCTGGAGAATTCTTGAATGAAGAATTTCACAACTTAGTTTGTAAGAAAGGCTTATGATTTCTTAGGTAACTAAAAATTTTGTTATTTAAGGTCTCGTTCAACCCTTGGACACAATAGATCTCACTGGAGCCAAGGTTCAAGTTCTCATACAAGTCGGCCACAGGAACCACGGAACCGCAGTAGGATTTCTACTGTTATACAGCCCTTGAGGCAGAATGCAGCAGAAGTTGTGGACCTTACTGTTGATGAAGATGGTAAGTTGGAGTACTAGCAGTGTAGAATTATGAAGAAGATTTGCTAAAATGAAGTATCTTAATATGCTAGAAACTTCTATTGCTGCTTAATGGTAATATATATTAAATTACAGGGAAGTTGCCAGGTATCCTAATGTTATTTTTCAATTAATATAATAACCTCAGTTTGTAAGTTGTGTCTAAAAATTCTCTCTGATTATTACTTCATTGCTTGTTAGTTATTTTCTTAGAAAAATATTATTTTTACAAGAGGTGGTTTGATCTATCCTCAGACTTATGTGTTATTGATACTTTCATTTATAATATTGTTATCATACTTTAACTTTGCTATGAAAAATAGAAACAGCACTTTAAAAATACAGAACAGGAAAGCAATATAACTGAGTTTAAATGGTTAATACTGGTTATTTGAAATGTTCGATTTGCTTTTAAAAGTTGTGTTATCCTTCAGTATAATAATATGGTTACCTTATGTGCTGCTCAGCTTTAGTGTTTTGTTTTGGCTTACAGCTGCACCCAAGTAACTGAGGAAATAAAGCTAGAGTTGGAAAACAGAGGTTAGGGAAAGTGGTAGCAAGTATGAATATATGAATACATATGTGAATTTCCCCTCATATTGACAATTGTCTTCAGATAGTAATAGTTACATCTTAGAAAGAAATGGTCAATCATAATTTCCTTAAGGAGACAGTAAGCCATATATGAATTTGTTAATTTTGGCAGTTAGCTATAAATTGGAAAAGATACATTCGGTAGGTAGGAAGAGTTAGGGGCCTTGTGCAACCAGCTCTCATATCGGCTGTTTGCAGTTTGGATGATCATAACTTTCAGAGTAGCAGTACTTTGGAATTAAGATGTTTATTAAGGGCTAATTTATTCCCATTGTCTACATTTCATTTAACAATGTCTCGGTTTTTATTTTGAAGCACCATAAATTATCTGTAAGGCAGTGGTTAATACAATAGGGATTAATTAAAGATTACTCAATTAAATATTGATGGCTCTTTTGGAAACTTTTTGTGTGTTGTTCCATGTGACACCTGCCATCCAGTAAAGTAACAAAAGGTGACAGAGTAGCCTTTTAACCCACTAGAATTTAGTTCAAACAGGATACTTTTACATTTAGGTTAAAAGTATTCCAGTGATCAGCAGATGCCCCCTTCTCCCTACTGGTTTCTTTTAGTGGAAGGCTTCTATCTTATTAAAAATAAATTCAAAACTTAAGTTTATCAGTTAGAACAGTGGTTCTTACCTACTGGCCATTTTGTGCCCCTAGAGACATTTGGCAATATCTACAGACACTTTTGGGTCTCACAGTTGGGGGAGAGTGCTATTAACATCTAATGGGTAGAGGCTGGGGTTGCTGCTAAACATCCTACAGTGCAAAGGACAGTCCACCCTGACCCCCCTCCCACCTCCAACAAAGAATTATTCAGCCACTGTCAATACCAATAAGACTGAGAAACTGAGATAAATAAACTATTTGCAAATCAACAGAGGTTCCTCCCTCCCCCTTTTACGTTTAGGCAAATATATTTCTTTAAGCATCTGAAGTACAGGGTCCCATATAGACTAACAGGTACTATTTGTGTTTCAGGAATCAGCGGACCTCACTTCATTGTATAGAATAGTTGTCCTCTCTTTGTATATCACATTTAAAGAGTGATAATTCAGGTCTAATTATTGTGACTGTGCTTTGCACAGATTTATTCCCATTATTCTTAATTTTTAAACAATCATTTAACAATTAGGGTCTAAAGTATAACTCATTCATAAGTTAAGGTCTGCCTGAAATTTCTTTTAATTTCTACTATAAAAACTTTAATTTTTATTAGAAAGCACTGATGAATATTAATATTGGCAAAAAAATTTGGGGGAAAAACATACAAAAAGACATGTAACAAAGAAATTAAAATGGTTATTAAAAATCATAGCTAATGTTTATTGAATGACTACTGCTTGTAAAGCATCATATAAAGTACTTTATATGTGTGATCTCTGTTTATCCTAACAACAGTTCTATGAAGAAAATTCTGTACTTTCCTAGTTCTACAGGTGGGGAAATAGAGAGTAGTTAAGTAATTTATCCTAGATCATACTGTCAGTGATGAAATCAGAATTGCTATCCAAGCTGTGTGACTCTAGAATCCATAATGTAACCAGAGAAAGTACAATTTGTATACTGTTCTAACAGCCTGTGACAATGTGTATGGACATAGCAGAGGGACTTTTACTTTGCCTCTTTTCTTTGTGATCAGAAAACTTACATGGTCATTACCCAAAGAAACTATGTTAGTCCTTTGAATTACTGGAATATACATATATGTGTTGGGTTTTTAAAAATGCAATAACATGTCATTTTAATGTTGCAGTTTAACTTTATGAAAACTTTTTTTTAACTGTATATTGTACTTACTAGAGGGTTCATATTTTGTTTTAATAACTATCATAAAAATGTTAGCTTTTATTAAAATATAACGCATTACCTAATTTGTTTTGAAATGCTAAATAAACATTTTCTGTATTGTAGAACCTACTGTAGTACCAACCACTTCCACGAGAATGGAATCACAAACCACAAGCGCTTCCATTAACAATTCAAATCCATCTACCTCTGAGCAGCCCTCTGATACTGCTTCAGCTGTCACTAGTAGCCAGCCCTCCACAGTGTCAGAGACTTCACCTATGCTTGCAAGCAATAGTATGAGTGGTACTTCTACAGGAGGTATGTAAAAAAAGAAAAAGAAAAAACAAGAAGAGCGGGGAGGGGACTCTTTGTTAGAAAAAGGATTGTTGTTTTTAAGATTTTAGCTGTGTTAGCAAGAGTGTATTCTTAGAATAAGCATCATATGTGAACAAAGTGGTCTCTATTAGAATTAGACTATGACTTCATATTTGAGTCTGTGTGCTATGTTACTGGAGTATTATAGCTCAACTGAAAGAGATGGGGGAGAATTGAATGGCTGACACCAAAAATACAAGCAACAAAAGAAAAACATAGATAAACAGGACTTCATCAAATTTAAAATTTTTGTACATCAAAGGAAATTATAAGAAAGTGAAAAGATAGCCTACAGAATGGGAGAAAAATATTTAAAAATCATATATTGGATAAGGGTCTAGTATCCAGAATATATAAAGAACTTGCACAACTCAACAATAAAAAGAAAAGCAGCCCAGTTTTAAAATGGGCAAAGAATTTACATAGGCATTTTTCCAAAGAAGAAGGTCATTTGTACTAATGACCAAGAAGCACATGAAAACGTTATTAGTTATTAGGGAAAAGCAAATCAAAACCAGAATGAAATTCCACTTTACTCTCACCAGGATATCTATAATTAAACAAAACAAAAACAAAGAACAGGAAATCAGAAGATAAGCAGGGTTAACAAGGATATAGAGAAATTGGAACCTTTATTTTTCTTTTTATAAATTTATTTATTTTATTTTATTTATTTTTGGCTGCGTTGGGTCTTCATTTCTGCAGGCGGGTTTTCTCTAGTTGCGGCAAGCAGGGGCTACTCTTCGTTGCTGTGCACGGACTTCTCAGTGCGGTAGCTTCTCTCATTGCAGAGCACGGGCTCTAGGTGCGCGGGCTTCAGTAGTTGTGGCACGTGGGCTCAGTAGTTGTGGCTTGCGGGCTCTAGAGCGCAGGCTCAGTAGTTGTGGTGCACGGGCTCATTTGCTCTGCAGCATGTGGGATCTTCCTGGACCAGGGCTCAAACCCATGTCCCCCGCACTGGCAGGTGAATTCTTAACCGCTGAGCCACCAGGGAAGCCCCTGGAACCTTTATTAATATCTGGTGGGAATGTAAAATGGTGCAGCCACTGTAGAAAACACTTTGACAGTTCCTCAAAAAGTGAAACATAGAGTTAGCAGCATATGACCCACAAGTCCACTCCTAGATCCGTATCCAAAAGAATTGAAAATAGGAATGGGAGTTTAAAAAAGTTTGATGATGTCATTTTCCCAATATTTTGTGTTGTTGTTTATTCTTTTGGTGTCACGTCTAAGAAACCATTGCCTAACCAAAGGTCTCAAAGATTTACTCCTCTGTTTTCTTTTAAGAGTTTTATAGTTTTAACTCTTATCTCAGATTAGCTGGGTCTTAAAGTAGTCTTTTTTCGCTCTTGAATGACGGCACAGAGATAGGAACTTGCTGTTTAGTAACAGAGACATCATAGACCCTATAGCTTGTAGATTGACTATATCACCAATAATATCACCATTAATAACGAAACCACCATATATTTTCTATCTTTTTTTGGCTTTTAATAATACATTTAATTCTTATAATATCCTTGTAACTTACCTTGAGCAGATTGGAAAACTGCTTGTGTCTGGTTTAGATCTCCCTTCCCTGGAAACTTGAGGCAAAGCTTGAGGAAACAAGGAGATTTCTCAGGGGTGTCTTTGAAAAAAAAAATGTAGGCAGAAGTGAAACGGGCTTTTTATTTCGTTTATTGAGTGCACTGTCTTTCCTGGTAGCTTTATGTACCCTATGCTTATCTAGATGTTATGTGAAACAGTCCCAACTTTATTTCAAGACAGTCTCAAAGCTTTTATTTATGTACTTATTTTTTAACATGCTTGTTTAGTTAGGATTCACATTTAATCTATTAGGTAGTAACTTCATTGCCTGAATGGCCTTCTCATGATATTACTCTATCTTTTAATGACCACCCTTGGGATAGACTTGCTCATGTTGTATTTCTCTAGACTAGGAGAACCTTGTTCCAGGCCAGATTGTTCCTCTCTATGAATCTGATAGAAGCACATACAGATATTCAGATTACATTAGGGGCATTCAATTCTGCTGGCTATATTTCCTTCCAAGACTGTAGAACATCATTCACCTGTTTTCTTCACATCCTGTCGTTACTTTGCACCTTCTTGTATATTTCCAACCTTGAATCACTTGAGCCATGTAGCTTCTCTCTTATCCAGGTTCCTAAATGGGACTGGTAAAAATCACAGAACCATGCAGATTGATGCCTTATGAATTTATGGTATCTAATCTTGGGCTTTTGGTAATAAGTTGTCATAGTGTGATAAATCCCAATCGGTTCCCCTTCCTTCCCCTCAGTGTCTATTCCAAACTTCTCTTATTCTTCTTAAGACTCTCATTTCCGGGGGTAGGGGGAATAAAAAAAAATAAATGAAGGTTCTCAAGCATGAATACTTGTAACTTCCAGCCCCTTTAATAAAAACTTTTGTGTATTTATACCTATCCATATCTCGTAACTCCTGGTCTCTTAACTCCTTCTTATAGTTTCCAGTCTCTTTATCTATGCTCCACCTCCTGTCCTCTCTTGTGTCCTTGACCTTGCTTTATCAGTTATCTTCCCTGTGTCTTCAGCATCTTTGTTGGTTCCATCCCCTTCGTACACGCACGTGTACATTTGTGTTAAGTCTGTGTATACCTAAGTGGATCTTCTTCACCTTAAACTCCTTCATTTAACTTTAACTCTGACTCCTTTCAGAACAAACAAACATGATGTTTAAAAATCTGGCAGTAATTTTCTTCTCATCTTATTTTCTTCCAGGACTCTATTTTCATCCCTTCTTTCACTCGTCCATCTCATAACTGTAGGTGTTTTCACCTACCACCAGTATGCCGATGACTCACCATATTGTGCTTCCAGAACACTCTCCTTGTTTTAAACTTTCATATCCAACCGCCTCTCCTCTGGACCATTCTGCAGTCACCTCAAACTCAACATGCCCCAATCAGCTTATCATCTGTCTGACTTCTCAACGTTCTTAGCTTTATGCATATATGCTATCTTATATATTCATTTATTCAGCAAGTATTTATTGATTGCATACTATGTATCAGGCACTGTTCTAGACACCGGGAACACAACATAAACAGAGCTAACAATTGTAGTGGATAATAATAGCTAACATCTGTTGAACTCATAGTATTGGTCAATAATTTATTTATATTAACTCTGATTTTTGTAATAACCTATGAGGCAGATTCTATTATTCTTTTCATTTTACAGGTAAAGTAACTTGTCTAAGGTTATATGATAGTGGAGCAAGAATTCAAACCTACAAAGTCTGACTTGGATCTTGTAATCTTCCTTTATGCCAGGATTTCTCAACCTTGGCACTATTGTCTTTGGGCTGGACAGTTCTTGTGTGTGTGTGGGGGGGGGCTTGTCCTGTGCATTGTAGGATATTAGCAGCATTATTATTATATTTTTAATTAATCTTTATTAGAGTATAGATGCTTTAATGTTGTGTTAGTTTCCGCTGTACAGCAAAGTGAACCAGCTATATGTATACATATATCCCCTCTTTCTTGGATTTCCTTCCCATTTAGGTCACCACAGAGCATTGAGTAGAATTCCCTGTGCTGTACAGTAGGTTCTCATTAGTTATCTATTTTATACATAGTAGTGTATATATGTCAATCCCAATCTCCCAATTCATCCCACCCCCCTTCCCCCCCACCCCGGCCCCCATAGCCATAGCAGCATTCTTGACTTCTCCCTACTAATAACCAGTAGCACTACTTCCCCTCCAGCTGTGACACCAAAAGTATCCCCAGGTGTTGCCAGATATTCCCTGGGGGGCAGTGTTGCTCTATACTGTACCTAGAACCTAGTGCTTCTGTTATAATACTGGTTGATTTCTGTTTTAAATTTTCTCCGTACTTGATGATGAGCTCCTTGAGGACCAAAGATCAAGTCTTTCTCTTTTTCAGCACTAAGCTGCAGCCATGCAGGCATGCCTCTTTTCCCTGTGAGGTTAGCTTAAATTTAGCAAGTGCTTATTGAACCACCTACATTGTGCAGGCATGTTTCTAGTTTCTAGAGATAAAACAACAAAGGCAGACAATATCCATTCGTTATTTTAAAGGCCAGGACTTTCATTTTTCAGTATCTTTGTAGATCCTTTACCATGTCATTATTATGTATAAGACTTGCCAAATAAATGAATAAATGCATGAGTACATCTCAGTAATCCTCCTAGAATTACAATAAAAGTATTTTAACCAGCTTGGTGTCACTGGGCTGTGGAGTTAATTCTTCTGGTGTAGATTTTCGATTATCTATTTTTAGTGGCCACTCAGCGGCCTAATTTTAATAAAAAAGGCAGTGTTTTATTTACTCAATCAGATGTCTTTGTATTTCACCTCTACTCTGTGGCAATTTTCTTTGGTCAGTAACTCTTGAACAAGAGGAGATTCAGTTGTCTTTACTTTGGATTGCTACCTTGTTTGAGCAACAAAGAGCTTCTGGACTGTAGGAAAATGGATATTAATTTAATTGGAAGCCAAAACTGTACCATAAGAAGTAGAGCTATAAGGTCAGTCCTCTTTTAGGGGCCATACTGTTAATCATATAACCCCTTAAATATGTGTTCAGCCTTAAGGATATTAAAGTCATTGTGCTTCCTCTTCACTCACTCTGAGTTTTGTATGTGAAATAATTGAAGACCAAGAGGGCAGATCGTTTCCAAACAGGTTAAGTGTCATATCTGTTACTTCAGTCATGGCCCTAGCAGTCCCTAGATCTCTTGCTCTGGTTACAGACTCATCTCCTGAGTCTTAGAGTTACACATAATCCTCAAATAATTGGGTTTGTAAAATTAACGTGTCATACTTGGCAGGAATCATGAAGGTCATTTAGTCCATCCACTGAATGGATTTAGTGTCCCAAAGGTTTTCGATTTTCTTTTCTGAAGTAACACACAATAAATGACATTTACTTGTGTAACACTTTGACGTGGGGGCTGAGATATAACCCTGAAAATGTTGTAGGAAGTAAAGTTCCTATAATAATGATATTGTTGTAAATCTTACAGCCTTTGGGAAATAGCTACTTAATGTTTGATTCAGCATAGTGAAGATAGGCTGTTGATCATGGTCAGTTCCAGGTATGCCAGTTGTGACTCTGTCCAGGTTACTCAAGAAATTTGGAATGCAAATGAATGAAAGTGATTTAATTATAGAACTGACTTTGAATCTGCTGTCACTTGTGTTTTAAAAGTGAACAGCTTGTTGACTTTCATTGTTTTTTGATACAAATTATTTGTAATATTTAACCTCTCAACTGATGATAACAAGGTAGTACTAATTCCAGGAGGCTATTAGAGATTAGTAAGAATTTGTAATTTTTTTCCATCCAAGTTTACAGACTCCTGAATTCTAGTTCTGAGGTTAAGATCCTTTACAAAAGGGTTCAGGAAATTAGCCCAAGTAGGCCAGAGTAGGAACTTGGGGTGGGGGGAACCAATATACATAGATTTAGAATAGAGATACTGCCTAACAGGGTTTAGATCACAGACTTTGCCCAGAAGAGAATCAGCAAAAGCAGGATAGGACACGTATGGGAGGGCAGACCCAGGAGAATTACAGGGAGGTGTACTGCAGTCAGACCCATCAGTCAGAGCCTGAAGCATCCCTACCCAGATTCATTTATGTGAGTCTATAAATTCCCTTTATTGTTTAAGCCAGTTTCAATTGGATTTTTGTATTATTTGTAAAGAACCAGAAGATTCCTAATTTTGGTACATTGGCCCAGAAGAGAATAGCTGTGTACTGTGAGCCAAATAGGAGCAGGGTATCCCTGGTATTGGTTACTCTAGAAAAAAGGCTAGAACAGTGGTACTCCAGAATCCTAAGGATTCTGAAGAGATGCCTCATGAGTCACGTGGGGGTGTGGGAAGGGAAGGACAGGGATTTGGGTTTTCCACTCTTCTAATTTTTATTTTTAAGTAAAAAAATTTATCTCCATTTTTATCTGTTTTATCTAATTTCCACATAACATGTAGTTTGAAGAAAGGGTGCTTTTTTTTAGAGGAGTTTGAAACACTAGGATAAACCTTCTGGGGACACTTTCTGCTGTTCTTTTGGCATGGAAGAACATACCTTCAAAATAACTCTGGGCATGTGACAGAGCATAATCAGGACTCAGATATTTCATACCTAGAAGATTATTATCTTTTCTAACAACAGCCATGCAAGGCAATTATTGCTACATTTAATAGGTGAGAAAGAGGTTAAATAACTTTCCTAAGGTCACATTGCTCCAGATTAGACAGGCTCAGGATTAGAACTCAGGCCCATCTGACTCCATGTTTTTTCCCACTGTTCCACCTTGAGTCACTAGATCATTATAAGAGACCTTTAATTTTCAACATAGTAGAGTCTTATTTCTTATGTTCTATTGGGTCTGAGTTTAGAGACCAGAGGAACGGAAAAGACATTGGAAGTTAGTGAGACTTAGCCAGATATGCTCTGAGTTGGGTGGTTATGTCTTTTTTTTTAAAAAATAAATTTATTTATTTATTTTTGGCTGCGTTGGGTCTTCATTGCTGCGCGTGGGCTTTCTCTAGTTGCAGCGAGCGGGGGCTACTCTTCGTTGTGGTGCGCAGGCTTCTCAGTGCGGTGGCTTCTCTTGTTGTGGAGCATGGGCTCTAAGCGCACGGGCTTCAGTAGTTGTGGCATGCGGGCTCAGTAGTTGTGGCTCGCGGGCTCTAGAGCGCAGGCTCAGTAGTTGTGGCTCACGGGCTTAGTTGTGGCTCACGGGCTTAGTTGCTCCGTGGCATGTGGGATCTTCCCGGACCAGGGCTCAAACCCGTGTCCCCTGCATTGGCAGACAGATTCTCAACCACTGTGCCACCAGGGAAGCCCGTGTAGTTATGTCTTAAGAGGATAAGATTTTAAGAAGTACATAGTAGTCTTCATTATATAGGAATGATTTATAGTATTGGAGGCTCATGGAGCTCAGGAGAACCTTAGCTTTGTTGCATATAATGGAAAGACTCCCATGTTATTTTAGAGTTTTTAAAATACAATTTAGGGCTTCCCTGGTGGCGCAGTGGTTGAGAGTCCGCCTGCCGATGCAGGGGACACGGGTTCGTGCCCCGGTCCGGGAAGATCCCACATGCTGCGGAGTGGCTGGGCCCGTGAGCCATGGCTGCTGAGCCTGCACGTCCAGAGCCTGTGCTCCGCAACGGGAGAGGCCACAACAGTGAGAGGCCTGCATACCGCAAAAACAAACAAACAAACAAAAAAAACCTAATAATTTATAATGACCTAGGAAAAGGTGATCTATTGCCTATTTCAACATCATGGTAAATATAAGCCTCCTAAAGCTTGCCTGAAAATCCCAGTGAAGATCACTGCCTGAAATTACAGGATATGCATGTTAAGAATGTGACTGTATCACATTATTATTTACAGATATTTGAATTCAGTAATCACTTCTTAATTATTTACTTATTTATACACATATATGAAGTATACACTTTCTTTTACACAGTGATATTTGATCATTTGGTTCTATGCATTTTTTCGTTTCAAGATGACTCAAGGAGAACTGCACCTAGTGCTATAACGGAAACTGGCCCTCCTGCAATGCCAAGGTTACCTTCCTGCTGTCCCCAGCACTCGCCATGTGGAGGGTCGTCTCAGAGTCACCATGCGTTAGGACATCCACACGCAAGTTGCTTTCAGCAGCATGGCCACCATTTTCAGCATCATCACCACCACCATCATACTCCCCACCCAGCTGTCCCAGTGTCTCCCTCCTTTGGTGATCCTACTTGCCCTGTGGAAAGACCTCCACAAGTACAGGCACCTTGTGGAGCAAATAGTAGTTCTGGTACCAGCTACCATGACCAGGTATGTGGAATTTGATGAGTTCATCTTGAGTTTTTAAAATTGTGGTTCCTTCAGGAGAAAAAAACAAACCCTAACGATAAAGTTTATATGCTAAATAAGTCATTCTTGTTGCCCCTGCAAGAGTGGCCTAATTTAATGATGTATGATTTTTTTAAATTAAGTATTTAAGATTTTCTCATGTAAATTATTGCAACTAATTGAGGGGGCCTGGGATGTAGAAAATTGGACGTGATACTAATTTTTATTCTGGAATGTTTTTAGGTGTTTTTAGTTAAATGTAGGTGGATCTAAACCTTTGGGATTTTATTTCAAACAAAGTGTTGAAACTGCAGTGTCAACCTAATTCATGAGAAATTCGGGAATTCTCCCAATTTTTTCCTCCTCTACCCTGCCTCCTATTCTGGAGCCTCCCTATAATCTCCACTCATCTAGAAATAAACAGCAGTCTCAGATGCAGACCTGTGACATAGTTTCTCAGGAGCAGATGAGGTTTTTAGTTTGTGGGAAATTGAAATGTCAGCAAAAATTATAAGAAATATTTTGCTAATTAAGTAAATTAGTTGATGTTATTAGTGAGTGCTTGATATGTCAAATAATATTAAATTAATATTGGTGACCACATGGAGTAAATAAAGTGAGGTGTTATGTGCTATTTTAACTTTTGCTCCATTGTCTCTGTGTATAATCGTGATGTAAACCTTGGTGGTGCATACTTTAAAAATCAAAACATGTAATTTAAAACTGTAAGTGACACGTGCTAAAAAATGTGCTAGAAAAAAGTCAAAAAGAAATTCAGAGCAGCTGCTTTACTGTACCCTCTGACCTTTCCTAAAGTACTTGCTTCATCTTTTAAATTTTTGCTGGTTATCTCTTCTGGTTCTGACAAATTAAAAGTAATTAAGAAAGTGGGGTGTTCCCTTAAGAAGAAAACACTAGCTGCTGATACCAAAAGGAAATTTGAAAGGGTTTAGTAGGAAATATTATTAAAGAGATTTTAGATGATGTTTTGGTTCTGATAACAGTTCTAAGTATTAACATCTATGGATTGTCTAGACCTGTTCTACCTCTTGGGAATGAGGAAGCAACCTGAGTGAGTTAATTAGAGGAAGAATCTCTTTTGTGTAAAATATAGATGTAACCTACTCACCTTTATCTAAGTAGATGTATTTGGACTGTACACAAAGCTTGAGAAGAATCAGCAGGATCAGGCATTCAGTGGTTATAATGGGTATGAAGGTAAACAAAGAATGAGGTTTTGGAAATATGAACGCTTTGAGATTGATGTAGCTATTTGTAGAACTCTGAAATTAGCCGCATGCTCATGAGCTAGCCTCGTATAGTCTCTGTTTGAGACCTGTGTGGACACAGCAGGAAGTTGAGGAGAGGGAGACTGATCTGAGGATTTATAATTGTGTGGATGTCTTATGATTGAGTGTCAGACTGTGTAGATAGGCAGAGAAAGATTGGGGAGGATTAGGCTTGATGAGAGGAGTTGCAGTAATCACTTGACTCTGTACTACTCCTTTTGATGTAGCTTTCTCTTTTGAGAGAATAGTTTAATTAGTGCTATGCACTACTTATGAGCTGTGTAAAGTAATATTTGCCATTTCTGTGCCATTTTGCTTACCCTCCCTTTTCCTTCTATAATAATAATTGAATGAACTGTTGGAATTGTGAGGAAGAGGGTTCTCTGTGTTGATTTTTCCCCTTTTCTTTTTATTCTCTACTTTTAACTTTACCCTCGGTTCCTTCTAGGAGGACCTTCACCCTACTTAACTCACTCTCTGGGAGTGTTCTTAATCACTGACTGGAGAAGAAGATAGGAAATTTGCTCACCTTCATAGTATGTTGATATTCCAGTCCATTTGCCAAATTTTAGCCTAAATAGGAAAATACGGAAAGGATTTGAACCATAAGTAATAATTCACAGTCTTAAAATATTACTCTTAAACTTTATTTATTCAAATTGGGAGCATATATTGTATTTGCCAACTTAAAAGAAAGAGCCCAGACATTTACTTACTTGATTGTAGACACATAATATAGAAGAGGAAAGTAGCTCTTTCTTTTCACCTTCCTACAGCTTCTCCTGTACCATCATCCTCCTTCCCTTTTAGTATCCAGAGTTTCTCATGTTTCTGTTATCCTTTGAGCTGGGAGGCCATTGAAAGTACAAAGACAACTCTGTCTCTAAAAAAATAATAATAATAAAATAAAATAAATTTTTAAAAAGTACAAAGACCACTACGGTTCCTCACTGGACTGGGTGACCTGGGCCTCTAATAAATGCATTACCCTAGCTTTCCTCACCTCTAGCCCCTCCGCTTTCAGTATTGAACAATTCCTGCATGTGATTCCGTATATAACATCTTTATTTTCTTTAATCATATTTTAACAATTACAGCTGTAACTGAACACTAAGCAAAGACTTGTATTTAAAATACTTAAGAATATAAGGAAGCAATTCTGTTTCTGTAATCTGCTCTAGAGTAGAAGGTAAAGTGTTTACTAAGCACTTTTCAAAGTGCTCAGGGGAAAAAACTTAATTACTTTTGAGTAGAGATGGAATCTAGACTCTTTGATTTTCCAACTTGGTAAATGGGCCTTCCCTAAAATTATATTCCTAATAAAAGTAATCGTGGTTTAATCTTTTTTTTTTAAGTGAAAAAAGTTATGAGGAAAAGCTAGCTAATGGTTTAGCTTGAGTAATCTTAGGCCCTTTGTTATCTTGGATAATGTTTGCACTATTAAGAGTTTCAGTTGAATGCTTGCTGTGTACAGTTTAAAAACAGAACAAATTTTTACCTGGAGCTTTAAATGTTTTCAGTGGTATGATTATATGTTTTGTAAAGGAGTCCTAAATTACCAATCAGAATTTTGGGGTAAAGGAGGATATGGAAGTATGATTTAAAAGTTTCTTTCTCTCTTAAAATCTAGATAATGGAAGAGAAACAGATCTTAAAATAATATATTAATTAACTTTTGTTCATCTTACAGCATGATCTCATGCTTGATTATTTAAAATTGATTATAGATTTTAAGTGTACAAGCACTACAATTTTTACAGTCCAAGATGCACACAGTATCTTCTTGGTGCTCAGTAGGTCTTCACACTCAAAATTTTTACCAGTTTTAAAATTAATAGATTCTATTTTTCTAGATTGCATTAGGAGTACTTTTATAATATAACATGAAACAATGTTTTGACCAAATTTTAGAAAGATAAAACATAGTTCCTCTTTATACAGCAGGCATTGCCAGTAGACCTGAGCAGCAGTGGTATCAGAAGTCATGGAAGTGGTGGTTTTCATGGAGCATCTGCCTTTGACCCCTGCTGTCCTGTTTCCTCTTCCCGAGCTGCAATCTTTGGCCACCAGGCTGCTGCTGCTGCCGCCCCGAGCCAGCCATTATCAGTAGATGGTTACGGATCCAGCGTGGTTGCACAGCCCCAGCCCCAGCCCCCTCCACAAGCCTCGCTGTCATCTTGCCGACATTACATGCCGCCTCCTTGTAAGTATGAATTTAACAGGCAAAGAGCTTAGAGGCACATAGATGAAGCATCGTCCTCTCCTCATGAAATAACCTTTCAGTAATACTAGTTTATAAATTTTTAGTACCTCCTTGGCCTACGAGTGGAGTGTATTTTTCCTATTTCATTCTCCCTTTACCTCACATACCCAAAACAGTCTTCTAAGGCAAAAAGGGCAGATGTTGTTGTAAAAGGTCTGGGAAAATAATAAAAAGTATATTTTGTCTGTTTGACATACTAACATTTACATTTTAATTAATATCTATGAACTTGTACATTGAATGGCACCTTAGATTCCTATAAAAGGAAATTTTAAGGAATTAGATTTATCCTTTAGGAGTAAAAGGAAATTTGAAAGTTTAGTAGTCATTTCTACACATAGGAAAGTAAACTTTGATTAATAATTCTGGGGCTTCCCTGGTGGCGCAGTGGTTGAGAGTCCGCCTGCCGATGCAGGGGACACGGGTTCGTGCCCCGGTCCGGGAAGATCCCACATGCCGCGGAGCAGCTGGGCCCGTGAGCCATGGCCGCTGAGCCTGCGCGTCCGGAGCCTGTGCTCCGCAATGGGAGAGGCCACAGCAGTGAGAGGCCCGCGTACCGCAAAAAAAAAAAAAAAAAAATAATAATTCTGAAGCTTAACTGAGGCACAAGAGAAAATTCCTTGACAGAAAGCTTTGCCAATTGCAGAAAGGTTTCTGTACTCATTTGATGCGAACAATTAAAATAGAATCAGACATGGCTTTTCTAAAGAAATTGAAAT
>NW_021703778.1:62410109-62476371 GCF_005190385.1 Monodon monoceros
TAAAATAGAATCAGACATGGCTTTTCTAAAGAAATTGAAATCTAATGTGAACAATTAAAATAGAATCAGACATGGCTTTTCTAAAGAAATTGAAATCTGTGAGATACCATAAGAAATGAGAAATACCCTTAGGCTGTGTAACATATATTTATTGCTCTGTTAAATCATAGGTTAATAATCAGATGGAAGCTTATTAAGTACTTTGATTTAAAAGAAACACTGAAAATTCATGCCAGGGGTAAACCAGAAAGTTGGCAAGGAAATTTGCTTTTGTTTTGATTACATACAAGGGATAATTTTCAGTTATATATCTTCTTAGATCTCTTCTTCCAGTCCTATAATTTTAAAAATCTGGGTCCTGCAGGCATAGCTGGAGTCAACCCAGAATTTGTACAATGAAATCTGGTGATATATCACTTTTCAAGAATGCAACTTCAAAGTATAAGGTAGAAAAAAGGTTTTGAAACGAGTTAGTTTTTGCAAAGCATTGACCAGTGGGCAAATTTTCTGTGTGAACACTGGTATGATATACAGGCTGTTCTGTAATACTGGTCGATATTCATCTTTAATTGATTATCTTTTATTGAGAACTCAAAATGTTTGGTTTTCTCCCCCTCCCCTTTAAAAATAATATACTGAAGCAATTTATAAGTGTATCCATTCATCTTTTATGTTCTAATAAAAAAATGTTTTAGACTTAAAGTTGTTTTACTTTTATCGTAAAAGTAACTGGTGTACATCCTAAGAAATTCAAACTGCAGAATGATATAAAATGAGAAGTTAAAAGCCCTTCTCCTTTCTTCCCACTAATGCTAATATACCTCAGAGGTACCAACTGTTTATAGTTTATTATAAAACCTTTTGGAAATTTTCTTTCTCCACACGTTATTATGACATATCTCTCCTTTTTTAAAAAAATGGGATTATATCAGACATAGTATTTGCCTCTTGCTTTTTCATTTTTGGTTTTTGTAAAATTCGACAATACATCTTAGATTTTTTTCATATTAGAATATAAAAATCTAGCTCATTTTTTTAATACCCTCATAATATTCCATTGTATATTAAATTAGTCCTCTGTTGATGGACATTTAAATTGTTTATAGTTTTTTAGTCTATCTGTAGGGTAACTTCCTGGGAGTGAGATTGCTGGGTTAAAGTGACATGCTGAACTTCAAAGCAAGATCAAGACCATTTTTCTGTTTGTTTGTTTTTACTGGCAAGAACACATAAAATAGAGAAGGGAAATGGTCTGTGGGAAGGCAGAATATGTCACCTTTATACAGTTTTATTTAGATAAACAGTGTATTATAATGATGGCTGAACTTTTCACCACACATAAAAACTGGCAACTATGTGAGGTGATGGATATGTTAACGAAACTGATTGTGGTAATCATTTCATGTGGTATACATGTGTCAAATTATCATATTATACACTTTGAATATATTGTTGTATTTGTTAATTATACGTAAGGTTGAAAAAAATAAAATGATTAATGAAGAGTTAAATAAACTGATTCATTCCAAAACAAGACTTAAAAATTTTGTTGTATTTGTGAATATTCTTTCTTGTATAATGATTACAGAAGTAGAAAACCTTGACATGAAACTGGGAAAAATGCTCTAAATTTGAGGAAGGATAGTTAACAATGATAAAACTTAGTGACTTGCTTTTTGATGACCAAGGAGTACTGAGCTTTGTGACTTCTTAGCGTGAAGCATTGATTTGAAAATATAACTTTTAGAAAATCAGTTTAAAAATATGTCACAACTTACATTGAGCTTAGTGAAAGTTTCCTTTAAATATTGTGAATATTTACTTACTATTTCCTTTAAATAACAATACATACTAGCAAGGTTTCCTTTGAAGTATGGCTGAATGAGTCCATGGTTACCTAACTTTCACCACTGATGCATGAATCAAAGCAATTAAAAATTGAAGGCAGTCTTTCTGTAATGAAACTAGAGAATAGCTGTAGCTCCATACCAGGCTACCAAGAAAAGTCTTACAAATAAAATGAAATTAGAGCTAAAATCCAAAGAGGAGACAAACTTATTTTTAGACCTCAAACAGATGCATATCCCTTAGAGTAAGAGAGATACGTATTCCTCTGAGGGACCTTTCAACAGTCACTTTGCAACATAAAGATTCAGGATGAAGAAATGGGCGAAACCATCTTTATAAAGGCTGATTTCCATGTCAAGCTCCTGGCAAATATACCCCCTTCTTCTTAATGTAGCACTGGAAAAGTGGCATGGGGCAGGAGGAGAAGTGCACTAATGAAAGTATATGTTTGCAGTTGTGCCTAGGACTCGCAAATTGCTTTCCTCTTTCTAGTGCTCTATAACCAGTAAATGACAAAGGAAAACAAGATTTATGTATTTATAAGTATATAATTTATACATTTAATTATACAAAAGCAAAATACTTGAGTATGGCAGAGTAAAATTGACAGGAGACAATTTGGAAAAATGTTTATACTACCTTTTTATGACAAAGCTTGCATATATACAAGGAATACTTATAAATCAACAAGAAAAAGGTGAATAATAGGCTAAGAATATGAATAGATAATTCTGGGAAGAAATGTAAGTGGTAAATAAATACATAATTTTTTTCTGGTTAGCATTTAAAAAATTTAGTGATAGTGTAATTAGGCAGGAGCTCTCATGTACTGCTGATGGTAATTAATTATGTAAACTTTGGGAAGGGTGTTTTGTCAGTCAGTATCTGAATTTAAATTATTCTCTCAGACTCAGAACTGCTTATAGGAATTTATGCTTCTGTAACTTTATTTATGTTTCTGTAACTCTCTGTGAGCAGTGTGTGTGTGTGTGTGTGTGTGTGCATGTGCGTGTGCACATGCATGCGTGTACACACGCGTGTACATGCATGTATGAAAGAGCACAAGGGGAATCATACAGATGTTTATTGCAGCTTTGGATTACTTCCAGTTTTTATCAGTGGCGATTTCTTCAATAAATTTTGGTGCATTCGTATAGTGGAATGCTGTGAAGCTGTGAATGAAGTAAAGCTATATATATTGACGTGAGAAGATACCTATGATTACTCAAAGAAGAAAGCAAGATGCCAAACAGGACTAAGCAGACTCAAGCATTGATAAAGTATTCATAAAAATTAAATGTGTGCTAATATGTCTGTAAAATATAATAGGAATGTATTATGCCAATATATGCTTAACTGTATGGTGCCTGTGCTTTTCTTACAGATGCTTCTTTGACAAGACCACTTCATCATCAAACCTCTGCCTGCCCCCACTCTCACGGAAACCCTCCTCCTCAGACTCAGCCTCCGCCTCAAGTGGATTATGTTATTCCTCATCCTGTACATGCTTTCCATTCTCAAATATCTTCTCATGCAACATCTCATCCCGTGGCACCTCCACCTCCAACGCATTTAGCTAGTACTGCTGCACCAGTCCCTCAGCATCTTCCTCCCACACACCAGCCAATTTCACACCATATTCCAGCCACAGCACCTACAGCACAGAGACTGCATCCTCATGAAGTGATGCAGAGGATGGAAGTTCAAAGAAGGAGAATGATGCAGCATCCAACGTATGTTTTATGTTTTTAAAAAAATAATCACACTTTATTCTTTCGCCTTCTATTTCCATTGGTCTTTAAACCTGTAAAGTCTTTAGAAGTGATGTAGCTATCCTCAATTAATAGTGATGTAACTTAATCCTCAGTTCACTGGGAAATTAATTCTTTACTAACCAGAATGTTCCTCCGTCTCATCCTGAGTTGTAGGTGCTGACAAAAAAAGCTCTATATCAGGTTATTTAATAAAATCAAAGCCCTTTCAGGATATAACCCAAGGCCATTTATTTTTGCAAGCTAATCTTTGTTTCTTCAGTAGTCCATACTAAAGATTAATGTTAAAATTGGTGATCCTGAGTAACAAGATGTAAAGTTATTAAAGATTGAATTTGATTTATTTTATGTTACCAACCAGAGGGAAGAAGGGTGTTAGTAGAAGTTTTCAACAGCTGACATTGAAAAACTAGTCTTATTAACTTAGTTTATTTATAAATTTAAATATTAAGATATTCCCCAAACATTATGGAAAGACTATAATTGAACTTTTTGTTTTCTTTTGAAAATTCAGGATCTGATATTCTCATTTAGGGCAGTGTACTTTGTTGGTCTTACTCTGCCTGCCTGTTTTGGTAAATAAAAGTTTGCAGGAAAACAGCTACACTTGTTCATCTGTGTATTGTCTGTAGCTTCTTTCACACTACAGAAACTAAATTGAATAGTTGCAACAGAGACCATGTGGCCTATAGAGCGAACAGTATTAATTATTTGGCCCTTCCAGAATGTTTGCAAAACTCTTGATCTAATCAATAATCTGGCACTTGTGTAACTTCTTTCTTTAGTTATATAATTTAAGGTTATATTCAGAAGCTCTAGCTGTTTCTGCCATTCTAATATAGTGAACCTTTGTATAGAAAGTTGCCAATTTCATATTCATATCTTCCAGTATCTAGAAAATTAAGATTAAACATGCAAAATCTGTAAATGTGTTCGAAACTAATAGTAAGAATTAGACTATAAAAAATGAATCCCTGGAGCTGTTTTTTCTTAAGTGCCATTTGTTTAGAACTTTATGACTATTTGCATTTGTAAATTTGACAGACTTTAGACTAGAAAGAGAAAATATAATTAGCTGGGATGACAAAGTGTGAATGGAGGTAATGTCAGTTCCCTGGATGGGTTGACATGTGTGTTTGAAAAAAATGCACAAGTTAAAAATTTTTTTCTTAGAAGTTTTATCCATTGAAATGGATGAATATTATTACAGTATAAAGGTGAAGCAAAATAAAATAGTTTCCATTTTTCTGCTTTATATGTTTATATAAAATAACTTCTTTGTGCCTGTAGCATATGCTGGAATATTAATTTTTTAAATTTTATTTAGTCCCTATTTTATTTAAAATAATTGCTGTAAAGCAGGTATGCAAGATAATGTTAAAACTGCCTTTTTCCTTGGGTGATATTCGGATTGGCGGCATTGTAATAAATGAGCAGTGAGAATTTGTGGGATTATGGTTTCTTGATTTATTATTAATCATTAAATTATTTTATATTACATTTTTATAATTTATAGAATTAATTTCAAGACTAATCTGTAGATGTTTGTAATAGTAATACTATATTATTTTTTCTACACTAAGAAATAACCAATTATTCAATTATTTCCAGTGGTCTTTTTGTGTTCTGTGTTTCCAGGCGGGCACATGAACGCCCCCCACCCCATCCACATAGGATGCATCCAAACTATGGTCATGGGCATCATATTCATGTGCCTCAGACTATGTCCTCACATCCTCGACAGGCTCCAGAGAGATCTGCCTGGTCAGTATCTTGTTTATTTCAAAGCTATGCTCAGTTTCTTGTGGTGGAAACCTGGAAGAGATACTTTGTAGTGGAATGCCTAGAGAAGGGTAGTGTGGAGAAACTGAATTCCAGCTTATCTGTGAAGCACTGTCTCTGGGTGAGTCCTAAGAGACCTGGAGAGGAAAGAGTAGCAGCTTGAGTTCTGGGGCAGGGAGTGTGTCAAACAGGAGTAGAGCTTTTTGTTGTTGTTGTTTTTCAGGGATCTACCGTCAAAAGTTAACTCCCTAAACTTTTCATAACTTCTTTATCCCCCGCCCCCCACCTTTGTACTCACATTTGCTGTACCACCCTTAACCCCTGCTGTTGACAGGGGAAATCCAGCCAGCATCCTCTAGGCTTGTGTTCTTTCCTAGAGAAATGGAAGCAGATTTGCATTAATTTTCTTTCTGGATCTGTTGTCTGTGGGCAGTCATTGAGATCTTGATCCACAATGACTTTTGAGACAAAACATAAAATGAGAATAAATAAAAGAATATTTGGCATTTACCAAATTTTACTCTTTCTAAAATTTTGTTTACCCTTGCTTTATAAGGTAATTGTCCTTGATGCCAACAATCCAGAGGCACTATCCAACAAACGGAAGACCTGGGAGCACACTCATATAAACCAAAGAAGCAAACTCTATTCTATATGCTCCTCAAGAAGAATCAGACTTTTAGATTGGAAGGAACCTTAGGGGCCATTCATTGTATTCCCTTCCTTTGTGAGATGTGAAGCTGAATGCAAGTACTTTGCTCCTCACGCTCACAAAATTGGATCTTTGAATGTTAATTCCTAAAGTGAATTTGAGATTATTAGTTATATCCTTTGGGCTAAATTATCTTTTTTTCTCAGCTAAGTAAGATAAGAATCTTCAGATTACTTTAAAAAATGTAAACATCATCCCCCATTTCTGTTGATAATAAAGACACTGTAAAAATGTCTAAAATTTAAACTGTTCTCCTCTTTTGTCAGGGAACTGGGAATTGAAGCTGGAGTGACTGCAGCTACTTATACACCTGGAGCATTGCATCCTCACTTGGCCCATTACCATGCACCACCTCGACTTCATCACTTGCAATTAGGAGCTCTTCCTTTAATGGTAAAATAGGAACCTTTCAAAATTCTGACATAGTTGCCTTCGAAAACTATTCTTCCTTTTCTAAATTAAATATTTTATTGGAAATATTTTTAATGTATTAGTTGTTAATAGGTATTTCAGTAGAAGTTGAGAATTATTATTATTAGATTGAAACTGTGCTGTAAGAAGGTATTAGATATATTAAAATATGTGTTTGTATTTGCATTGTAAAATATATTCTTCTTAATGTAAAAAATGACAAATTTTTTTCTTTTTATGTGAAGATGACAGTCTTGATCCACTCTCCCTAGGACATGTGCTTTATTTTGTTGTAAGTGGTAATGGGTCTGTTCTAATGCATTCATACTTTATTTTCTGATCAGCAGGACTGTATTAATTCTCTGTATCTGATTTGAACAGATTCAGATTTTGTTGATCCATTTTGAGTTCTAAAGAACACATTTCGCAAAAATTGAGTTTGCTCTTCACATAATACATATTGTGTGGTACAGAGAAGTGAGTAGTTTTGTCTTGTAGGGGTAGAGGCACTGCAGAGAAGGTTGCCAAGACACTTTATTATACATGCAACTTCTAAGCAGGCTTTGGAAGAATTGGGAATGGTACTCTTACAGTGGCTACAGCATGTAAAGAGCTTTCAAATAGCATAAGCACAAGGAAATCCAAGTAAGTTGGTATTTCTAGATCTTAGGGGTGAGGGTCATTCAGCAATGAAATATCTGCCCTGCTAAGAAACTAGGGCTCAGGAACCATTGAAAGGGGAATGTCTTGATCATATTTATGTTGTTAGAGTGATTTAATCAGATTGTAGTTAAATAGACCCCCTCTTTAGTTGTGTGTAAAATAGATTTCATGGTAGGAGAAGGATACTGGTTAGGACATTATAGTAGAAGAGATAAAAGATGGTGAATGCCTGAACAGGGGCAGTGGCAGTTGACATAAAAAGGATGGGATACATTTGAGTAATATTTAGGATGACTTCCAGATTTCTAGCTTTGGTTATTAGGTATATGATGTTGCCATTCACTAAGTTGGAGAATATTAGATGAGGGTTTAGGGAAGGGGTTATTAGGTGAGTTAGGGTTTGGACATATTGAATCTGAGATAATATGTGTATCAAGGCGGGATGTCCAGTAGAAAGTTAGGTTTATGGTCTGGATCTCCAAACAATAAACTGGTATCTGAGTTAAAGATGGGTTGTGATCTGTCAATGTACAATGTATATGTGTCACATATCTGTCATATTACATGAATCCATGGAAGAGGATTAGATTTCCAGGAAAATCTAATCTAATCTAATTTGTCAGACTGACAAGAGATTGAAAAAAACCTTGGAGAATAATAATACTATATTTAAATGATAATACTGTACTTCAAACAAAGAATTCCAAGAATTGGCTAGAGAAGTTGAGGATAAATAAAGTTAGAATTATGTCAAAATAATATGGTCAGTAGCGTTTCCATCACAAAAAAGTAAAGTTTGAAAAATGTTGACTGCATTTGGCATGGGAGTGGTTATTGGCGGCTTTTGTCAGAGTGATTTCAGTAGTGGTGAGGGATGGAGATGGGGTGCCTCTTAGATTACAGTAAGGAAGGTTAAAAAATGTGGAGACTGTGAATATAAACTACTTGCTTTATAAACTTGGCTGTGAAGGGAAAGTGGGAAATAGGGTTGGCATTTGTTCCAGGTTTAGAGAGGTAATTTAGGTTTGGAGAAACTTGAAGGTAATTTTAGGTTTAGGACAGAACAACATTAGCATTAGGGAGGGCTTGTTTGAAGATGTCGCGGAAAAGGGGTGGGTAGCAGCTAATTAAGGATGACCCAGGGTCGGGGAGTAGGAGAAGAGGGGAGCAGGTGATAGAGCTGACCTTTGAGTAGGAGAAAGAGGAAGCTTACCCCTAAAAGCTAGAGAAAGGAGGCTAGGGAGGGTTACAGGGGAGGTGCAGCTTTAAGTAGTTTGGAAGGCAGGAGTTCCTTTCTGATTTTTTTCATTTTCCTTGGAGATGTGTAGGAAGTTAGATTATCTGCTTAAAGCTGGATACTATTGATCTGGATTATGAGGAAACTTGCAGATATTTAAATACTAGGCTATTTTAAGGGTAAAAGTTATTGCCTATTTTAAATTCTTTTCCATGTGTGAATTGTCTTTTAAAGCTGTAAAACCTGCTAGAAGTATGTTATGATTCAGCGGAAGCTGATTAAAAAATAATTTTGGAGATTTATTTATAAAAATGGAAGAATGGTGCTCTGTCTCAGAATCTCCCTTTCCTAACACTATGGTCAGCTCTTGTTATTCATGGTAGTTATGTTGTGTAGATTTGCTGTGAACGCTGACTAAGCAGATGTTGAACTATTGGGGTGGCCAAAAAGTTCGTTTGGGTTTTTCCATACGATGTTACAGAAAACCCCGAACGAACTTTTTGGCTAATCCAATATTATTCCTAAGGGTAGATACAGCCCTAGGTTATTGCAAGCTTCTAGTCACAACAACCAGTCAATGCATTACGTTGCTTTAATGTGTTTTTCTGTTTAGAGACACCTTATTTGACATATACTGTTGATTCATTAACATTGATCTCATGGCCGACAACACCATAGCTCATGCCTGAATGAAGCTTATCTACACACAATTTCTGCATAAAGCACATCACAACCTTCTTGCACTTAGGAACACTAGCCAAGAATTAAGCATTTTGTTTGGGAGCCATTTTAAACAATAAAACGATCTATAAATAGCACAAAAATGTGAAAAACATTGCACTAAGTAGATTGCAAAAAAGACACTTGTTTACAGTGTAAGAGCTGAAACAACTAGGCAGGGTCTTCTTCCTCTAGGCTGGGAACACGTATTGGGCAAGTCAAATTTTTTGCTGCTCTGTGCAGGTCCATGAATGACTGTGAGAGCATGACTATTGATTCTGGAGTTACAAATAAATTCAAATAAATTCTCTCAAGTAGGTGAGTTCACAACAAAGACATCCATGAATAATAAGGATTGACTATGCCTAACAAAAAAATTAGAAAACACTGTTAAAACTTTCACTAACAGAGCCAACCCAAAAAAGGAGCCAAGGGTACCTTTGACTATTTGGGAGTTAGAGGAAGGGGAGTAAAACTTTTATGTTGAAGTTAAGTTTTGTGCATTTCTGTTTCTTAATACTGTTCAATAAAGCTCTCTGAAATTGATCAGATCTTATAAAATTTTAGCCTTTATACGTTTAGGCTACTAAGAACATCGTTCTTAGGTTTGAGTATTTTCTACTTAGGATTCTTTGTGCAAAATAAATCAAGTAGAAGAGAATTGTTATCTCGTGGAACTGCTGTTCCCTTTTTTTTTCCTTCTGATGACGGTTTGAGTTATTATAAAAGAGATCATTTTTGAAGAGGAACCTGTTAACAGAATGGTTTTTTGGAGCTATATATACTTATTGAAGTTGATTTTTGTGAGAAGCTGGATGGAGAGAATTGAGTGTCTGAATTATTCAATGGTAGCAGCAAAACTTGAGCCTATTCTTAATTGATTTAGCCTATCTCTTCTACTAAAATAGGTTCCTGACATGGCAGGCTATCCTCACATTCGTTACATTTCATCAGGCTTGGATGGAACATCATTCAGAGGTCCTTTCAGGGGCAATTTTGAGGTATGTAATAAAATTAATGAAGATATTTGCCACAGTATCCGTAATGCAGAGAGAGAATATATGTAATATTAATATTTACAACTGTATAGGATTGCTGCAGTGGCTGGGGATCAGAAAGCAGTAAAATACCTGAATTTCTGATATTGCTTCTAGGGATTATTATAGAAAAGTTTATAAGTGATATTAATTTTAGTGTCAGAAATTACCCAAGTATTTGAAGAAGAGTAAATGAAAATATCTAATACAGAAGAATGTAGAAATTTATTGAATTAATATAAATATCAGATAAAGAACCATACTATTAAATGTGAGAGAAAAACCTTAATGCTTTTTTTCAAAAATAAATGCAGTAGACTTACGTGCCTTATTGAACCCATGTGATGTTTGTAATACATTAGAATTGAGCAGTAACATTTTCTATATAAATCTACCTTTTGCAAATTATCTTGGAAATCAGTACTATCATTTTTTGGACCAATTCATTGTTTTCGATAGCTCTTATATTGTACTGTGTGGATGAATATAATTTAACCATTCTCCTAGAAAATCATTTAGGTTTTTCTAATATTTTCCTACTACAATCGATGCTTAATGCTTTTTGACTAAGCTTAATTTTTAGAGAAGCATTGCTATAGAAAAATAAACCTAAGTAATTCAGTTTTTCGCTAAATATCTTCTTGTTTGAATTTTCAGGAAGAACAAGTCATTTGAATATGATGTAAAGTTTTTTGGTTTTTTTAAAAATTTATTTATTTTTGGGTCTTCGTTGCGGCGCGTGGGCTTTCTCTAGTTACGGCGAGTGGGGGCTACTCTTCGTTGTGGAGCATGGGCTGTAGGGCACACAGGCTTCAGTAGTTGCGGCACACGGGCTTAGTTGCTCCGCGGCGTGTGGGATCTTCCTGGACCAGGGCTCGAACCCCTGTCCCCTGCATTGGCAGGCGGATTCTTAACCACTGCACCACCAGGGAAGTCCCTGATGTAAAGTTTTGTTTCTTCATGTCAGTTTGGAAGTTGGAGTCATTGGGACTTAGAACTATTGTTTGACCTGTTTCCCTATTTTACTACAATGATTTCATCTTCTACATGCATGCACACATGCTTACTGATGTACATAGTACCATGCAGTAATATGCTGCCCTAGTCTGCAAGGATGACTTTGCCATACCACTTCAGTTGGCTGAGAAAAGAATTATAAACAGTCATTTGCCTTACTGTATATATGGCTTTTTGAATACTCTATTTACATTGCAGGTTTATAAATATGGAACTTTATTGCTTTTACAGTACTGACAGTGCTGTTCAAGGAATAATCATCCTGACTTTTAATACTAGTTATTCTTCACCTTCAGGAACTTATTCATTTGGAAGAAAGACTAGGAAATGTCAATCGTGGAGCATCCCAGGGGACAATTGAAAGATGTACATATCCACATAAATACAAAAAAGTAAGAATTTATTTTATGAAACATCTACATTATTATTGAAATGCATAACATTTAATATTATGGACTTCCTTTGAGTTTGTGGAGTCTAGCAACTACATTTTTTTTTTCTTTTTTTGTGGTACGCGGGCCTCTCACTGTTGTGGCCTCTCCCGTTGCGGAGCACAGGCTCCGGACGCGCAGGCTCAGCGTCCATGGCTCACGGGCCCAGCCGCTCCGCGGCATGTGGGATCCTCCTGGACCGGGGCATGAACCCACGTCCCCTGCATCGGCAGGCGGACTCTCAACCACTGCGCCACCAGGGAAGCCCTACATTTTTTATTATTAAAACAATACATGCATGTGGTTAAAAAAATTGAAAGTATAAAAATATATACTCTGAAGTCTGTTACCCTACTGATCCTAGTTTTCCTTCCCAGAAGAAAAATCATGCTTAAACATTTCTTAGGTATTCTTCCACATATTTTTAATAATATGCATATGTATATATTTTTCTTTCACTTTTAAAAATAAAGGGGATAATATACACACATTTTTGCACATTTTCTTTTCATTCTATATCAGCACCTACAGATGATCCATATTCTTTTTAATCACTTATACAGAATTCCATCATACAGTAGTACCATAATTTAACTAGTCAGTTATTTTGATGGACATTTAATTGACCTACATTTCTTATATTCTACCCTTATATTCCTTATGTAGTATTACATCTAGAAGTTATGGACTAGGCATGTTAAATAAATTTCTTTCAACAGACAACAGTGTTCTATCCTATAGAGACTAATAACGTGTGAAATTTCTGTTCATTGTTTTTTTCATCCTTTTTCTAAGAGTATTAATGAGGTAGTACCGTTAAAGTCCTTTCAACTGTTTAAGCTAAATACTATAATTAGCATTAATTTTTGAATGTTATTTGAAATGTTCATTAGTAAAATAAAGTTTATTTGGCTGTGCTGATGATAGGACAAAAGTAGTATATAGTATTCTAATTGTGATTAAAAATGATAAATTTCAAGCTAATGAATTTCTGTTACTTTTAATTTTGCTTTTGATGCTGATTATTTAAGGGTCTTACAAGAACACTTAGTTGATAATAGTCACTTAATTCATCCTTTAATTCATGACAGTTTTGCCTGGGAAATAAGTTGTGGGTGAATGTGTGGTTTTGTTTTGTTTTGTTTTTCAAATAAACACAGACTTTACTCAGTTGTTCAATAATGTCATCTCTACTAATAAGGTAACAACTGATTGGTTCTCACAGAGGAAACTGCACTGCAAACAAGATGGGGAAGAAGGGACTGAGGAAGACACAGAGGAAAAATGTACCATCTGTTTGTCTATTTTAGAGGAAGGTGAAGATGTGAGGTAACTAGACACTAATTATCTAAAATCCATTGTCAAAACTGTACAAGATTTTATTTGAAAGTAGACCAGAACCCAAATAAAGATTACTCCTGGCATACCCTGTTACCAGTCTCTGACATGTAGAATTGCCTTCTTATAGTGAGTGAAATAAAAAAGATTAAAGTGTCTGTATTAACAGCAAAGGGGTGTGGATGGGAAATATACTACCTGTTTTGGGGCCACACCAAGACTTGGCCAGGGAAATTTTGTGGGCAAAAATGTCTTCTTTAAATCTTGCAGGAAGGAGAATTTGAGGGGTGAGAGGCTTTGGAGGCCAAGACAGATGTATTAATGTATTCTCCAGAGCTTAAAGAGGGGGATCCAGATTAGCTCCATGCAGTTTGTTTTACAGCATCTTTTATAAAGTAATCTTGTTCTAAAATTTCCTCTCAGTTTGTAGACTGTTTTCTTCTTGCAACTTTGTGGTTTAGGAAATGTTATTATGCTAACCAAATATTAATTTTAGACTTCTCTTTTTATAATCTCTTAATTGTTTTGTTCCTATTCTGGTTTTTTCTAATGTAACATAATCCCATATGAAACAAGTTCTATAACATATATAAAAACTGTATAGTAGTCTTGTTGCCCTAGTTTATAAGGAAAACTTTATCATATTTCTTCAGTTGGCTAAGAGAGAGAAAAATTGTTATAAAAAGTTGTCTACTATACCACATATAAGGTTATTTGAACACTGTATTATTTCCAGTGAAGATTTATAAATATGGATGATAATTGTTTTTACAATATTGACAATACTGTGCAAGGAATAATTGGAACACCTCTTTTTAGCTATTTTTACAAAATATTAGGAAGTCTGAAATGTATGACAACTCTTAACGGGGGTGGAAGTTGAAATGGACACTTAAGTTAGTAACTTTTATCCTACTGTTACACTTAGATTTAACGTTACCCTGTTATTGCATGGAAGCTTTCTTTATTTCTCAATTTCCAATTGGTAGTGTAGTGTACTAAAGTAAACGTCTCTTTTTAACCTAATTTTAAAAGAGTAGCATAGAATTAAGTGGATATAACATGAAAACAATATTATTAACCTTTAATCAATCAGGTACTTAAATTTAATATGTAAAGATCCTGTAGACAGAAAGTAATATTGCATATTAAGACATTCCTTAATCAGTATGATATGGCTGCTGTATATTTACAACATAAGTTCTAAGGCTTTTGAGAGAGAATTAAATGAGATTTTTTTGAAAGTGCTTCACAAATACAATGATTTGATATTTAAAAATGTACTTACAGTATTATGTTACAGGAAACATATTGCCAACTCCAGTGCATTGGCAGCTCATGTAGAGAAGCAAAGCTGGAATAATTGCTCATGTAATTGTTGTTCTTAAAATTCTTGAGATTTTACATAATTTGATTCCATACCTGTGACAGTTAATTATCTTGGTCATTTATACATTATATTGCCCAGAGTATTAACTTAATGTAGGTGTAACTCTTGAGTATGGAGGAGTGTTTAGAAAAATGTTTAGTAACTTCAGAACATTACTGAATTATTACATGTACCATTTGTTTAAAAATAAATGCACTACACTTGTCATAAAATTAATTTTTGCTTTTTGTTTTGTTTGCCTATAATAGACGCCTTCCCTGTATGCACCTTTTCCACCAAGTGTGTGTTGACCAGTGGTTGATTACCAATAAGAAGTGCCCCATATGCAGAGTGGACATTGAGGCCCAGCTGCCAAGTGAAAGTTGACACCATGTTTCAGAACTCTTACCCTCCCTCTCATTCCCACCCTCCTGGTACTGCAGTCTACCAAAGATGGCATGACTTACCTGCGCAGATTTGGAAGCCGTGAACTTAGAGTGCTGGCTCTGCTATATGGTACAACTAATGCTAGACCTACAGTTTATGTATACAGTTGATTTTGATGTATTTATAAAAGCTTTTTTTTTCTAGATTTGACATTTTTCCTGTATCATTTTACTGTATTTTTGCATGGTTCCTTGTATTGCATTTCTTTGCACATATTATGGGCTTGTGACCCTAAACTTGCAGGCAAGATTAGCTGCTTTAGTAAGTAGAATTTCGTGGTCTTTTTGTTTTTTACATAGTACCAGGTCTTGAGAATTACGAATTTTTTTTATCCATTACTAACGTTTAATTTAATCAATCATGTACTTTAGTTTAATGTATAAAGATCCTCTAGAAAATGATAATATTGTGTATTAAGACATTCCTTAATTAGGACAAAATGGCTGCTGTATATTTACAATATGGAGTTCTGAATTAAATACCATTCTTGATACTGGGAACAGAATACAAACCATTTTCAATCAGATGCAGGTGGTATTCACATCACCAGAGTGATCAATAGAAATTTTCTTGGTGTATCCTTTTCCTTTCAGCACAATGCAGATAGAGTTGAATATTGATATCATACATTTAGACTGCTGTTCTGATTGTATTTATCTTTTTCCTACATTGTTTAGAACTTTATTTCCCAGATTCAATTTTTGCTGCTGTGAAACAGCTCTGATGAACACTAAATAGTAATTTCAATTAGCTGGATTGTACATACTTGCAGATTTAACAAAATTTTAGGGAAATTGGAGAAGACATGTAGAATTTTGTTCAGTCTTCTGCTAAGCACGTATATTAAAGATATCTGCTTACATTGATTTTTGTAAACACATTTAGTCAGGATTTAGAATTGCAGTCATCGGCAGGTATCTGTGCATTCATAGAACTTCTAAAGGTCCCAGGATCACTTTTAAAGGGATTTTTATTAGTTTAAAGATAAATAAAGTCAGCTGAATCTACATGTCTCTTGTTTTATTTCTCTTTAAACTTGAAAACAGTAAATCTGCAGATACTGTGAGGCACAAATTATACTGTCAACCTACTGTTGCTCTGGTTTTAGACTCCCACTTCATACATTACCAAGAGTCGATCACTGATTTAAAAATTTTAATTTCTATAGTTAAGATTTACTGCATAATATAGAATATTAAAGTTAAGTTAATGTACTAACATTTCTCCTTTGGAGAAAGTTTTAATCCACTTAAGGATGTGTATTATCAAGATACTTTCATATACAGGATAGCCTAATTTTATTTGTCTAAATATGCTTAATATGCCCCAGATTGCAAATGCATCAGTCAGTAACATCACTGTCTGTATGTGGAAGACATGTTCCCATGGGTCATATGTGAAGATGTCGATAAGCTTGCATTAAGCCACCTGCTTTGTAAGTGGATTGATTAATAAATAACTTATATTTCTATTGTCTTTGTGTTTCATAATTCATTTTTATAAAACTGTTTACACTGAACATCTTGGAATTCAAAACAGTGATCTCACTCAAGTTGACATTTGCATAATTTGATGTTTGTATTCATTCAGTTATGGCTACTTGCCCTTGTTTTGTATTAGTAAATGTTATACCGTAGTAATTGGCAGTATCAGCATGCTTCAACATAGTATGTGTAGAGATGGAGGATGGACTATAGTTTATAAATTTGGATATAAAATAATATATTTAAAAAGAATACTAGGGACTTCCCTGGTGGTACAGTGGTTAAGAATCAGCCTGCCAATGCAGGGGACACAGGTTCGACCCCTGGTCTGGGAAGATCCCACATGCCGACGGGCAACTAAGCCCATGCGCCACAACTACTGAGTCTGCGCTCTAGAGCCCACAAGCCACAATTACTGAGCCCGCGTGCTGCAATTACTGAAGCCCGTGCGCCTAGAGCTCGTGCTCCGCAACAAAAGAAGCCACCTCAATGAGAAGCCCGCGCACCGCAACGAAGACCCAATGCAGCTCCCCCCAAAAATTATAATAATAATTTAAAAATTAAAAAAAGAATACTAGATGATTAAGCTGCAGTTGTCGAAGGGTTGTGGGAGGAGTGGCAAGACAGAATGAGAGAGAGAAAAAGAGAGAGAGAGACTTTGTTTGCCATCTTACTAGGGACAAGCGCTAGTAGCCTGTCTTCAGGTAGCCTGTGATGGATGTAGGACTTTACCACTGGAAAACCCAGGGTCTGTGCCAAGGGGTAAGATGGGGAGAATTCTATACAATGGAGGCCTTCTTCATGCTCCCCAAAACACAAATACAGATAGATTTCTCTCTTTTTTTAATATTAGATTTAGATGCACAACTACCTATTGACCTGTTTAATGATTGCTACTGATTTTTTTAAAATCTAAAGTATCATTACTTTAAAATTTATTTTATGCAAGTATTTGTAGCATATACCTGAATTGTTAATGCAGGAGCTTCTTAAGCTACTGCAATTAATTACAGAAAAATGTGATTAGTAATGAACCAAGTGAGAAAGAAAATAATTTTTAGTATTTTAACTTTCTGTGCTTTGTTTTGGTGTCTTCCATATCCTGCTACATCTTACGTCAAAACGAAAATTTCAGTGATAGCTATCCAAATACTTTAAAAACTCTTTTGTCAGCAAATCCTTTTGTTCATCGTTGTTAATATGCAAGTGATAAACTGATATTTGAAACATTTTTTTTAATCTGGTGACTTTGTTTAAGCTGCTAGCACATTTCATCATTTGAAATGTTCATCGTTGTTAATATGCAAGTGATAAACTGATACTTGAAACATTTTTTTTATCTGGTGACTTTGTTTAAGCTGCTAGCACATTTCATCATTTGAACCATAACTATTTGACAGAAAACTAGCTCTGTTTTAAAAATGCTATTTGTAATACAAATTAAAATGTAAACGCTGTAGACATTTTGTGATTAGTTTTTCATAAATGGGAATAGCTTAATTTTGTAGAAAATGCATCCTGAATTTTTTTTTAACATCTTTATTGGAGTATAATTGCCTTACAATGGTGTGTTAGTTTCTGCTTTATAACAAAGTGAATCAGTTATACATATACATATGTCCCCATATCTCTGATTTTTAAAAAATTTTTATTTTATATTGGAGTATAGTTGATTTACAATGTTGTTAGTTTCAGGTATACAGCAGAGTGATTCAGTTATACATAGACATGGATCTATTCTTTTTCAAATTCTTTTCCCATTTTGGTTATTACTGCATCCTGATTTTTAAAAAATTAATTAGTTTATTTTTGGCTGTGTTGGGTCTTCGTTGCTACGTGCGCGGGCTTTCTTTAGTTGCGGTGAGCGGGGGCTACTCTTCGCTGCGGTGTGCGGGCTTCTCATTGCGGTGGCTTCTCTTGTTGCAGAACGTGAGCTCTAGGCGTGTGGGCTTCAGAAGTTGTGGCACTCGGGCTTCAGTAGTTGTGGCTCGCGGGCTCTAGAGTGCAGGCTTAGTTGTGGCGCACGGGCTTAGCTGCTCCGCGGCATGTGGGACCTTCCCGGACCAGGGCTTGAACCCGTGTCCCCTGCATTGGCACCCCTGCATTGGCAGGAGGGTTCTTAACCACTGCGCCACCGGGGAAGCCCTGCATCCTGATTTCTAATTTAACTTCCAAAACCTCTGGCAACAGTAAATTTTCTTGCTTATTCAAGACTTGACATGTCACAATATTGGATATAGCAATATTGAAATATTTTCTCTCAGTTATAGATTTCACTCATTTCCTTGAATTAAGGGTTATGTCCAAAACAGCTATTTCTTTCTAAGAATATTTTCTTTCTCTCTCCTCTGTATTCTATACAGATTCACAGGCCACACAGTTGATCTTTTGGAGTTTTGAAAAGAATACAGTCTGGTGTCAGACAGACTTGGGCTTAGAATTGTTTAACTCTAAAAAACTTAAGCTTTCTGAGCTTCATCTTTCTTATCTGTAACAGAAATAGTTTGTTATTAGAATTAAATGAGATGAGTGTAAAGAGCTTTGCATATAGGACATACTTAAGAAGATACGTTCTCCCAATGCTTGCTCATCCCACCCCACCGCCCAAATACCCTTTGCCCTTGCTGACAAATGGTAGCATAGCAAGATGCTGAACCGTAGATCAGTGTTTGCTGTAATCTTTACTCTTACCGAGTCCAAGCAACGGGTTACTAGATAAGAATGAAAAATCCTCTGCAGCCCTTCAAATTTTTCTTCTACCAGAGGAATGGAAGATTCCCAGCACACGTTCCTTTGCTTTGAAGTCACATCAGGCACATCGTCACCCATAAAAACCGTCCAATGCTGTGTTTTAGGCAGCTGCTGCCAATAGATCAGACTTGGCACAGGATATGAAACCATTTGCCTCTCTGAGCTAAAATAAAATATTACGGAGAGATTAACAGCTAGAATTTCTCGATCTCTCCTAATTTTCCTTCCCATCAAATTGTGTTATGCAGGGATCTGGTGCCCATTGAGGATTAATTAAGCACACTGCTGAGCTGCCTATGTTATTGTATTAGCTGCTTCTAGGCTGCTTCTTAGAGAGACCAAGAGTGTGTGGAAGGTGTAGGTTGCCAGGAGAAGCTTTTGATTAGCCCAAAGAAATTGCATATCTCCTTTAATCCTTTATCATCGCTACCGAGAATGGTTACATTCACTAAATACTAATTTTCATTGTGTGCTACGCTGAGTCAGTTTTGCTTTAGGTGGTGATATACAGTATGTGTGCAGGGTCAGGGGCGGGGAGCTTTGGAGAGTAAACTTCTACAGATTGTTATTGATATGTTGTGTTACAGAAAGGAAGAGTTTGGCTTCTGCCATTGCCTGTGTAGCTGGTAGCACAGCTCAGGATACTCAGATTTCCAATCTGGCCCATAATATGGGATGCTCCAAACCTGTTATCCTAAGGATTCTGTTTTTTAGATTCTCAAGAAGAGTTTTTGACAAGGGAATTGGAAGAGATATGGTAAGTCTTCCAGCCTGGCTTTAAAAAGGAATGGATATCTTTATTGAACTGCTATCTAGACTACCGTACTGTTAGTATTTGCTCAGAGAATAAGCTATGGTGTACCTGGGTTCCTAGAACTTTGTTGTTAGCCACACACACCCCAAACCCCAAAGCTTTGTATTACCTATCTATTGTTTGGTGACCCTAAAACTTAGTGGCTTAAACGTCAAACATCTTAAGTTTCTGTGGGTCAGGAATTTGGGAGCAGCTTAGCTTGGTGCTTCTGGCTCAGGGAGTCTCATGAAGTTACAGTCAAGGTGATAGCTGGGGCTGCAGTCATCTCACGTCATTACTGGGTCTGGAAGATGTGTTTCCAAGATGGCTCACTCACATGGCTGTTGATAGGAGACTTCGATTCCTTATTGGCTGTTGGCCAAGAGACCTCACTTCCTTGTTACGTGGGACTCAGATGTCTTCACAACAGGGTAGCTGGCTTCCCCAGAGCAAATGACCACAGAGAGAGAGCAAGTAGAAAGCCACAGTGATATTTTTCATCTAGTCACAGAAGGTATACTCTCATTCTTGCCACATTATATTCATTAGAAACAAGTCACTAAATATAGCCTATACTCAAGAGGAGTTGATTGGGTTCCAACATTTGAAGAAAGGTATAGCAAGAATTTGTGTACACATTTTAAAAACACCACAGTTAGTAACTGTCTTATCCCCTATGTCAAGACCCAGTCTCCAGACATCTTGGACTTCTGTGGCCAAAGATTCTATCAGGCTGGTTTCAGTCCTTCCCAGGGCTCTCCATTACATCTGATCCATGGTTCAGCACTAAATCAACTGTGCCCTCAGGAGGTAACCAAATGCCAAAATATCTGGAAATGGCTCAGGCATTCAAGTTGCCCGTGTGAAAAATTTTCCAAGAATAATTTTTTTTTTTTTTTGCGCTGTGCCACACAGCATGTGGGATCTTAGCTCCCCGATCAGGGTTCGAACACATGCCCCCCTGCATTGGAAGCACAGAGTCTTAACCACTGGACCACAAAGGAAGTCCCAGAATAATGTTTTTGAGGTTCACAGTTTACAAATAATTATAAATCCTAGCTACTGTGCTATGTTTTCCTAAGCCATGACACCATAGGAAACAGTAAGATACAAGACTTGCAGCAGGGATATCCCTGGTGGTGCAGTGGTTAAGAATCCGCCTGCCAATGCAGGGGACATGGGTTCAATCCCTGGTCCGGGAAGATGCCACGTGCTGTGGAGCAACTAAGCCTGTGAGCCACAACTACTGAGCCCATGTGCTGCAACTACTGAAGCCCACGTGCCTAGAGCCCGTGCTCCACAACAAGAGAAACCACCACAGTGAGTAGCCTGCGCACTACAGCGAAGAGTAACCCCCCTCGCCACAACTAGAGAAAGCCTGCATGCAGCAACGAAGACCTGATACAGCAAAAAAAAAACCAAAACAGACTTCCAGCAAACAAGCTTATTTGGTGCAAGGATTGAGAATACTCCCAGGTAAGTATATCTGTTACCTATTATGTAACAAACCACACCAAATCTTAGTGACTTAGACACAATATTTATTTGGTCATCACTGTACAATATGGGCAGGTCTGGGCAGGAACTGCTCATATCTCAGTGTGGTGTGACCACTGGGTTCTTCATGTGACTGTATTGAGTTGGGAGCTCTACTGGGATGGAATGCCAGTGTGGCCTCCCTTAGATATCTGATGCTTTAGCTGGGATAGCTGGGACAGCTGAAGACTCACTGGGCATCTCTCTCTCTTTTTTTTTTTAAATTTATTTATTTTTGGCTGTGTTGGGTTTTTGTTGCTGCGCGCAGGCTTTCTCTAGTTGTGGCGAGGGGGGCTACTCTTCACTGCGGTGCACGGGCTTCTCATTGCGGTGGCTTTCCTTGTTGCGGAGCATGGGCCCTAGGCACGCGGGCTTCAGTAGTTGTGGCACGTGGGCTCAGTAGTTGTGGCTCGCGGGCTCTAGAGCGTAGGCTCAGTAGTTGCAGCTCACGGGCTTAGTTGCTCTGCGGCATGTGGGATCTTCCCGGACCAGGGCTCGAACCTGTGTCCCCTGCACTGGCAGGCGGATTCTTAACCACGGCACCACCAGGAAAGTCCCTGGGCATCTCTCTTGATGTGGTCTCTCTAGTGAGGGAGAGCTAGACTTCTTTACATGGTGACTCAGAGCTCTAAGAAGGAAGAAACTGCCAGGCTTCCTAAGACCTAGGCCTGGAACTGGCACAGTGTCATTTCTGCCATATTCTGTGAGTCAAAGCAAGGCTAGCCCAGATTCAAGGGGAGGGGAAAAAGACTATACCTATTAATGGAAGTAGCAGCAGCAAAAAGAAAAATTGTGACCATCTTTAATTAATCACAGTAAGGTAAAACAAGTGCCATTGCTGTGTTATAATTCCTAGTACAAACTTCCTGAACACATTTTTCCCCCCAAGCCAAAGTTTAGCATATGGAGAAGTCATGTGTGCAAATGGTTTATTTTCTCAAGTGTAATCTTGAGAGGAGGAATCAGTGGTGGAGGAACTTTGACTTCCCCACACTGATGTTTGAGAAAAAGAAACTTATGTGATGGAGATATTTTTGTTCCTTTGACTGCCATATCTTTGTGTAATTTAGAAATTCTTTCTGCAGTGTTCTTTTTTTTTCTTAACTTTTTTAAAAATTTAATGTATTTTTTGGCCATGTTGGGTCGCCATTGCTGCGTGCGGGCTTTCTCTAGTTGTGGCTAGCAGGGGCTACTCTTCGTTCCAATGCGTGGGCTTCTCATTGCAGTGACTTCTCTTGTTGCGGAGCATGGGCCCTAGGCGTGCGGGCTTCAGTAGTTGTGGCTCGTGGGCTCTAGAGCTCAGGCTCAGTAGTTGTGGTACACAGGCTTAGTTGCTCCGCGGCCTGTGGGATCTTCCCAGACCAGGGCTTGAACCTGTGTCCCCTGCATTCGCAGGCAGATTCTTAACCACTGCACCACCAGGGAAGTCCTGCAGTGTCCTTGATAGATGGTTATTGTGAAAGTTAATTTAATGTGTCAATTTGTCTGCACCATTGAGTGCCCAGACGTTTGGTGAAACATTATTCTGGGTCTATTTTGGGGGGTGTTTTCTAGATGAGATCAAGATTTGAATCTGTAGTCTGTGTAAAGCAATCTCCTTAATGTAGGTGGGCCTCATCCAATCAGTTGAAGGCCTGAATAGAACGAAAAGACTCTCTTCTCCTCCTCCCACACCCCATGAGTAAGGGAGAATTTCTCCTCTTCACTGCTTTCAAGTTGGGACATTGTTTTTCTCTCTGAGTGCCTCTGCACTCAAACTGAGACGTGGGCTCTTCCTGGGTTGCTAGCCTACCAGCCTTGGACTGGAACTACACCATTGGCTCTTCTGAGTCTCCAGCTTGCAGACTGGAGATTGTAGGACTTGTTAGCTTCCATAATTATGTGGGCCAATTCCCTATCTATCTGTCTATCTCTGAAGAACCCTGACTAATCCAATTATGCCCATGGTTATATTCTTCCAGGGATGGTGAGGTCACTACTTACTGAAGAAGTACGTTTCTTTTGTAAACAGTTAAAATCATTAATTCTTAAAAATAATTCTGTTCCTTTGGTAGATGTTCCTATAAGTCATAGGGTCCTATTCTGTATTTTGGAGCAATGTAAAAATAAGTCTGGTTTCTTGCTATATGCTAGCTCTTCAGATACTATAGGACAGCCATCTTGATTTATTTGTCTCTTCTCAAAGTGGAATATCCTTAGAACCCTTTTGTTTAGACTGGATCTTAAGCCTCTTACCTATTCTTGTCACCATTTTCTGGATATTTCCAGTTTATAAACATTCCTCAAAATATGATACCTATAAGTAATCATCACTCTGGCTGTGGCCTGAGCATTAAAAAGTATGGAATTAACCTGAACTCACTCATGCTAATGAGTTAGGTCTTGGAATGGTGGTATTTTCCAAGGGTGCACAGGTTTCCTAAAGGAAAGGTGTGGAAATGGAAAGAATAAGAACAAATTGAAAAAGGAATACAAACTGAAGGGAAATGAGACACAGTCTGCACTCTACCATCTGTGTGAGAGTGGGATTGGCTGTCATGTCCCAGTAGGCCTGCACACCCCACAGGCACAGTTTAGCCCAGAATGGGGGCAGTTACTGAAAAGCCAGCTTGATATGCCAATTGGGACGTTCTCTGCATTCTGTACCTCCTCAAGATTCCACCAAAGCTCATTAGGATATGATACAAAAATTAAGAGTGTCTTACAATGTTTATCTGGTATAACAGAGAACAGGAAATGCATGAATAATCGAACAGCATAATATTAAAACTCTTGAGTCAATGGTTTATTATCCTCAACAGAACTTTTACTTTTTTACTCACTTTCTAAGGATGAGTAAATTATATTGTTATCCTTTCATGGACCTTATATTTCAAGCACCATGAGGGCAGGGACCTAGTTTTTAATGCCCTCTTGCTTATACAAGGCATTTAGTAGATTAAAAGAACAAAACAAAAAACAAAAATAACTTGAATAATCTGCAAGCTTGAGGTCCAGATTTTAGAGACTCATTTTGAGTGGAGGCTCATGAAGGTACTAGAAAGGTCTTTCTTTCTACCTCTGTGGGTCTCCCTGCTACTGAGCAGACTTACAGGCCCTAGACTGGGACATACCCATGCACCCTGCCCAGCCAGCAACAGATAACCAGGTTACCTTCATGGGCTAGATAACGGTTACATATTGGTCAAGGTGAAAGTAGTAGGTCAAGATGGATGCAAGCAAGGCAGAGAAAAGTCTTTCTTTTTGTCAGAAAAGTGACCTGCCCCTACCCCCAAAGAAATTAGCATTGAAAGTTACTTATTTGGGGTAACATTTGAAAGAAAATTTTAACCTAACCACTCAAAACTTTTAAGTTACCTTGCAGCTGTTTCCCCTTGTCATCCATATTTAGTCATTTATCAAGGTTCTCTCATTTCTCCAGTAATGCCTCTCATACCTGTTTCCATTTTTTTATTCTCTACACTCATCCAAGTCAGATTTTTGTTACGTCTCACCTGGGGAAACTTTTTCCATAGTCCATTCTTCGTGCTGCCTCCAGGGGTCAGCTTTCTAAAACAAAGTTCTAACCAGGTCATTATCCTTCTTAAAAACTTTCCGTGATTCCTTATTTTCTGGATCTTTTTCAGCTTTATCTTTAACATTCCTATAATCCAAATGCCTCAGACTGCCTTGTTTTTCCACAGATTTATTCTCATTGTTTCTACTTGAATGCCTTTGCCATCTCTGCTTGCCAAAATCTAACCCTTCCTTTAAAAGCTCAAATGTCCACTTTCTAGTAAGCCTTCCTTCACCTATCCCTATTTTGAATTAATCATATTATTTGTGCTCAATATTTTATAGGTTCTGCCTCTTAAAATACTTTTGTTCCTATTTGTCTCCCCTTCCTCGTTTTGAACTTGAGGGCATGGCTTGCACTTTATCCTTCTCTCTGTTCCCTGCAGTGCCTTGCAAACACTGACATTTTAATTTTAATATGGCAAATTTATCTTCTAGGTAGTTAAGAGAGAAAAGAAATCAGGAAGAGGTAGGCAGTTAGGGTAGGGGACAGAAATGGGATAAGAGCAACTGAGGGAGAGAACATGGTAGTAATTAGGAAGATAGCTGGGTTCTGATAAAAATCAGCTGGTGAAAATCGTAATTTGTTTATTGTCTCATTCACAATTAATGATATATAAATTAAACTGGGCCCTTTATGCTTCCACTGTGATCTGGAACAACAGCTGCTGAAAGTCACCAAGAACAGAAATAGAAAAGCATTCTTCAAGGATATAGAAACCATGACCATGAGCTGAGCTTTTGGACTTTTATGATAATCTAGTACATAACCCACATAAATCCTAATAAAAATTAAACAATAAATAAGCACTTTATTTGTTCTAGGCACAGAACCAACACCCCTGCCCTCCTGTAGCTTATAATCTAGCATGTTTGATCAAATTAAGCAGCTCCCTGGGTTGAGCTTGAGATGGTCCTAGTGCCTGTTTATGGCACTTCTAGGAAAGCTGTGAGGTTTCTAGCTCTGACCTGACCCAGGACAGTTTTTGCCTCCTGAAGTTCTTGAGTTCTGCATCAACAGTGGCTATTTGACTGTGAAATTTTCCCACTGGGGGAAGGTCCTGGAAGTCTGAGGGAAAGAATCCCAGGAACAGGAGAAAAAGGTGGGTAGCTGAATAAGAAATTAGAAGTGAGGAAGGTCTGACAGCAATCAAATCTCTGGTGATTCAGAAGGATAGTCCTGACAGCCACGAGTGTAAGACTCTACCCCAGACTGAGGAATCTTGGTGTCAGAAAAGAAGAGTTCCCGTTTGGCACTCCAGGACCTAAACATTTGTGTAGGAATCTCAGAATCTGTCTCTCTGACTTTCTCAGACGTCCTTTCGTGGGGTTGGAAGACACTAGGCAACACCTACCTTGAAGTCCAATAACTCCTGCCAAACCAAGCCACTCACCTTGTCTCCAGTCATGCTGGTCGAATATTGGTCTGTGCTTTTGCTTGGGGGGCTCTCTATGCCTGCAATATTCTCCCTTCACTCCATATCTGCCCCATATGCATACCTTTTTGAAGCAGTACTTGACCAAGAAATGAGAATAAAGTGTATTGATCATGTAGAATTTTACCATAATGTAAAGGGCCATTGGCCTTCAGGAAATTTATCCTTGGTTAATTTTCTATTTGATTCCCTTTGATGACTGTTTCACACTTTTCCCACTCTTTCTGCCAAATGTAGAGGGGACAATGGTAAATACGGTGGAAAGAGCACAGGCTTTGCAATCAGACTTGAGTACCAACTCTAGCTCTGAAACCTATGAGGACTGTGATTGCAGCCAAGACATAGAACTGTTCTGAGCCTTAGTTTCTTCATCTGTTAGATTGAGATAACACATGACATGTTAATTAGACTCATTGTGGTGATCATTTTGCAATATATACAATGTTAAATAATTAGGTTGTACACCTGAAACTAATATGTATCAATTATACCTCAATTTAAAAAATGACCCCAGGGCTTCCCTGGTGGCGCAGTGGTTGAGAGTCCGCCTGCCGATGCAGGGGACGTGGGTTCGTGCCCCGGTCCGGGAAGATCCCACGTGCTGCGGAGCGGCTAGGCCCGTGAGCCATGGCTGCTGAGCCTGCGCATCTGGAGCCTGCGCACAACGGGAAAGGCCACAACGGTGAGAGGCCCGCATACCGCAAAAAAAAAAAAAAAAAAAAAGACCCAGAAAAACTGGGATAATACTATCAATAAAGATTATGAGGACTCTATGAGAAAGTTTATTTAAATTAGAATATAGGAAGAGTGATCAATAAATGCTACCTAAGACAGGAGGGAACAAGAAATAAAAATATAGAAGGACTACAATGCATTGAACAAGAGATTGAATCAAAAAGTTTATTTGTAAGGTTCTAGGTTAGTTGCAGTGAGGGATAAACCATAAGAAATAGTACTTCTATTTTAAATGAAAACATAATATGTCTAATATGGATTAAATTTCAGGTTTAACCATGTCAAATCAGTTAATAAAAGCACTTTACCATTCTTAACATTTCTGTTTACAAAGACCTGAGAGGTGGTAAGGATTGTTTTATAGTTGTAGCTTTTGATAACACCACAATATTATAACAATAAAGCAAAAATATAATTATACTCACAACCCCAGTGCACAAAACATCTATTGGGTTGGCCAAAAGGTTCGGTTTTTTCTGTAAGATGGCTGTAGTAGCACTTAGTTGTCTTTAACTTCATTCATAATAGTTTTGTTAGATTGTATGTGACATCTATCATATCCACGTGCATTTGAAAAAAGACATCAAATTTGGTGTATTTTTGTGTAGCCATTTTAATATTGAAGACGGAAGAAAAAAAGCAACATTTTCAGCATATTATGCTTTATTATTTCAAGAAAGGTAAAAATGCAACCGAAATGCAAAAAAAGATTTGTGTAGTGTATGGAGAAGTGCTGTGACCGATCGAACGTGTCAAAAGTGGTTTGTGGGGCTGAGCCCGGCGCGCCGCGCTTGAGTGGCCGTTCCTCCGCCAACGGGTGGCGAGGGCACGGGGAGCGCGGACGCCGGGCGCGCCGGCCATGGCTCCCTGGGCGGGGGCCGAACTTTCGGCGCTGAATCCGCTGCGTGCCCTGTGGCTCACGCTGGCCGCGGCCTTCCTGCTGACCCTACTGCTGCAGCTCGTGCCGTCCGGCCTGCTTCCGGGCTGTGCGCTCTTCCAGGACCTGATCCGCTATGGAAAAACCAAGGAAGGGGGGCCGTCGCGACCGGCCGCCTGTCGGGCCTTTGATGTCCCCAAGAGGTATTTTTCTCACTTCTATATCATCTCAGTGCTGTGGAATGGCTTCCTGCTTTGGAGCCTTACTCACAGTCTCTGTTTGTGGGAGCACCTTTTCCAAACTGGCTTCATCATTTACTCAGAATTCTTGGGGCTGCGCAATTCCGAGGGGGTGAGCTCGCGTTGTCTGCGTTCTTAGTACTAGTGTTTCTGTGGCTACACAGCCTATGAAGACTCTTCGAGTGCTTCTATGTCAGTGTCTTCTCCAATGCCATGATTCACGTCGTGCAGTACTGTTTTGGACTTGTCTACTATGTCCTTGTTGGCCTAACTCTGTTGAGCCAAGTGCCAATGGACGGCAGGAATGTCTATGTGATAGGGAAAAATCTCTTGATGCAAGCTCGGTGGTTCCATATCCTCGGAATGATGATGTTCATCTGGTCGTCTATCAGTATAAGTGTCATGTCATTCTCGGCAATCTCAGGAAAAATAAAGCAGGAGTGGTCATTCACTGTAACCACCGAATCCCTTTTGGAGGCTGGTTTGAATACGTTTCTTCCCCTAACTACTTGGCAGAGCTGATGCTCTACATTTTCATGGCTGTCACCTCTGGTTTCCACAACTTAACTTGGTGGCTCGTGGTAACATATGTCTTCTTCAACCAGGCCCTGTCTGCTTTCCTCAGCCACAAATTCTACAAAAGCAAATTCATCTCCTACCCGAAGCACAGGAAAGCTTTCCTACCATTTCTGTTTTAAGATAATCTGTTATGAGGAATGCACACCAGGTGACAGTTCCAATTCCCAAGGACAACGAAGTCTAGAGACCAAAGTGCAATTTCTGTAGAACTGTTTAAAACTCTCTGGTCCATTTCTGTTACCAGAAGTCTTCAGTGCATGAGCAAAGCAATACCACTCAAGAAAATGAGTCTTGGGACTTCCTTGGCAGTCCAATGGTTAAGGCTCCACACTTCCACTGCAGGGGGCATGGGTTCGATCCCTGGTTGGGGAACTAAGATCTCACTTGCTGCTCAGCGTGGCAAAATAAATAAAATTTTTTTAAACAATGGAAGAAATTGAGTCTTCAGAGAAGAAATACTTCTGGCAGACCTGGGAGTGCTATGTCTGCTTTCTAAGATGCTTTATAAAAGCAACCAAATGCTAAAAAGTAGATGAGACTTTTCCAAGCTGCTTCAAAAACAGACTAATCAAGAATATACAGGGCTTCCCTGGTGGCGCAGTGGTTGAGAGTCCGCCTGCTGATGCAGGGGACATGGGTTCACGCCCCCGTCCGGGAAGATCCCACATGCCGCGGAGAGGCTGGGCCCGTGAGCCATGGCCGCTGAGCCTGCGTGTCTAGAGCCTGTGCTCCGCAGCGGGAGAGGCCACGGCAGTGAGAGGCCCGCGTACAGCAAAAAAAAAAAAAAAGAATATACAAACAACTTCAAACGAACACACACACAGTGGAAGAGATAAGGTCATCTGTGGCTTTGTTTTTGCTACAGACAAATTAACTAGACTACACAATAAGCAATATAGCAGATGCTCAGTAACTGCTTGTTGCATATCAGTCAAAGCTGAATAGCCTTTGAAAATAACAACAATGTACAATTTCACAGCAATGGATTCTGGGAAAAGTGAGTTTATTGAAGTTAGCTTATGCTTATTACCACAAAGATTTCCAGCTATGTAACCATCAATAGTCATTTCCCCCTCAAATCATAGCCTAACAAAGTTTGAAACCTCTTTTATTTAATATTTTTTTGACATCCCTTTCTAGGGAGTACCTTAAAAGTGTAAGCATCTGAAATAAAATATTTTTATATTTATGCATAAAAAAAAAGTGGTTTGCGAAGTTTGGTGCTGGAGATTTCTTGCTGGATTATGCTCTTTGGTCGGGTAGACCAGTTGAAGTCAATAGCAATCAAATCGAGACATTAATTGAGAAGAATCAACGTTATACCATGTGGGAGATAGCCGACATACTCAAAATATACAAATCAAGCGTTGAAAATCATTTGCATATGTTCATTGATTTGATGTTTGGGTTAAGGGAAAAAAACGTTCTTGACCGCATTTCCACATGTGATTCTCTACTTAAATGTAATGAAAACGTTCTGTTTTTAAAACAAAATGTGACGGGTGATGAGAAGTGTATACCGTACAGGGACTTCCCTGGTGGCGCAGTGGTTAAGAATCTGCCTGCCAATGCAGGGGACACGGGTTCAGGCCCTGATCTGGGAAGATCCCACATGCTGCGGAGCAACTAAGCCCGTGAGCCACAACTACTGAGCCCGTGTGCCGCAACTACTTAAGCCCATGCACCTAGAGCCTGAGCTCTGCAACAAGAGAAGCCACCGCAATGAGAAGCCTGTGCACCGCAACGAAGAGTAGCTCCCGCGTGCCGCAACTAGAGAAAGCCCACGCGCAGCAACGAAGACCCAACTTAGCCATAAATAAATAAATAAATTAATTAATTAAAAAAAAGTGGATACCGTACAATAACGTGGAATGGAAGAGATCATGGGCAAGTGAAATGAACCACCACCAACCACACCAAAGGCCGGTGTTCATCCAGAGAAGGTGATGGTGTGTATATGGTCAGATTGGAAGGGAGTCCTCTATCATGAGCTCCTTCCAGAAAACCAAACGATTAATTCCAACAAGTACTGCTTCCAGTTAGACCAATCGAAAGCAGCACTCGATGAAAAGCATCCAGAATTAGTCAACAGAAAACGCAGAATCTTGAATCAGGATAATGCAAGACTGCATGTTTCTTTGATGACCAGGCAAAAACTGTTAACAGATTGGCTGGGAAGTTCTGATTCATCCACTGTATTCACCAGAATTGCATCTTCGGATTTCCATTTATTTTGGTCTTTACAATATTCTCTTAATGGAAAAAATTTCAACTCCCTGGAAGACTGTAAAAGGCACCTGGAACAGTTCTTTGCTCAAAAAGATAACACGTTTTGGGAAGATGGAATTACGAAGTTGCCTGAAAAATGGCAGAAGGTAGTGGAACAAAAGGGTGAATACGTTGTTCAATAAAGTTCTAGGTGAAAATGAAAAAAGTGTCTTTTATTTTTACTTAAAAACCAGGCACTTTTTGGCCAACCCAATACTTTCCCTTCCCAATACTTCTTCACTGAATATCTAATTTTTAGTTTTAGGACAATGGATACACTAACATCTTCCCATGCCACGTAGTAGCTGCAATTATTTCTGTTTTACTAAAGAGCAGGTTTAGAAATGTTAGATCAAGGGAAGGAATTTAATTCAGATCACTTCATTTAAGGGTCATTAGTACCCCAGTAACAGAGAGAGAAACCATCTTTTAAAGAGTAGAGCAGGAGTGATGGGAAAACTTACTCAAATTGTTAGATGGAGCCTATCGTCAGAAGCCATTTCACTACCTTTACTGTGGGCCTTGGACCCTTTCCTTTCCTCTCTCCTTTCCCATTCCTCTCACTTTTTCTTTCCTCTTTTCTGGTCTTAACGTGAGCCCCTCACCCTGCTGCCCAAGGCTGGATCACACTTGTCTTTTTCATTTTAAAATCTTTTGCTCATCATAAGATAATTTATTCGACGAATATTTATTGAGCACCACTCACAACCCACACGAAACAATGTGCTAGGTGCCGGCAACACAATGGAGAGCTTACATGAATCACGAGTCACACAAATCGCATTTATCATTTTTTTCCCCCTCTCCTAGGAATCTTAGCTTCTGAATAAACACCACAATTTCCATTCCTTAAGCACACGTTTGAGTCTCAACCACCTAACACAGTGCAGCCCTAAACCAACCAGAGGCGCCTGTTCCCCAACCCAGGCAGGCCAACCCTACCTAAACTCGAACGCGAAATTTCCGGAAGAGAAATAATGGTCAGAAATGGCATTTCCAGGGTGTTCCTTAGTACCAACTTCCGCCCACCCAGTACAAACGTAGACATCCGTAATCCGTAGACATCCGTTGACATCCTCGTCAAAATTCAGACAAGGCGTCCTACGTCTGCTTTCCCAACGAGGCATTTCATTTTTGTTTATTTTAGGGCCGAGATTTTTTAAAAGACAGTAAGCAGGAAAAATACTGGTTGTTATGACAACCAAACGGGTCTGGAAAATTCAGCCAATCAGCCTACGGGAATGTCTCCCACTTAGCCAATGGGAAGAGGGCGCCGTACGTAGGGCCGCCCAATGGGGGCGCGAGCGGCGCGGTATTTGAATCCTGGAACTAGGCGACTTCACGAAGATTCCCAGCGGTGCGGGCTCGGAGGGCAGTCCTAACGGCGCCGGGGAAGCTAGTGCTCTCTGTTTCCAGTCCGCGTCCCTCCCTGGGCCGGGCTGCCACTCTTGCCTGTCCCGTCCCTCATGGCGCTGCTCCGACGTCCGACGGTGAGTGGGCCGGCGACCCCCAGCGCAGGCCTGGGCCCCGGCCGCGCAGCGCCCTCGGCCGCCTCTCGCTTCTCTCTCTCCTCCGCTCCGAGCTTCTTCGTCCCAACCTGCGCCGCTTTCCCCTTCTTGCGGGCGGCCCGGGCCCTGCGGCCTGTCCTCTCCGCTCCGGCCGGCTTCTCCCCGCCTCGCTTCCGCTCCTCCGGGTCCCGGCTCCTGGCCTGGACGTCCCTGCGCTGGGGTGGGGGAAGTGTGGGAAAGCGCCTCGGGGGTGGCAGTTGTCAAGTGAGCTCCCGGAGCACTGGGCCTAGGACGCGGCGAGCGATCCCCGAGGGCGCTTTGTTGTTAGAGAGTTACAGCTTCTTGGGGTTTCCTTCCTCTCTTCTCAAAATCCTTGCCAGCTAAGGGATCCGTGGTGAGGGTAGGGAGATGGACTGAAGAAATTCCGCAGTCTGTGAAGTGTTCTAATGTTTGATCAAGCAACAGCTGTGGTTGTTTTTCAGATGTTTTCACATTTCTCTTTTATTAGTTTCCTATTTATTTCTGCACACGAAGTGTTACAAGGCTAAGTTCACTAATGTATGGGCTTGTCCCTTTAAAAAAGTAATTTCTTTACTCAAGTGCAATAGAGATTTTGCATATAATTTGGAGCAATATGGCAGACTGAGAGAAGGGTCCAAATTCATTTATTTCGTCTTTGCAAAAAACAAAGTGTTAATGGTATTTTGGATTTTTTTCTGTGGGTTTGAATTGTACCTGGATCTACTTTTTTCTTTGCTGAAAAATAGAGGGCACTGACACACCTGAGCTCCATTCTCCTCCTGGCTGTAGGTTTGTTAAAAGCTGGGGATTTCCCCTTCCAGATGGCTTAATTTAGATTACCAGGCTTCAACCCATAAGAATTGAACTTTGAAACACTTTTTAAACATCTCAGGAACTGCTGGAAAAATTGAACAGTGTGAGTTTTGAGAATCCTAATAATAATACGTTGAATACACTCGATATTTAATTGTAACCCTTTTAGGAATCTGAGTCAAATTGATAAGTAATTTTTGTCTAATCTATCCCATCAGGTGCTTTCATAGTCAAATTCTGTCTATTCAGGTAAGGCTTGAGTTTTTCCCTGCCCCTCTGTCTATCCTGGTAGGTCCATTCAGACCCCCTGTCGGGAAATTTTTTAAGATTAAGACCCCCCCAATTCTCAGGGATAGTACATGCTGTTTTTTTTCTCATGAAATGTTTATCACATATAATCAAATAAACTTTTTTGTGTGAATTGTTTTTACTAACAAGTTTTGTTTCTAAGGACATTCTGTCTAAAGCAGGTTAAGGTCAACCAACAATTTTTTTTTTTTTTTTTTTCGGTATGTGGGCCTCTCACTGCCGTGGCCTCTCCCATTGCGGAGCACAGGCTCCGGACTCGCAGGCTCAGCGGCCATGGCTCACGGGCCCAGCCGCTCCGCGGGATGTGGGATCTTCCTGGACCCGGGCACGAACCCGTGTCCCCTGCATCGGCAGGCGGACTCTCAACCACTGCGCCACCAGGGAAGCCCAACTAACAATTTTTATTTCATACAATTCAAACTTTCAATTTGAGATAAAACTATTTTACCCATGAAAACTATTTTCTTTCTAAATATCCCTAATAAAATAGAGAGTACATGCTATGGCACTCTCATGGCTAAAAAGCTGTATCTCTAAAGATCTTGTCTACCTGAGTACTTCTTATTTCTAGCATGGCATAAGAATCAAAGCTAGTTTAGGTTTTAAACATCTGGTTTTTAAACAGCTTTTTTTTTTTTTTAAAGCAGAAACCACACTTTAAAAAATTTTTTTTTAATTTAGTTTATTTATTTATTTTTGGCTGCGTTGGGTCTTCGTTGCTGTGCGTGGCATTTCTCTAGTTGTGCCAAGCGGGGCCTACTCTTCATTGCGGTGCGCAGGCTTCTCGTTTGCAGTGACTTCTCTTGTTGTGGAGCACGGGCTCTAGGCGCGCAGGCTTCAGTATTTGTGGTCCGCGAGCTCTAGATCGCAGGCTCGGTAGTCGTGGCGCACGGGCTTAGTTGCTCCGCGGCATGTGGGATCTTCCCGGACCAGGGCTCGGACCTGTGTCCCCTGCATTGGCAGGCGGATTCTTAACCACTGCGCCACCCGGGAAGCCCAAAACAGCTTTTTAGTATTGTGTCTTAATTGCACTTGTTACTCTTCTCTGTCAAGGAAATTTTTTAAATAGATGCCATTAATATCCAGGGATCTCTGACAAATGATGTGGGTACCATATGAGAAATGATCACTTATCTGTGAAGCTCTTAGTGGGATTTTTAAAAAATAGATAAGGTGGAGTGATTTGCCTAATTTAGAGTGATGTTATAAATCACAAATAGCATTTTTAGACTTCCTAAAATGTACCTTTTCCCTCTCGCAGGTAGATCTCAGCATATTCACCTTTCCTGAATCAATTCTGACACTAGCAAAGTATTGTAAATGATCTCAACTCTTCAGTAATTTTTTTCCTTTTTTTTTTTTTTTTAGGTGTCCACCGATTTGGAGAATACTGACACGGGAGTTAATTCTAAACCTAAAAGCCATGTGACTATCAGGCGGGCAGTTTTAGAAGAAATTGGAAATCGAGTTACAATCAGAGCCACACAAGTAACTAAGGTAACAACTCTGAGAACTGTACCTGCACACCCTAGGCTGATTCTGTAGAGCACTGAGGGGCAACACTGGCCCTCTTGCCCTATTCACATTTCTTTTCCCTTTTAGAAAGCTCAGAACACTAAAGTACCTGTTCCACCCACCAAAACAACAAATGTCAACAAGCACCTGAAACCTACTGCTTCTGTGAAACCAGTGCAGATGGAAGTGTTGGCTCCAAAGGTAGGAAGTTCTGAATTTACAAACATACTTGACCAAGTAGGCTGTTTGGGGCTAGGATATAAGGGTACCTTTACTGTCAGTGCAACTTTTGAAGAACAGTGATAGCTAGAGCTCTACTTTAAAACAACAGTGTAGAAAATGAACATACACATCTTTTCAGTGATGGTACCTTAATATAATATTATGACCTTGAATAACAAAGTTAAATACCTTAATACCCAAATAAATTTAGTGATCTCAGAGGAAAATTTGGTAGGTTTTATTAAAATAACTCACTATAAGAATGAACTTGTCCATGAAGATGGTGGAAGCTTACAATTCTGAGACCTTCACTCATGGAAGAACAAAGTAATGCCAAAATTCTGTGTTGATAGATTGTAGTCTCCGTGACTGGGTAGCTCAACTGAAGTTAGAATGCTAATGGACCCACTGGCGTGTTCATCTTCCACCATGTTCTCGTTCATGCATGCTCTCATTCATAGATTACACACATTCATATAATTACAATGAAGCAAGCACTGTTGTAGGTGCTGAGAATACAACAATGACCACTTCACACTTTCTAGCTCAAAATATTTATATATTATTGTATGTTTGAAATTAAAAACATTGAATATGTTTGAGAAACAGGTGAGTACTTACTATACACATCCAATTGTGTTAAGGCTGATAAAGAGACATCTTGCCTTGAGGAGACTTATCCAGAACGGGCATCTGTACCTGAAAATTAGATATATAATCCGAGGGCATGCTGCTAGGTGCCCATGGGCAATGGATGACTGAATGCAAGGTGCATCTAAAGGAGGGAGAAAATCTTGAGGGATGGAGTGGTCTGGGGAAACTTCCTGGAATAAGTTTTTAAGGATAGGAAGTTTAAGGATAGGAAGTTTTTAAGGGATTTTTAAGGATAGGAAGAAGCTGATAGGAAGGGGCACCTTTTGGGGGAACAAAGCAGCAATAGGAATCAGGGCACCAAAAAGGGAATAGGCCTATAAATTATGTCCTTTGGGGCAAAGAGTCAGCAAGTCTAAATTGGGTCAGATGGTTTGTGTGAGGAAACAGGAAAAAAGTTGGGAAGAAGGTTGCAGCTGGATTTGAAGGCCTTGGAATTTGGATTTTATCCCATTAGGCAGTGAGGAACCTGTGGAATGTTTTGAGGAGGAGACACCTGATGAAAGCAGTGTAGGGTGGCCATGGAAGGGACGTTAATTAGGTGGTACTGCAGTTTTCTAAACAAGGGCTGATGGGTGTCTTGAACGAGCCCATATCTCCCCTAAGTGGACATCCACATACCAGTATCTATACGGGTGCTAAGAAACAACCTCAAATGTGTTGGGATGTACCAGAACTCCTTTCAGGGACATCATCCTGTATTCAGAAGGAATTCTTTGGCTATGTTGCTTGGAGTGGAGGAGTGAGAAGCTTAAGCACTTGAGTATTTAAGGAACCATTTATGGAATAAATTAATAAAATATAGGAAATTCAGGAGATTGAGTTAGCTTTGGGGAAGGTGTCTCATTTGGATTTAGACTTGTTGAGGTAACAGAGAGACAGCCAATGGGAAATGCATTTGGAAATGGGCCAGCAATATCTGAAGGAGAGGGCTCCAGCCATTCACAGGTATTTGCAGAAGCTTATTATCATGCAATTTTTGGAGAAAACTGTTTTTTGCTGACTCATGAGGCTTTGGCAGACTGAGTAGTTTGAAGGAAGGAAGAAGGCTTTTTACTAGCCTCTTGTTTGGTGGGTACTGGGGAAACAAGGTGAGTGAACCACTGACTCTGTCCCCAGGAAGCTCCCAGTCAAGTCGAGAATGTCAGAGTGAAAGCATGCACTATAATACCCTGTAGCAGAAGTAGATGCGAGCTTAGGAGGTGTACTGGGGAGTGGCAGCTAGAAATTCTGATGAGGTTTTAGATTTACAGATTTGATTGAAACACTAAATTTGGTGATAGTCATTATTCAACTGTAAGAATCTTTTATGGGCTAACTTTCCCTAAAACAAAAACTATATATAAAAGAAAACGAGCACAATTATTCATATTTTAAAAAAAATAGGGTGCCTTTTATTTTTAATTACACAAGAAACATGCATAAATAAGCAAGACAATACAGAAATAGAGTACATGGAGTAAAGGGTCAGTTCATTTTAACTATTCTCCCTACCCCCAAAATTCCACTCCACTGCATTCCCTAAAGCTAATCATGGTAACTGATTTTGCCTTTCCACAACTGAGTATGCTTTTGTACCCACGTGTACACAGTCATTGCTATAAATCATGAACTGTCTGTTTGGAATCAACAGTTTTTCTTGGAGTCCTTCCTTATTGCACTTAATTGACATTGTTTATCTATTATAAATTTAGTAAATAAAGGAATTTTGTGTTTTACCAAAACTTGTGTAAATACCTATATATTTGCATATTCATATTAATCCGTTCTCTTAACAGGCCCGACTCATTAAATGTTGGTGCTAGGAGAACTTCAGTAGCCTTTACTCACAGTCTACCCATCCTTTACCAAAGAGCAGGTTCTCAAGTTCAGCAAAATCTCACAGCTTTATTGTTTTTATTACTACTTTTCAGTTGTCTCTGACAACCCACAGGGCTCATTCATTAATCTAATTTGAAGGTTTTTGTTCTAGAACCACTTTTGTAATGGGTAACTAGCTGATGCATTTTTTTACCTTTGCATGCAGCAGACTCTGGACAGGATTGCACAGTTGGCCCACAGGGCTTAGGCTATAATCTGTACAGGGAAGCAGGATCTTAGAAAGGATTTCAGAATAATTAGATTGTGTTGGAGTCCAAAAGGAATGCTTTCAATAAATTCTACATTAAGGCCCAGAGCAATTATCCTTGTCTCATCCTGGTGGCCTTGGATATGGCTAAACTCAGATATACTTCTGCGTAGACAGAGGTAAACATTTCAAGCTGCTAAGGCAGTCTGAAGCACATGAAGATAACCTCTGCCTTCTTAGGCTTTCTGGTACTGATTGCCCTCCCTGGGGAGAGTGATGATGCTTATTCTTAAAAAAGGTTACCTTAAACTGAAGCTACATGGGCTTATTAAAATGCACATCTGATTCTAATTACTCTTGCTCAGTTTCTTCAGTGGGTTCACTTACATTCAAATAAAATCTAAACTCCTTAGCTAAGTTTTGCTCACCTTCCCAGCCCATTTCTGTCACCTCACGCACTACCTTCTGCCGTCCCAAATCAACATGCAGTTCCCAGACTTGCCTTTTTTTTTTAAAGATGTCACTTTTTTTGTTGTTGTTGTTGTTGTTGGGGGTAGGAGTTTATTAATTAATTAATTTTTGCTGTGTTGGGTCTTCGTTTCTGTGCAAGGGCTTGCTCTAGTTGTGGCAAGTGGGGGCCAGTCTTCATCGCAGTGCGCGGGCCTCACTATCACGGCCTCTCTTGTTGCGGAGCACAGGCTCCAGACGCGCAGGCTCAGTAGTTGTGGCCCACGGGCCCAGTTGCTCCGCGGTGTGGGATCTTCCCAGACCAGGGCTCGAACCTGTGTCCCCTGCATTGGCAGGCAGATTGTCAACCACTGCGCCACCAGGGAAGCCCCCAGACTTGCCTTTATTTCTTGGCTTCCCCTGGGATTTTGTGCTTGTGTACCTTTGCCTACTCATTTTCCTTGAGGTCCTACCGTCTCTGGTAACCTCACTAGGTTTCTCCCTGGTACCCCAGGTAGCTCTTCTTATTCCTTCTAACGGTTCTTAAGTTCTTGAGTAGATGAGGTATACCTGTATACCTCTTGCTCACCTAGCCCTTCCTCAGTTTAAGACCTTTGGTTTAAGAGGGAAGGGCATGTTTTGAATTGCTATCTCTCTCTCTCTCTCTCTCTATATATATAGATAGATAGATAGATAGGTATATAGATATATATATTGTTACTGTTTTCTTCTTCTCTAAGACTGGAAACTATAATCATTGAGCTTTAATGTAAATTAAAATTGTTTATTATACTGCCTTCTCTTTCCTTATGTATTTTATTACTTTAATACATATTCTTATAGCCTTGCAGTCCTAGGCTATACTTTGAGAAGTACCTCTTATTCTTTAAAAAAGTAATTGTTTATGCTTCATTACTAAATGCTTGTTTTAACTTCATAAAGTTTTAATTTGTGTGAGTTTTATAAATAATCACCCAGTCAGCATAAGAAAATAAAATACTGGGTGTATACTTGCTCAGTCTTTGCTTCCTCCTTCTGTTTTATTCATAGGCTGGAATGTGCTTTCCTGCTTTTTCGTTGCCAGTTTCTCAATTTAGAATAAATTAGTTCATGAGAAGAAAACATTACACTTGCACAAGAGGCTACTGCTAAAGTGAACTATCAGCTCTAGGAATCTCTGAACCCAGGTGTCTAACTTTCTTTCACTCAGTAAATATTTACTGTGTCAGGGATGACAGGTATTTGAGATACCTTAGTGGACAAAATCAGTTTGAATAAATGTAAGGTTATAAAGCTTACATTCTGGTAGAGGTAGACAGAAAATAATACACATCATATATAAATAAACGCTATAGTATATTAGGAAGTTATCGATTCTTTGGGGAAAAACACCGTAAAAGAGATGAAACATATGTGTGGGGGGAATAGAAGGCATATGGTAATTTTAAATAGGACAGACCTAATTGAGAAGATAACACTTAAGCAAAACTTGAAGAAGGTGAGGGAATTATCCATGTGGATACAGGGACAAGAGGCTTCTGGGAAGAGGGAGACTGCTTGAGGTGAGGGAGACCTGGCCAGGAGGCTGGAGAGACGCAAACCCAGGCCCCCTGCACTGGGAGCGTGGAGTCTTAACCACTGCGCCACCAGGGAAGTCCCCTAGAGTGTTTTTTTTTTTTTTTTTAACATTTTTATTGGAGTATAATTGCTTTACAATGGTGTGTTAGTTTCTGCTTTATAACAAAGTGAATCAGTTATACATATACATATATCCCCATATCTCCTCCCTCTTGCATCTCCCTCCCTCCCACCCCCTAGAGTGTTTTTAAACAGGGGAGTATATCTCCAAAAACTTCATCCCCTACATCTTGAATTATTCACCTCTTACTCTGAAATGTATTTGTTTTGGCTTTATCATTTATAAAAATGCATATGATACTTTTAAACCAGTTGGCCCTGCTTGTATTTGTGATCAAGGCTACTCCTAAGGTAGTGATACATACACTTTCATTTGTGGGTGTAGGGTCCCTCTCCCACACCTGTGGATATCTCCATTAAGGAAGAGAACCTCTGCCAAGCTTTCTCTGATGCCTTGCTCTGCAAAATTGAGGATATTGATACTGAAGACTGGGAGAACCCTCAGCTCTGCAGCGACTATGTTAAGGATATCTATCAGTATCTAAGGCAGCTTGAGGTGAGTGGGCCTTTGTGTTTTGCTTGTACAACAGTGTGGAATTTACCACATAGCTGGGAAGGAAATGAGGTCAGCTTTTTTTTAAATTTTATTTTATTTAATTAATTAATTTATTTTTGGCTGCATTGGGCCTGCTGTGCACGGGCTTTCTCTAGTTGTAGCAAGCGGGGGCTACTCTTCGTGGCAGTGCGCGGGCTTCTCATTGCAGTGGCTTCTCTTGTTGCAGAGCATGGGCTCTAGGTGTGCGGGCTTCAGTAGTTGTGGCACGCGGGCTCAGTAGTTGTGGCTCGTGGGCTCTAGAGCACAGGCTCAGTAGTTGTGGCTCACGGGCTTAGTTGCTCCGTGGCATGTGGGATCTTCCTGGACCAGGGCTCAAACCTGTGTCCCATGCACTGGGAGGTGGATTCTTAGCCACTGCGCCGCCAGGGAAGTCCCTAAAATTTATTTTTCATTGAAGTATAGTTGAATTACAATGTTGTGTTAATTACTGCTGTATAGCAAAGTGACTCAGTTATAGATATATGTATTCTTTTTGATATTCTTTTACATTATGGTTTATCACAGGATATTGAATATAGTTCCTTGTGCTACAGTAGGACCTTGTTGTTTATCGAGGTCAGCTTTTTAAACTTTTAACTCCACCTACAGGTTCTACAATCCATAAATCCACATTTTTTAGATGGAAGAGATATAAACGGACGCATGCGTGCCATCCTGGTGGATTGGCTGGTGCAAGTCCACTCCAAGTTTAGGCTGCTGCAGGAAACTCTGTACATGTGCGTCGCCATCATGGACCGATTTTTACAGGTAAGGGACTTCGTGCAGCTCAGTGAACTTTGCATTTATGCACTGCCAAGGTGTGGTGCCTCTGAAGAAAAAACCAAAAGCCAATTAGATGCCAAAGAACTTCAAGTGCTAGAAAAGGAAGTAGTCCAAGTGTGTCAAACCTCTGGTGATGCTGACCAATGCTGGGCATTTCTGTTAGGTCAGCCTGCTGAAAAGTGCTCAGGGGAAATGCTGCCTTGCCGCAATCATTCATTGGAGGAGATAAACCATCAGATGGTCTGAAAGTCCATCTGAAGCCTGTGGTGCCTTTGGAGGCTGGTTCTCCAGGCCCACTTGCACAGTTTCCATAGTTCAGTACTCTTTGGTGTTAAGCTTCCTCATCTGAAAAATGAGAGTTTGGCTAGAGGACTTAACAGTTTCCAGCCGGCTGTGGCATTGAATCGGTGTAGAAGAGGCAGGAGGCAGACTTTTTACAAGGGGTTGGTGGTATGTGTGGGGAGTGTACTCAGTGTGAGGTCTAAAGTAAAGAGGGAGGTAAGAAATTAAGCCGAGAAGCGTAGTGATCATCAAAATATTTCTCAACTGGTAATGTAAGAACACTGAGCAGTTAGAAGAAATGCCAGACATTAACCACTGGTGCGTTGTCTACCAAATGGGTAGCCCTTCAGATAAGGCTTTATTTATTTAAAGTCAACATTTATAATGTAGGTGTAGGTCAAGCCCAAACCATACAGTAATAATTGTGTTGATAAGACTGACCCTGAGATACTGCAAAATGCTAAGTAATCATAGAGTCATTAGTGTTCTGTTTTGTTTTGTTTTGTTTTTGCGGTACGCGGGCCTCTCACTACTGTGGCCTCTCCTGTTGCGGAGCACAGGCTCAGGACGCGCAGGCTCAGCGGCCGTGGCTCACGGGCCCAGCCGCTCCACGGCATGTGGGATCTTCCCGGACCGGGGCACGAACCCGTGTCCCCTGCATCGGCAGGTGGACTCTCAACCACCGTGCCACCAGGGAAGCCCGAGTTAGTGGTTTTTATTATACAATCCTCACTGGATAGGAAAGCACTGTTATATTTTTGGTAGATTTTCAATATTAAGAGTTGAAGCAAAAAACATAAATTCCTAGCTTAAAAAGAAAAGAAAGTTAAGGGAAACACTTATCCTCTAGGCTGAGATTTTCTCTGACCCTGAAGCATCTTTGGAAGGTTCTTCAGGCTGAATAATGAGTGTACTCTTGGTGAGGATTAAGGAGACACTTAAGGCACTTCCTCAGCCCTAGTCATCCATTAAATTCCTGCTTTTTAGCTTGGCCTCATCCTGAATCAGACCATGCTGAGTGCCATATTGGGGCTTCCCAGACACTCAAGCCAGGATGATGGGGGTGGAGCAGTGCCTGGGAGCTTGGTTGTCAGTCAGCAATTGACTGATCTTGGGCTGATGTCTGCATCTTAGTCCATCTATTTCTAAGTGGGGTAAAAAATATGTACTTCCTATGTTTTTTGTGAGGATTCGATGAGATGATTGTTTGAATCTTAGCACTGTGCCTGGCACATAGCAAGCACTTCATGATAGACAGCTCCTGCGAGCCATGGTGGTGCCTGTGATCAACACTCAGCTTCCTGTGCCCTTAAGAGGGGTGTGAGCAGAGACAACGTGCACTTCTTCAGGACTTGGTTTCCTCGTACTTTCTTCCACCCAGAGCCCCCATCCTCTTGTTAGTTAAGACTTTTGACACACTCTTCTTCAATTAGGTTCAGCCAGTCTCTCGTAAGAAGCTTCAACTGGTTGGGATTACAGCTCTGCTCTTGGCTTCCAAGTATGAGGAGATGTTTTCTCCAAATATTGAAGACTTCGTTTACATCACAGACAATGCTTACACCAGTTCTCAGATTCGAGAAATGGAAACTCTAATTCTGAAAGAACTGAAATTTGAATTGGGTCGACCTTTACCACTACATTTCTTAAGGCGGGCATCAAAAGCCGGAGAGGTAAGTGCCTCCAATTCTGTAGGAGACTTTATTTTGCTGTTTGTTGTCTCATCCCAGAAACACTGACCCAGTTAAAGGAAAACTTATGAATTTATAAGATGCATCTTTTAGATAAGTCCTAACACTTATCAGTGTTTTTTTTTGAGTTTTATTTTTTTAATTTTTTTTTTATTGAAGTAGAGTTACAATGTTGTGTTAAATACTGCTGTACAGCAAAGTGACTTTTTTTTTTGAGCCCTATTTCTTTTTTTTTATTATTTTTAAAAATTGAAGTATAGTTGATTTACAGTGTGTTAGTTTCTGGTGTACAGCAAAGTGACTCAGTTATACATACATATGTATATTCTTCTTCATATTCTTTTCCATGATGATTTATTACAGGATATTGAATATAGTTCCCTGTGCTATACAGTAGGACGTTGTTGTTTATCATTCTACATGTAATAATTTGCATCTGCTAGTCTCAAACTCCCAATACTTCCCTCCCCCATCCCCCTCCCCCTTGGCAACCACAAGTCTCTATGTCTGTGAGTCTGTTTCTGTTTCATAGATAAGTTCATTTGTGTCACATTTTAGATTCCACATATAAGTGGTATCATACGGTATTTGTCTTTCTCTTTCTGACTTACTTTGCTTAGTGTGATAATCTCTAGGTCCATCCATGTAGCTGCAAATTGCATTATTTCATTCTTTTTTATGGCCGAGTAATATTCCATTGTATATATGTACCACATCTTTTTTTTTTTTTTTTTTTTTTGCGGTATGTGGGCCTCTCACTGTTGTGGCCTCTCCCGTTGCGGAGCACAGGCTCTGGACGCACAGGCTCAGTGGCCATGGCTCACGGGCCCAGCCACTCCGCAGCATGTGGGATCTTCCCGGACCGGGGCACGAACCCGTGTCCCCTGCATCGGTAGGCGGACTCTCAACCACTGTGCCACCAGGGAAGCCCCCACATCTTCTTTATCCATTCATCTGTTGATGGACATTTAGGTTGTTTCCATGTCTCGGTAATTGTAAATTGTTGAGCTCTATTTCTTAAGGGAAAAGAGTTAAGGGGCTGAACATTGACATATGAATTCGTTTCCGAGGGCTGCCATAACACAGTACCCCAAACTGGGTGGCTTACAATAGAAATGTATTGTTTCTCAGTTCTGGAGGCTAAGATCTGAAATCAAGGTTTTGGCAGGGCTGGTTCCTTTTGAGGGCTGTGAAAGAAGGATCTGTTCTAGGCCTCTTTCTTTGGCTTGTAGCTGGCCCTGGGCCTTTTCACATGGTCTTCTCCTCATGTGTCTCTTTCTCTTCACCTGGCATTTTTTTTGTTTGTTTGTTTTTTTACATCTTTATTGGAGCATAATTGCTTTACAATGGTGTGTTAGTTTCTGCTTTATAACAATGTGAATCAGTTATACATATACATATGTTCCCATATCTCTAGACACAAGAGGGAAGAGATATGGGAACTTATCAGTTCTTAAAAGACTTCATGTTCTGTGTTTGTAACATACTGTGGAATAGAGCAGTGCCTGGGAAGGAAAAGTGAGTTAAGTGGATTTGAGTTCCTAGATCTTATTTTTTTTTAGAGTTCCTAGTTCTTCACCCAGAATTTTGCAAGAGAGTCATAACAGCCATGCTTCTTACCATCTGTTCTTTCATAGGTTGATGTTGAACAGCACACTTTAGCCAAATACTTGATGGAACTGACTCTCATTGACTACGACATGGTGCATTATCACCCTTCTAAGGTGGCAGCAGCCGCTTCCTGCCTGTCCCAGAAGGTTCTAGGCCACGGAAAATGGGTAAGTGTTGAATTTAAGAAGAAATTAATTAGCTGTATTTTAGGGCCTCTAGACACAAAAGGCGTTAGCATTTGTCACACACTATCCTTGAAGCAGTTGCTAAAAGGCCACAGGCTTAAAAGAGCTGCTTGGAATGATGCAGGCATAACCTAGGTGACAACACCATGGTACGCAAACATATTACAGAGTCGTAAAGAATGAGGAAGGCCACTAAGAACTGATACGCTAAGATTTCTGGGATATTTTGTTAAGTGAAACAAGCAAGTTGTCAAGCACATAAGACAAAACAGGGCCAAGGCCTGACCTGGTTTACCCGGTAAAGATGAAATGAGCCACTTTGAGGTTCATAAAATTAGCCAGGGATGTCAGCTCCTGCCTGGGTTCTTGTTTCACACACCAAAAAGGATAACAGTGAAACAAAAGGGGCCACTGGCTGCAATGCGAGTCAGAGGATCGCTTCTGTGGATGGGCCCATTCTGCACTGCCACTAAGCAGTTTTAGAGTCTGTATCTGTAGCCCACAAGCAGCAGAGCAAACACCCCAGCAGAGCCCAGGAGGTGATAAGGAATGGTCTCATTACAGCCTCCTACCCAGAAGAGATAGGGAAGCAAGTGGGAGACGGCTTGGAGGCGGCCCCCTCGCCTGCTACCCCATCATGTTTCAGGAGGATCACAAAGCACTTTGCCAGGACAGATCAATGTGGTTCAGGCCTTTGTCTGCGTGGCCTATGTGGTAGATGTGTGTAAGAATGCCAGGGCATCGTGGTGGACCTTTTCCTCTACACAGTATGTAGAGTTTACAATTTATGTAAGAAAGAATGGGAGTAAGAGAGAAAGGATATGTATCTGTGCTTATGTATTTGCTAATTTTTCAAAAAATACAAGAAGAATAGACCAGAAACTAATGAAGATGGATACCTCAGGGTGGGTATCAGGGTAGAAGGTTGAGGATAGGAGCAGAACTTCTGGTTGTAATTTTTTATTAACTTGTATACAATGTAATGTAACTTTTTTGACTTTTGAACAATATGAATGTTCTATGCAAACCCGAAACTGGAATTAAGCAAAAACAATGTCACTATATATTCAAAGTGGTAACAGACCAGAGGGAAGAATTAATTCCCGTAACTTTTGAACACAGCACTCTGACTGTGCATTTTTAGTGGGATGTGAAATTAAAACAAAGGACCAAAAAAGGTAACATACTTAAAGTTTACTTAGGAGGTTTACTAATCTGTTTCTAGGTTAATAGTGGTCTGTTATTATAATCCTGGAACTATTTTTATTGTAGGATAAAGCAAAGATTCGTGTTATTAAGGACTAAAATTTTCACTGTAAGAAGATAAAATATTGTTAACAATTAAAAACAAAGGAAAACCCTATAATATTAAGTCTGTTTTAGAAATATCAATAAATTCATAATGAAAGGCCCAGAAACAATGACAACCCAGTAGCAATGAAGATACCTAGTGCTCACATCTTGCATACTCAGTGCCATGACATACTCGGAACTAGGGCTCCTTCAAGAAATAGCTGATTTCAGGGCTGTCGCAGGGGAAGTACAAGATGAGCCTAGATCAGTTTGTAACAGGTAGCAAGAAATTCTCAAAGATCAATGGGGTCACATCAAAAGGACATAGAAACTGGCTTGAAAGGGCTCCTTCTGACTAAAGTTGAGCATTAAAAAGAATTGTGACAGTAATAGATTATAATGCATTAAAAAATGCATGAGCCCATAATGATAAAAAAGAAAGGAAGGAAGGAAGGTAGGGAGGGAGGGACTTAAAAAAAAAATCAGTAGAATGCCAGCTAATTAAAGTAGAAACAGTGGTAGAGATAGAAATCCACCATTTTTAAACCCCTAGTGTAATAATTGATTCAAGCAAGGATCGTCAATTGATGCTTATAGCATTAAGTAAAATAACTTGGGCAAACAAGATTCACATTGTTCTCAAAATATCACCGCACAGATGTGTAGTATTTTTTGTGGTACGCGGGCCTCTCACTGTTGTGGCCTCTCCTGTTGCGGAGCACAGGCTCCGGACGCGCAGGCTCAGCGGCCATGGCTCACGGGCCCAGCCGCTCCGCGGCATGTGCGATCCTCCCGGACCGGGGCACGAACCCGCGTCCCCTGCATCGGCAGGCGGACCCTCAACCACTGCGCCAACCAGCGAAGCCCGATGTGTAGTATTTCTGAAGAAAAACTGTACCTTTGTGATGGAGACGTCTGGCAGTTACTACCTTAACCCAGTGATTGAGCTTGGTATCACCAGTGGTGAGACTACCTGACTTTACCTACCTTCTGGTGTAATAGGGAGTATGCATTATCGCCTAAATAGAATTCACGTCCAAAATGCTGGACATGAATCCAGTCATCATGAAACACAGACAAATCCAGAATGGGACGTTCTCAAAGTAACTGACCCGGACCGTTCAAAAAAATCAATGTCATTTAAAGCCAAGAAAATGGGAGTTTTAAAGACTAAAGACAACAACAACCAAATGTACTGTCTGTACCTTGATTGGACCCTGGATGTAAAAAGAAAAATCTATAAAAGATATTTTTGCAACAATTGCAGAAATTTGAATATTGACTATATATTAGATGATATTATGGAACTGTTGATGTTTCTTATGCTATAAAGGTATTGTAGCTAGGGAGGAAAATACTTTTTAGGAGATGCTTTAGGAGAAACATTTAGAAGTGATGTGTCATGGCGTCTGCAACTCACTTTCAAATGGTCCAGATGTTTGAGGGCTTCAAAAATCTCACACAACTTTTGCTGAACCATTTGAAAGCGAGTTGCAGACATCATGAGTGAGAGAGAGAAAGAGACAGAGGAGGAGAGAAAAAGTGGCAAAATATTAAGAACTGATGAATCTGCACAAAGAATATACAGATGTTCATTATCTTATTCTTTCAGTTTTTCTATAGATTTGAAAAGTTTTGATATAAAAATTGAAGGCAAAAAGGCCACTGGTAACATCTATGGCACATGCTCTTGGTACCAATGGTTTATTTTAGCCAAATTAGTCTAAGAGGTGCTTCCTTGGACCTAAACCTATTAACTATAGGCCTCCCTGTTTCCTGGCAGTTGATTTCAAAATACCAGTGGTTGTGCATTACATCAGGATTCACTCCTGCTTAGTTCTTTTTTCCTTTAAACTGTTTTAGGATTAAGGTTATATCATGGTTTATTTTCCCAATTATATTATGCATTTGAAAGGGGTGTGTTTTAGCTTTTAGAATTTTATCACAAATCTGAAATAAAGTCAGGTTACATATCTTCATACGAAGTAAGTCATGTTATCAATCAACAGCTGTCCTTTTGCTTGAATTTTGGTCTCTGGGAGGCTGGGCCACGAGGCTGGGTGTAGATGCTTCTCTGAGTGCTCTGTGTTCTCTAGTGCTTAACTACACAGGGCCCGACAGGAGAGTGCTGCTGGGAGGTCTTCGTTCTTCTGGGTTTGGTAGCTTAGATTGCTGCTTATGGACCAGTTTATTTCTTAATCCTGAACCCCTTTCCCTGACCGACAATACAGATGTCTGTGCTCTTGAGCTCCCTACCAGCCACTGCCAGGCAGGGCTTTAACGAGGGGACTGAGATGTGCTAGACCCCGATCTCTGTAAACCCTTTGTTGGGTTTGTTTATAGTCTGCCTCACTTTCCTTCCCCTTTCAGTGTGGTGACAGAGGCAAGCATGAAAACTTTGTTACTTGAAGTACCCTACTTACATATACAACCTTCTTTAAAACATCATTATTTGGGACCCTCTCCATTTGATTTAGCTGAGAGCTATGTAACGTCTTAATTTAGTCCTGCTCCGAGCCAGAGTCATCCTGCATTTGCTGGCTGCTTTGCTGGTACCATGGTAGTGGTTGGGGCTGAGACTGACTTTCCAGCAGGTAAGAATATTTTTTATAGCTTTTACGTAAGTAATGTCAGCATGTGTATGATGTGCTCTCCTAAAGAAGTGGAGGCTTTATCTTGCTTCTTCTGTTTGCGTTGTGTTCCAGAACGTAAAGCAGCAGTATTATACTGGATACACAGAGAATGAAGTATTGGAAGTCATGCAGCACATGGCCAAAAATGTAGTGAAAGTAAATGAAAAGTTAACGAAATTCATCGTAAGTACTCTTTCCTAAGCTGTTCAAAGTGCTGGATTATGGGTTTGGGGTATGAGAGGATGTATGTGTGTTTGCATTTTCATGTAAATATTTTGGCATGTGTGAGAGTCTGTTTTAGCACAAACTCTTTACATTTTTCTAGTACAGCTGGGGATGGAGCATACGCACAAACCCCAAGAACTGACTTTCTTTAAAATAAGGTAGACAGGCTCGCTATGTCCAGGCCCAAGCAGCTGTTCAATGTATTATCCATGCTTGACCCGGCATCCTGGGTAGGGCGTACAGCAAGCAGGGAAGGCTGGCCGGCATGCAAGAGTCCAGCTTAAGTGGTCCTGTGGAAGGCTTGGGTATTCGGGTGACATCATTCAGGGCCTTTGTCCAGCATCTTTTAGGACAATGACTGAGAGGCACCTGAACAGCCAGCATGGTGAAGCAGTCCATTCAGGAAGCATCCTGGGAGCTTGGAGTCTGTCTCTGTGTGGCCTACCTGAGAGGAGAAACCAGAGGAGAGGGGGTGCTATCCTGTGCTTGTGTGATGCCAAATATCAGAGCTCACCACGGGTCTGACAGAGAGCAAGGCATTTGTACCAAGTGTCCTCACGGCCTGATTTGCTTCCTTACTTGTAGTTTCAGCATTATTTAGCACACTGTGGAAGTGTCACGTTTTCAGTCCTGAGAGTATCATCTGGGATCTAAGCACTAGTTGCCACTCACTTTTATGGCCAGTTACTGCTCCCAGTGCTGGCAAATCCGTTATGTCCTGATGGCACTTAGGTATGATAAACACAGCTCCCACCTCCCACCCCTCTGGGGAGCTCATGAGAGAAAGCCTGCTCTTTGGACCCTGAAACCATCACCTGTGCTACCAGCTGGGTTTTATCCACCACTAGGCCTGGCAGGAAATTGTCAAGCACAACACATCATGCCCTAGAGCACTTGCTGGCTTCAGTGATTTGGCATCATCATACCCTTTGAAGACTGTGGGTCTGGCCCTTTGATACTTGTAAATTAGACTAGGAATAAGGTGTAAGTTTGGGGGTGGCGAGGCGGTGGTGCTCCTGATGTGTGCTTAATCACAGATGACTTCTGCAGGCCATCAAGAATAAGTATGCCAGCAGCAAACTCCTGAAGATCAGCACGACTCCCCAGCTGAACTCAAAAACCATCCAAGAGCTTGCCTCACCTCTGCTGGGACGGTCCTAGGCTGCCGAGGCCCTCAGGGAAGAGTGCTTCGTCTGTGCACTGTCTTGCTGATTTGGAACTCCTGACTTTATATATAGTCCTCTGGTCTATTTCATGAAACCTTTTCTCACACTGATTTTCTAAATGTATATTGAGGAAAAATAAAGCTGTTGATTTTCTTAAGGTATCCTATGTGTGTGTATTTGGGTATTCTATAGTGAAGAAATCAATAGAAGCTTGTTTGACTAATTTCTTTTTGAGCTATTATGATTGTAATATGTAAATTATTGCCCTGATGGCTTGTGGAAAGACCTTACCATTCTCGGAGAAAACTACAACTTGGCTTCAGTGAACGCTCACCCATTCCTAAAGATTGGTTCATTATATAAAATTTAAAATGGGAGGATAACCATGACATTCCCTTTCTAGAACCTGCATTAACTATTTTCTAATTCCTATACAGGAACACCTGGCCCACAAGGTTGATGGCTTCCAGAAGTAACCCTCATAATGTGTTTCACTCCAAGGCATGGTTGAGACCAGGAATAGCAGTGCTAAGGGGCCACAGCTGGAAAGAGGAAGCAGGCCTGTGACATCCTGTTAAAGGTGAAACTTGGAATGCTTTTTCCTGTTGTTCTAAGTACATTATGGTTTATTTTATTTTTTGAATTTTATTTATTTTTTTATACAGCAGGTTCTTATTAGTTATCCATTTTATACATATCAGTATATATATGTCAATCCCAATTCATCACACCAACATTATGGTTTATTTTAATTTTTTTGGTGGGCATGAGAAAACAGTGTTAAATGTAATCAAAGAGGGAATGCATTCTCAGTCTCTAACCACTAACCTAAAAAAAAAAAAACCACAAAAAAACCATGAAATAAATGAGTCTCTTAGAGCAACGACTGCCCAAACTACTAGTTCAACAAGAAGTTAACTGGTTTTTTGAGGGAAAGGAGTTAGTCAGATACATTTGGGAAACACTGCAAACTCATGTAAGATTTATAAAGGCTGAGAAGCTTTGCAGTAAACTCATTTAATGCAGTGTTTCCCCAACCTAGAGTGCGGTAAAAGCTGCCTTCTACGCGACTGAGGTCCCTAGGTGCCTGGCTCTGTGACTCGGCTGTGGCGTGTGACTGCCCCATCCCCGGAGGAGAGCCTGGCTCCAGTGAGGCCTGGGCAGGCCAGGGCTGCCTGACTAGTAAAACTTTAAGTTTTGAGCATGGAGAGGAACTGGGTGTCTTTATATGTTAAATCCTAGTATAAAGTCTTATAAATATCCCTTGTTGAGTTAGTGAAGCTTGTTCCCATGGCAGCCTTAGACCAACTTAGTCACAAGTGTGAATGGTAACGAAGTGAGAGCATGAGAGGGAGCTTTCCTGGCTCTGAAAAGCAGTTATTTCCCAGGGACGCTTGAGCTCCAACTTCTCATCAAGAAAGGATGGGTTTTGCAGGCATATTCCAAAGACATTTTATAGCTTCTTTATTACATGTTTTGCTTAGTTAAATATTAAATACCGTGACTCAGGAAATTCATACCTCCAGGATGTCATTAAAAAAAAAAAGACCTTTAAGATACTTATCTGCCAAGCAGGCACCTAAACTAATGTGTTATAAATGTGAAATAAGTTGTGAAAGTACAAATCATAGTATCATAAAAACACTGAAATTAGAAAATGAGATGACGTAACCCCAGTATTTGAAGAGCACAAACTCTAAAGCTGGGTTGCTTGGGTTTAAGTCTACTTAGCAGCTGTGTGACCTCTGTGCTTGTTTCTGTGTCTGTAAAATGGGGCTAAGAGCGTCTGCCTCAGAGTGTTGTACTCAAGTATGTTAAGCACAGTATCTGGAGGTGCTTGAATGCTAGTGGCTATTATTTTAAGGAGGTTGATGGTCTTGGGAAGAGATGGACTCTGGCCATTCAAAGATACATCAGAATTCTTTTTTGTTTTTTTAAATTTTATTGAAGTATAGTTGATTTACAATGTTGTGTTAATTTCTGCTGTACGGCAAAGTGATTCAGTTACACATATATACATTCTTTTTTTAATATTCTTTTCCATTATGGTTTATCATAAGATACTGAATATAGTTCTTTGTGCTATACAGTAGGACCTTGTTTATCTATCCATTCCATATATAATAGCTTACATCTGCTTAATCCCAACCTCTCACTCCATCCCTCCCCCAACCCCCTCCCCCTTGGCAACCACAAGTCTGTTCTCTATGTCCGTGAGTCTGTTTCTGTTTCATAGATAGGTTCATTTGTGTCATATTTTAGATTCCACATATAAGTGATATCATATGGTATTTGTCTTTCTGACTTCACTTAGTATGATAATCTCTAGTTGCATCCATGTTGCTGCAAATGGCAGTATTTCGTTTTTTATGGCCGAGTAGTATTCCATTGTATATATGTACCACATCTTCTTTATCATCTGTCTATGAACATTTAGGTTGTTTCCACAGTGCTGCTATGAACGTATTGGTGCATGTATCTTTTTGAACTATGGTTTTCTCTGGATATATGCACAGGAGTGGGATTGCTGGATCATATGGCAACTCTAGTTTTCTAAGGAACCTCCATACTGTTTTCCATAGTGGCTGCACCAATTTACATTCCCACCAACAGTGTAGAAGGGTTTCCTTTTCTCCACACCCTGTCCAGCATTTGTTATTTGTAGAGTTTTTAATGATGGCCACTCTGACTGGTGTGAGGTGGTATTTCATTATAGTTTTGACTTGCATTTCTCTAATAACTAGCAGTGTTGAGCATCTTTTCATGTGCCTATTGGCCATCTGTATATCTTCTTTGGAGGAAAGTCTATTAAGGTCTGCCCATTTTTTTGATTGGGCTGTTATTTTGTTGAGTTGTATGAGGTGTTTGTATATTTTGGAAATTAAGCCCTGTTGGTCACATCATTTACAAATATTCTGTAGGTTGTCTTTTTTTTTTTTTTTTAATGGTTTCTTTTGCTGTGCAAAAGCTCGTAAGTTTGATTAGGTCCCATTTGTTTATTTTTGCTTTTATTTCTATTGCCTTGGGAGACTGACCTAAGAAAACATTGGTACGATTTATGTCAGAGAATGTTTTGCCTATGTTCTCTTCTAGGAGTTTTACGGTGTCATGTCTTATGTTTAAGTCTTTAAGTCACTTTAAGTTTATTTTTATATATGGTGAGAGGGTGTGTTATAACTTCATTGATTTGCATGTGGCTGTCCAACTTTCCCAACACCACTTGCTGAAGAGACTGTCTTTTTCCCATTGTCTATTCTTGCCTCCTTTGTTGAAGATTAATTGACCGTAGATGTGTGGGTTTATTTCTGGGCTCTCTATTCTGTTCCCTTGATCCATATATCTGTTTTTGTGCCAATCCATGCTGTTTTGATTACTGTAGCTTTGTAGTATTTTCTGAAGTGTTAGACATAGCTCTTGCCCATCAAAAGAGTTTACCAATTTATAGCTATTGAGTCATATTTGTGCGGTTTTTCTTCCGTTTTTAGGTTTTTGCTCTTTGAGAGAAAGATATTGGAACTTTAAAGGTTGACAATTAGACTGTCAAACTCCTTAATATTTGTTGAGTTGAAGAAAAGATTAAAAACATGGGCCTTTGGGTCAATCAGGGTTCAAGTGGTGGCTGGTCTGGTTGACAGCTGTGTGACCTTGGGTGAGGTAGTGAACCATCCTGCACCTTCTCATTTGCAAAGTGGAGATTTTAGACTAGAACAGGCTGGTTAGCAGCGTAGGTCCCGTACAGTAGACAGGAAAGGGATCAAGATGAGCTGGGAGGAGTAAAAGTGAGTTCTTAAATTCAGGAGGAACTGTGAAGACCAGCCAGGTGTCAGGAGACAAAACAAGGAGGGAAAGGGGGCAACAATGCAGAGTGGCTCCTATTCTTTTGTCTACAAAGGTGAGGGGTTCAGTGAAATTGTTAGGCTCTCCACCAAAGATGCACCATGCATGCTCTGCTCCTGAACCCAGACTCTATCCCCACTTGCCAATGAAACTGCCCAGAAAACCACCTGTACTAGAGGCAGGGCCAGCCCAGGTCTGCCCAGCTCCACTCAGGTCTGGGGGAGTTGAGAAGGAGTCACAAGTGAGAGGATTTGGATTGTACACATGCCCTGCTCTGCAGCGAGCTGTTGGAGACTCTGAGTTCTGTGGCTGCACGGCCATGTTGTCTCTCACTTGTTCTTGTGAGCATCTCTGCCTGGAAGGAGCCACAGCTGAGAGGGAGCTCTCAGCCCTGGGCAAGCTGCTCTGTGCAGTGACTGTCTCCAGCAAGAGGCTCCCAACCCCCTTGCATCTGAGGCCATGTGACTAAGTTCTGGCCAGCAGAATATGAGTGGACGTGGTGTGTGCGCTTTGGAGGGAACATCTTTTAAAAAGGAAACTGCACTCCTCACCCCTTTCTGCCTTCCTGAGGTGGACTTGGTAATAATGGTGACGGGTCATGTGTGATCAGGTGGGTGTGGGTGGTCTACACCTCCACTCGTGGGGTAGCAAGCTCATAGGGAAAGCTCACCTTTGCCCTCTCCATGGGTGAGTCTCGCTTGCCTAAGCACTGTGGAGAGATGGCCTTTTGCATAACGTTTTCAGAAAACCAGGCGCTTGGGCTTCCCTGGTGGCGCAGTGGTTAAGAATCTGCCTGCCAATGCAGAGAACACGGGTTCGAGCCCTGGTCGGGGAAGATCTCACATGCTGTGGAGCAACTAAGCCTGTGAGCCACAACTACTGAGCCTGTGTGTCACAACTACTGAAGCCCGCATGCCTAGACCCTGTGCTCCGCAACAAGAGAAGCCACTGCAATGAAAAGCCTGCGCACCACAACCAAGAGTAGCCTCTACTTGCTGCAACTAGAGAAAGCCCGCATGCAGCAACAAAGACCCAATGCAGCCAAAAATAAAAAAACCCCAAAAAACCAGGTGCTCTCCCTGCATGCGGCATCCTCCATTTATTAGCACTTACCCACTCTGTGGTCCTTAAAATGTGGCCAGTTTTTAAGAAGTCCATGAGGTCAAAACCCTTTTCATGATAATACTAGCATGTTATTTGCTTTTTTTTTTTTTTTTTTTTTGGGCAGTACGCGGGCCTCTCACGGTTGTGGCCTCTCCCGCTGCGGAGCATAGGCTCTGGATACGCAGGCTTAGCAGCCATGGCCCACGGGCCCAGCCACTCCGCGGCACGTGGGATCTTCCCGGCCCGGGGCATGAACCCGCGTCCCCTGCATCGGCAGGTGGACTCTCAACCACTGCGCCACCAGGGGAGCCCTGTTATTTGCTTTTTTCATTCTTCATTGTCAGTAGTTGATGGTGGAATCTTCCCGAGGCTGTATGACATGTGATAGAATGTGTGTGTTCGTTGGTGTTTTAAAATTTTCTCAGTTGAATTTCTAATATGGTAAATACTGATAGCTATAACCCACAAAAGCAGAATTCTTGGAGGTCTTCAATAATATGGAAGAGTGTAAAGGGTTTGGGAACCGCTGGTCCAGCAAGTTTGAACACCTCTGGCCTAGGGTCCAAGTTCAAGCCTGTTCATGTGGTTCTTGGTTACTTTATTATTTATTTATGTATTGCTCAAAATTAGGTTTTTTTTTAATTTTTAAATTTTATTTTTTATACAGCAGGTTCTTGTTATCTATTTTATACATGTTAGTGTGTACATGTCAATCCCAATCTCCTAATTCATCCGACCACCACCACCACCCCCACCTACATTCCCCCCTTGGTGTCCGTACATTTGTTCTCTACATCTGTGTCTCTATTTCTGCCCTGCAAACTGCTTCATCTGTACCATTTTTCTAGATTCCACATATATGTGTTAACATACGATATTTGTTTTTCTCTTTCTGACTTACTTCACTTGTATGACAGTCTCTAGGTCCATCCACATCTCTACAAATGACCCAATTTCGTTCCTTTTTATGGCTGAGTAATATTCCATTGTATATATGTACCACATATTCTTTATCCATTCGTCTGACAATGGGCATTTAGGTTGCGTCCATGACCTGGCTATTGTAAATAGTGCTGCAATGAACATTGGGGTGCATGGGTCTTTTTGAATTATGGTTTTTTCTGGGTATATGCCCAGTAGTGGGATTGCTGGGTCATATGGTAATTCTATTTTTAGTTTTTTAAGGAACCTCCATACTGTTCTCCATAGTGGCTGTATCAATTTACATTCCCACCAACAGTGCAAGAGGGTTCCCTTTTCTTCACACCCTCTCCAGCATTTGTTGTTTGTAGATTTTCTGATGATGCCCATTCTAACTGGTGTTGAGGTGATACTTCATTGTACTTTTGATTTGCATTTCTCTAATAATTAGTGATGTTGAGCAGCTTTTCATGTGCTTCTTGGCCATCTGTATGTCTTCTTTGGAGAAATGTCTATTTAGGTCTTCTGCCCATTTTTGCATGGGGTTGTTTGTTTTTTTAATATTGAGCTGCATGAGCTGTTTATATATTTTGGAGATTAATCCTTTGTCTGTTGATTCGTTTGCAAATATTTTCTCCCATTCTGAGGGTTGTCTTTTTGTCTTGTTTGTAGTTTCCTTAGCTCTTAAGTCTCATTAGGTCCCATTTGTTTATTTTTGTTTTTATTTCCATTACTCTAGGAGGTGGATCAAAAAAGATCTTGCTGTGATTTGTGTCAAAGAGTGTTCTTGTGTTTTCCTCTAAGAGTTTTATAGTGTCCGGTCTTACATTTAGGGCTCTAATCCATTTTGATTTTATTTTTGTGTATGGTGTTAGGGAGTGTTCTAATTTTATTCTTTTACAGTAGCTGTCCAGTTTTCCCAGCACCACTTATTGAAGAGACTGTCTTTTCTCCATTGTATATCCTTGCCTCCTTCGTCATAGATTAGTTGACCATAAGTGCGTGGGTTTATCTCTGGGCTTTCTATCTTGTTCCATTGATCTATATTTCTGTTTTTGTGCCTGCACCATATTGTCTTAATTACTGTAGCTTTGTAGTATAGTCTGAAGTCAGGGAGTCTGATTCCTCCAGCTCTGTTTTCTTCCCTCAAAACTGCTTTGGCTATTCGGGGTCTTTTGTGTCTCCACACAAATTTTAAGATTTTTTGTTCTAGTTCTGTAAAAAATGCCATTGGTAATTTGATAGGGATTGCATTGAATCTGTAGATTGCTTTGGGTAGTATAGTCATTTTCACAATATTGAGTCTTCCAATCTAAGAACATGATATATCTCTCCATCTGTTTGTATCATCTTTTGTTTCTTTCATCAGTATCTTATAGTTTTCTGCATACAGGTCTTTTGTCTCCCTAGGTAGGTTTATTCCTAGGTATTTTATTCTTTTTGTTGCAGTGGTAAATGGGAGTGTTTCCTTAATTTCACTTTCAGATTTTTCATCATTAGTGTATAGGAATTCAAGAGATTTCTGTGCATTAATTTTGTATCCTACAACTTTACCAGATTCATTGATTAGCTCTAGTAGTTTTCTGGGGGCATCTTTAGGATTCTCTATGTATAGTATCATGTCATCTGCAAAGAGTGACAGCTTTACTTTTTCTTTTCCGATTTGGATTCCTTTTATTTCTTTTTCTTCTCTAATTGCCATGGCTAGGACTTCCAAAACTATGTTGAATAACAGTGGTGAGAGTGGACATCCTTGTCTTGTTCCTGATCTTAGAGGAAATGCTTTCAGTTTTTCACCATTGAGAATGTTTGCTGTGGGTTTGTCATATATGGCCTTTATTATGTTGAGGTAGGTTCCCTCTATGCCTACTTTCTGCAGAATTTTTATCATAAATGGGTGTTGAATTTTGTGAAAAGCTTTTTCTGCATCTATTGAGATGATCATATGGTTTTTATCCTTCAATCTGCTAATATGGTGTATCACATTGATTGATTTGCATATATTGAAGAATCATTGCATGCCTGGGATAAATCCCACTTGATCATGGTCTATAATCTTTTTAATGTGCTGTTGGATTCTGTTTGCTAGTATTTTGTTGAGGATTTTTGCATCTATATTCATCAGTGATATTGGTCTGTAATTTTCTTTTTTCGGTACGCAGGCCTCTCACTGTTGTGGCCTCTCCCGTTGCGGAGCACAGGCTCCGGACGCGCAGGCTCAGCGGCCATGGCTCACGGGCCCAGCTGCTCCGTGGCACGTGGGATCTTCCAGGACCGGGGCACGAACCCGTGTACCCTGCATCGGCAGGTGGACTCCCAAACACTGTACCACCAGGGAAGCCCCTGTAATTTTCTTTTTTTGTAGTATCTTTTTCTGGTTTTGGTATCAGGGTGATGGTGGCCTCATAGAATGAGTTTGAGAGTGTTCCTTCCTCTGCAATTTTTTGGAAGAGTTTGAGAAGGATGGGTGTTAGCTCTTCTCTAAATGTTTGATAGAATTCACCTGTGAAGCGGTCTTGTCCTGGGCTTTTGTTTGTTGGAAGATTTTTAATCACAGTTTCAATCTCATTACTTGTGATTTGTCTGTTCATATTTTCTATTTCTTCCTGGTTCAGTCTTGGAAGGTTATACCTTTCTAAGAAATTGTCCATTTCTTCCAGGTTGTCCATTTTATTGGCATAGAGTTGCTTGTAGCAGTCTCTTAGGATGCTTTGTATTTGTGGAGTGTCTGTTGTAACTTCTCCTTTTTCATTTCTAATTTTATTGAATTGAGTCCTCTCCCTCTTTTTCTTGATGAGTCTGGCTAATGGTTTATCAATTTTGTTTATCTTCTCAAAGAACCAGCTTTTAGTTTTATTGATCTTTGCTATTGTTTTCTTTGTTTCTATTTCATTTATTTCTGCTGCTCTGATCTTTATAATTTCTTTCCTTCTTTTAACTTTGGGGTTTGTTCTTCTTTCTCTAGTTCCTTTAGGTGTAATGTTAGATTGTTTATTTGAGATATTTCTCATTTCTTGAGGTAGACTTGTATTGCTATAAACTTCACATAGGTTTTGGATTGTCGTGTTTTCATTGTCAACTGTCTCCAGGTATTTTTTAATTTCCTCTTTGTTTCCTTCAGTGATCTCTTGCTTATTTAGCCTCCATGTGTTTGTGTTTTTTACGTTCTTCTCCCTGTATTTCATTTCTAATTTCATAGTGTTGTGGTCAGAAAAGATGCTTGATATGATTTCAATTTTCTTCAATTTACTGAGGCTTGATTTGTGACCCAAGATGTGATCTATCCTGGAGAATGTTTCATGTGCACTTGAGAAGAAAATGTAATCTGCTGTTTTCTGATGGAATGTCCTATAAATACCAATTAAATCTATCTGGTCTATTGTGTCATTTAAAGCTTGTGTTTCCTTATTAATTTTCGTTTGGATGATTTGTCCATTGGTGTAAGTGAGGTGTTAAAGTCCCCCAGTATTATTGTGTTACTGTCAATTTCCTCTTTTATAGCTGTTAGCAGTTGCCTTATGTATTGAGGTGGTCCTATGTTGGGTGCATATATATTAATAATTGTTTTATCTTGGATTGATCCTTTGATCATTTTGTAGTGTCCTTCCTTGTCTCTTGTAACATTCTTTAAAGTCTATTTTATCTGATATGAGTATTGCTGCTCCAGCTTTCTTTTTATTTCCATTTGCGTGGAATATCTTTTTCCATCCCCTCACTTTCAGTCTGTATGTGTCCCTAGGTCTGGTGGGTTTCTTGTAGACAGCATATATATGGGTCTTGTTTTTGTATCGATTGAGCAAGCCTGTGTCTTTTGGTTGGAGCATTTAATCCATTCACGTTTAAGGCAATTATCGATATGTATTTTCCCATGACCATTTTCTTAATTGTTTTGGGTTTGTTTTTGTAGGTCCTTTTTTCTCTGTGTTTCCCAGTTAGAGAAGTTCCTTTAGCATTTGTTGTAGAGCTGGTTTGCTGGTGCTGAATTCTCTTAGCTTTTGCTTGTCTGTAAAGCTTTTGATTTTTGCATCGAATCTGAATGAGATCCTTGCTGGGTAGAGTAACCTTGGTTGTAGGTTCTTCCCTTTCTTCACTTTAAGTACATCATGCCACTCCCTTCTGGCTTGTAGAGTTTTTGCTGAGAAATCAGCTGTTAACCTTATGGGAGTTCCCTTATATGTTATTTGTCATTTTTCCCTTGCTGCTTTCAACAATTTTTCTTTGTCTTTAATTTTTGCCAATTTGATTACTATGTGTCTCGGCATGTTTCTCCTTGCGTTTATCCTGTATGGGACTGTCTGCACTTCCTGGACTTGGGTGGCTATTTCCTTTCCCATGTTAGGGAAGTTTTTGACGATAATCTCTTCAAATATTTTCTCGGGTCCTTTCTCTCTCTCTTCTCCTTCTGGGGCCCCTGTAATGCGAATGTTGTTGCATTTAATGTTGTCCCAGAGGTGTCTTAGGCTGTCTTCATTTCTTTTCATTCTTTTTTGTTTATTCTGTTCCACGGCAGTGAATTCCACCATTCTGTCTTCCAGCCCACTTATCCGTTCTTCTGCCTCAGTTATTCTGCTATTGATTCCTTCTAGTGTAGTTTTCATTTCAGTTATTGTATTGTTCATCTCTGTTTGTTTGTTCTTTAATTCTTCTAGGTCTTTGTTAAACATTTCTTGCATCTTCTTGATCTTTGCCTCCATTCTTTTCCCGAGGTCCTGGATCATTTTCACTATCATTATTCTGAATTCTTTTTCTGGTAGGTTGCCTATCTCCATTTCATTTAGTTGTTTTTCTGGGGTTTTATCTTGTTCCTTCATCTGGTACATAGCTCTCTGCCTTTTCATCTTGTCTGTGTTTCTGTGAATGTGGTTTTTGTTCCACAGGCTGCTAGTGTTGTAGGGTCTCCTGCAGTGGCGGGGGGTGGCTGTTGTCTCATCGTGAGGACAAGGACACTGGCAGCAGAAGTTCTGGGAAGTACTCCTTGACGTGAGCTCTCCCAGAGTCTGCCATTAGCCCCACCAAAGAGCCCGGGTAGGTTGCAGTGTTGGGTCGCCTCAGGCCAAACAACCAACTCTTGGTTACTTCTTTAAACCATCAGTTGAAGGAATCTGTCACATTTTTACAATGCAGTTTCTACTGCTATACATGTGTGTTGTGTGCATACACATGCCCCTTCTCCTAAACAGGATGGCAAGTTCTAGAAGGCTGGGATGGCCCTTGATCCTCTTTATGTTGCCCCTGGTTAAGTGATTCCTGAACTAATTTCTTGTTTGTTTAACTGATCAGTGAACAAAATGGCAGGCCTGGCTGGATCCAGAAATGAGAGGAAACCAATGTTTAAGTCTTCTTCACCTATAAACATCAATTCAGTCACCTATTCGGGCAACATCTGTTAAGCACTTATTTGAGCACGGCCCTGGGTAAGCCACGTGGGAGCTGGGACAGGGGCTCATGGTAACACAGGAATGTGGTTTGGGCGGTCCTGCCCGTGAGAAAGCAGCCTGCACCTTGAGTCTGCTCAAGGGGAGTCCATGATGCTCCTCAGTTGAATTCTGGTTCTGTCTCCTTCCTCCCAACTCTCAGTGAGCCCAGGAATGTGAAATTGAAAGTCCCTTGTAAAATATAGAGACTGTTGGTGTCCATAGAATTACCTTTCCTTATTTCATCACATTATGGCTTTATTTTCCTCTCTCTTAGGTGGTCATAAAATGGAACTGAAATGTACTTTAAACTATGTTTATTGTTAGCAAGTGAAGTTTGCTCTCTGTAGTTGAAGTAAAACAGAATTATTTACTTTGCCCCAAATTCAGATATATTTTCCCCCTAATATGTAATCCCTGATAATTTTTTTCCTATGGACTTGGGGATCCTGAAATGGCAAGAGGTGTGTGCGGTCAAATCCTACTTTCCCAGGAGCTTAAGAATGGCTGAGGGCAACTGGGAGAAGGAGAGGTTAAGAAGTGATGGTACCCCATGACCATTTCCTTATTGATGGATATGACAATGTTTCCAACTTTTCACTACTACTGCAATAAACACTGCCTTGGTGTGCTAGGGCTGCCTTAATTAAGTACTGCAGACTGGGTGGCTTACCAGCAGAAATTTACTGCCTTACCATTGCAGAGGGTGGAAGTCCAACATGCAGGTGTTGGCAGGAACGGTTTCCTCTGAGGGCTTTGAGGATCTGTTCCAAGCCCCCTCCCTTGGCTTGCAGGTGGCTGACTCTTCACCTCGTCTTCTTCTCTGTGTGTTGATTGATCTGTGTCCAAATCTCTTTTTATCAGGATACCAGTTGTACTGGATTAGGGCCCTCACTAATGACCCCATTTTAATTTAATGACCCTTGATTACCTCTGTAAAGACCCTATTTCCAAGTAAGGTGCTAGGGGTTAGGACTTCAACATACCTTCTCTTGTGGCAGCGGACACAGTCCAAGCCAGACAGACGTCATGAAAGAACAAGGTGGTTCACTGATTCCTTTATTTATTTAGGAGGTAGGGGGAGGAGACACAGGGTTGGGGGCCAGCAGGGGAAAATTACCTACAGGAGAGGGTTGGGAAGGGTTTGCAGGGATTGAGCTAGAAAGCAGTAACACTGATTCTATAGTTGAAAAGGAGTAGTGCACAACTGTAAGTACCTGGTGTGAGTTTTGTAATAAATCCTATCTTATGGATAAGTACAGTGGAATACTACTTAGTACATTCATACATGTTTCTATCATCTTGAGATTTTTTATATATACAGTATATGATCTGTTTTTATAAATGTACAGCTCGAAAAAAAGAGATCCTTCTTGTAATAGGTACAGCATTAAACACAAAAACCAACATGGGCCAGCCACATTCCAACTGAAGACCCAGAGAAAGCCTGGCCGACAGCCCAGCCTCAGCCCCTGCAGCCCAGCAAAGTGTAAACCAGCACCCACTGCACCTGTGGGCTCAGCCGGCCCTTGACATTTGCACGGGAAGTGCCTGCTCACGCCAAGCCCCACCTGCAGAGAGTGGGTCTTCCCTGAGGGAAGGTGGCCGAGGAATGTGTACATCAGGTAATGAAAAGAGGGATGAAAGAAATGTGCTCTTCAACTAAAGGCACTTGTCAGTGGCCGCGTACAGCCATTCCCTGGGCCTGGTGAGTGAGCAGGTGCTATTTTGTTAGAGTCAGCAAGGTCTGAGTGGACCTCACCTGTCCTCTCACCAGGTTTAAATAGAATAAATAAATCTGAGTGGGTGCTTGGTTTGCCCTCTGGGGTTCCTATGAATAGGCTACCTTTCAGGATCATTTATGGAGTGACACTCCCTGTCTCCAGCCCAGCTTTTGGAAGTCCTCCATGGGCAAGATGCCAGAATAGCTCCAGGCCTTGCAGAAGCAATTGCTTGCTATGGATCAGAAGGAGAGCCCCCAAATGTCCCCTCCCCTGTCTGTGCCTGAAGTTCCTTCGTCCTGTGCATCAGAGTCTGTGCGCCTCAGATCTTGGTCACGTAGTTGTTGGGGAACAGGCCCTGCTTGCCTCGTAGCCGCCCGGTCCACCAGCCAGAAGGATCTGCAGGGACACAGATGGTGGAGGTGACGGTGAGCAAGGCTTTCTGCCCAGGCCAGATGCACTCTGCTCGTGTGGGTGCATCCCATGGGCAAAGGGAATGTTCTTTCCCTTCTTAATTTTAATGAAGATTAGACATGCAGATGTGCCACTCAGGCCCCATTCCAGAAGAACCCGCTGCCCAGATGTGAGGTTTTGCTGCCAGTCTCCAGCTCTCGGCCCTGTGGGATCTGCCTTGCCTTTGAGACATTGCTTCTCTCGGGGCCTAAGCCTTCCAGCCTCCCCTGCGAGCAGTCCCAGCTCTGGAGCAGCTGCTGGGCCGGCAGACTGTGAGGTCGCCTTGTGGTCAGATGGCTCTAATCCTGCTTCCCCCCTTTTCTTTCACAGTGGCTATTCCCCCACTGCATCTTTCACACTCCTCACTCCATCTCACAGCCTTTCTGGAAGAAGTGATCTGCAACACTTCACCGTAATTACTTCCCAGCTTAATCCCAGTCCCTTCAGCAGTAATTTGGTATGTATTTTTCTGTGATTATAAACACACACATTCATTTTAAACAGGCCATTCTATACCTTACTATTCTGCATCTTGCTTTTCAATACTCAATAATCTTTCCACGACTCATTTTTTAAACAGCTGCACTGCATACCAAATTTTATATAACATTCCCTTATTGATGGACATTTGTTCCCCAATTTTTCATTGTTAATGCAAAAAATGTCTTTATGCCCACGTGCAAGTAGTTCTATAGGATAGACTCTTGGATCAAAGAATAATCACCTTCTAGTATCCTTTGTAAGAAAATCTAATTTATTTTTTGTAATAGGTAATACTTTCATGTGTACTTGCAAAAGTACAAAAGGATAGACAGTGAAAACAGCTACCCAGATCCCTTCTTTGAGGGCAAGCAGTATTACCTATTTCTTGCACTTTCTTCCAGAGATATTTCATGTCTATAAAGGCATTTATTCAGACAAACAAACAAAAAAACCTCTTCTGTACACAAGTGATAGCATACTACATGTTCTGTACTTTTTAAACCTTAATAATACATACTACAGATCATTTCATATCTGTATATAAAGAGCTTCTGTATTCTATAGCTGCTTATCTTCCACTGTTCATATCATTTGCCTTTTTTTCTATTGGTTGCTGGTCTCTTGTTGACTGGGAGTTCTTTATATACTAGTGAATCTGTCACATGAGTTACAAATACCTCTTCCAATTTTAATTAAATTTTTATGACATTTTAGTATTTGAGCAGTGGAGTCAGATGATGATTTTACAGCTTCTTAGTTTTCAATCACTTTTAGAAATCCTTTCCCACAGAGACAGTATTAAAAAAGAAAACTATACTTCTAGGACTTTTATGTTTCTTTTACGCATGTAAGTATTAATTTATTTGGGACTTATCTTGGGGGAAGGGGTTAATCTATAAATCCAAAGTAATCATTTTGATATGGGGATTTTACAATTTTGATAAATACTGTTAAATTTCCTTCCCAAAAGTCTATTCCAGCAGTAAATAGTGAAAGGAGGTACCTATTTCCCTGACTAACCAAAGATATTACACTCTACACTTTATTTGCAATGACAAAATCCAGAAAGTTCTGAAAATTAAAAGTTTTCTGTAACTCATTTCATGGGAAAACTTGACCTGAACTGACATGGGCTTGTTTATGATGTCTCTTTCCACTGCATGCTTAGGTTCCACAGCAGAAATACTGAGGCTGATCTAAGCTGTTTCCCTGGGACCTGCAAGGGGGTGTTACATACTATAAAAAAGCTCCCATCTCTGATTTCTGAAACTCAGTTAGCTCGAAGGATTTGGATTAGGGAATGTGAACTCTCACTTTTTTTTTTTTCTTTTTTGGCCTCATCCTGCAGCTTGCTGGATCTTAGTTCCCAGACCAGGGATTGAACCTGGGGCCCGGGCAGTGAAAGCGCCGACTTCTAACCACTGGACTGCCAGGGAAGTCCCTCTCATATTTTAATCTTTGCTGATATCACAGGTGAAATGCTTTGCTTTGCACTTCCCTGATGGTTAAGGAGGCTCTGCTGTGCACTGATTGCCTCAATAGCCTTTGTCCACTTTTGGGCTGGATTATTTGTATTATTTACATGGAAGAGCTATTTATATATGTAAAACATTTTTGCCTAGTCTGTTTTCCATAATTT
>NW_021703778.1:62476471-62495487 GCF_005190385.1 Monodon monoceros
GGTACGCGGGCCTCTCACTGTTGTGGTCTCTCCCATTGCGGAGCACAGGCTCCGGACGCGCAGGCTCAGCGGCCATGGCTCACGGGCCCAGCCACTCCGCGGCACGTGGGATCTTCCTGGACCGGGGCACGAACCCGTGTCCCCTGCATCGGCAGGTGGACTCTCAACCACTGCGCCACCAGGGAAGCCCAATTTAGCCTTTTTATGAGGTTAAATCCCGTATGGCTTTCGAGTTTGACATCTTCCATAGGAAGATTTTTCTCACCCAAAGATTAATATAATATTCTAGGTTTCCTTCTAAGACTTTCGTAATTTAATTATATAGTTTTAGATCTTTAATTTATCTGATATTTATTTTGTGTATGAGGCAGAGATCAAACTTTATTTTCTTTTCAAAATGGAAAGTAATTGTCTATCCTTTCCCCTGATTTCAAATGCCACATTTATCATCTATTAAATACCTATGCACACAAGGGTCTGCTTCTGAATACTATTCTATCCTTTGTATCTATATGTCAATTCCTGCACTCACACCACACTGTTAAAATTACAGCAATTGGGCTTCCCCAGTGGCGCAGGGGTTGAGAGTCTGCCTGCCAATGCAGGGGACACGGTTTCGTGCCCCGGTCAGGGAAGATCCCACATGCCGCGGACCGGGCTCGCTGAGCCTATGCTCTGCAATGGGAGAGGCCACAACAGTGAGGGGCCCACGTACTGCAAAAAAAAAAAAAAATTACAGCAATGATTTATAGCATGTTTTGATAACTTTTAGGACTCTACATTTTACAAATATATGTTTTAATTATATCCAGTACATGTTATGTCTAGAAAATTTTGAAAATATTGAGAAGTGAAAAGGAAGTAATACTTAAAGTTCAACACTTAAGGAGACCACTTTAACATTTTCTATTTTTAAAAATGTCTTTTTAGAAAACATTTTTCTATTCCATGTGTTTTATATTTTTACAAAAATGAGACTAGTCCACAGTCGCTAACCTAACTTTTTCCTTTTCTCCATGAACATTTTTCCATTTCAATAATGTATATACTTTTGCATCGTTATCTTTAACATAAAAATTTTTGCATCAAAGTTCACTGAATGGATATAGCAAAGCTTATTAAACTAATCCCCATCACTGGATATTAGGTCATTTCCCATAATTTTGCTAAACAAAGCTGGTGATAAAAATCCTGTTTCTATTACTAAGAGTTTATTTCAATACTTTATTCCAACTTTTGAAGAAGGATACTAAATGACTTAAAATATTAACACCTGTAGAAAACCAGATGGCTAAAGGAGATAAAAAGAGCACCCAGAGAACATTTAGAAGGAGGTTGGTCTGGGGACCTGGAATTCTCCTGGGAGTGAGCCCAGGTGATTCCTAGAACTGCCCTTGGCTACCTCTTCCCGAAAGCTAGCCCTGCCATGGACCACTGTCCACTCAGGTTGTCCTTGCTCTGCTCATACACCTTGGATGGCTCTACTCCCTCTTGACAACTTGTCTTGAGCCTGACACCCAGGGCCTCTAGGACCAGGCCACTCTGGCTTTACCTCATCCCCCATGACATCTCCTCAGGGGTTCTGCACCTGGGTTGAGTGTCAGCTCATTTTCCTAAAAGGACCCACTCTTTCTGGCCTCCATGGCTCCTCTCTCTGTCAGTCTTCCCATCCCTCACCGCAAATGCCATGCCATTCATGGGGCTTTTTCTAACATCCTAAATTAAGAGTTATCTTTGTTTTTTATGCTTCCATAAGGAATAATGTGTGCTTATATGTATATCATATTCTAACTTATCTTTATTAATTTGGGTAAAGTATTCAGCCAAGCCCACAGACCACTTTTATAATAGATGTTACAAGTTGTCTCCCTGGCTTCCATTCCATCTACCTTCATTAGGAGGAGGCTATGAAATCTGGGTGGGAGAGGCCTAACTCCCGTTACCTCGGGCAGACCCTGCCAGGTCTGACCCACTTGGGGTACAGCCTTTGCCTTGCTACAGAGATTGATTCAGGGATGGGCACATGACCAATTTGGTCCAATCTGAGGGATAGCTGGGACTTTTGTCCAATGGCTAAGAGAAGTTTCAGAGGTAAAGCGGATTTCAGAGATGGTTTGATCTGTTGGCCTGGAACTGATGCAGCCTTTTTGCTACCATGAGGAAAAACAGCCTGAGGAGGGAACAGATACAAAGAAGAGGGCAGAGCTGAAGTATTTTTTAAAAATGAAGCTGGAGTCTTGATCAGCCTGAAACCTGACCTACCTCTGCAAGTTTCAGTGAGAGGAGCCCATAAATTCCTTTCACATTTATACTAGTTTTTATAGAAATATAACCATATGCTTTTTGGAGGCTGTCCCAGCCAGCCATGCACTTACCTTCTTTGATAATATCGATAATGTCATTGGCATTGAAGCTGAGTTCGTCTGTGTCCTGAGCATCATAGGCATACAGAGCCTTGCACTGTGGCACCTGAGGCTTGGGCTTGGGCTGGGGCTTGGGTCTGCCCCCTGCTGGGGGAGGCCGGCTGGTTGTTTGTCTCCGGACCCTGTGGAAAGAGTGGAGGCAGGTGAGAAGGGACCCAACAGGAGGCAGCAGCACCACATGGTAGTTTGGAGCATGGGGCCAGCACTGGCCAGCTCAAGTTCAAGTCCAGCCCTATCCTTAGATGGACATGTCACTTCCTAAACTTTCTCGGAGAGTAAAGCACCCTCCCTGACAAGGTCATTGCAAAAGCATGTAGCTAGCTCTTCATAAACATTAGCCTCTGTTGCTGTGTCCCCAGCGTAGAAGGAAATGTGAAAAAGACACATATTCCTACCAAAGTTTATAAAACATATTTATACATCTAAATGATAATAAAACAAATAGTCAGGTACCTATCCCCCTCCCTCAACTGTGGAAACAGAACTTTGCCATAGAAGCCTGCAGGTGCCTCTCCTCAACTGAAATCCCTCCCAGAATGAACCCCTAGCTTGCATTTTGTATTAATAATTCTGCTTTGCTTTGTAGTTTTACCACGCACATAAGTATCCCTAAACGATACTTGTAGTTTGTCTGTTTTTTAACTATATGAAATGAATCCCATGCTACTATCACTTGCTCCCTTTTTTTTTCCAGCCGCACTGCATGTCTCTTGGGATCTTAGTTCCCCGACTAGGGATTGAACCCGGGCCACGACACTGAAAGCACTGAGTCCTAACCACTGGACTGCCAGGGAATCCCCTCACTCGCTCCGTTTTTGAGATGAACACTGTTGATGCATGTAGTCTGATTCATTCATTCTCATTGCTTTATACTTACTATTCCATTACATGAATATGTCACAATTTACTTATCCATTCCATTGTTGATGGTCATTTGGGATGATTCCAATTTCATTACAAAAAAATGCTGCTATGAATGTTCTTGTGCAAAAGTTTATCCAAAGTAATTTCTCAACATCAGCACTACGGACACTTTGGGCGGATAGATAATCCTTTGCTGCGGAGGCTGTCCCGTGCACCATAGGGTGTTAAGCAACATCCCTCGCCTTTACCCCTGGGATGCCAGTAGCACCTCCTCTCCCTGGTCATGATCATCAAAAATACCTCCAACTTGAGACCCTAATCCAGGTCTTCTAGCTTTAAATGTATTCTTTCTACAACCTGTGTAGCCTCCAGTCACCATTCATACATGCATTGTCTCAAAGGCATGTAACTCTAGGTTGGTCCTAGTTTAGTGAGATCTTTAAACATATCTGGAACAACCATTTATTAAATATGTTCATGAAAAGCATTTAGAGAATGCATTTAGGAAACAGAAATATAGCAAACAGTCCCCCTCCCCCTTAGCTTAAGGACTAACCAAAGTGAAGCCTACATTCATTCGCTTACGAAAGAAACTTAAGATTTCTTCTAAGAGGGCCTGGGCTGAACTCAACGTTGTGGGGCTGGCTGTTGGGTCTGGCTGGGCCTGTTAACACCTGTGGGAGGAGGGAGGAAAAGGGAGGGTATTTCCTGGGGCTTGAGCTCTGGAAGGAAAAAAACACACCCAGTTTTGAGCTGTGCTCTAAAGAGGCCAGAGCCTCACTGTCCTTGCTGAGCTCCTGTGACAGTAGATGGTGCTGGCTGCTGAGGAGCAAGTTGGATCACGAGGGGGTTGGCTGGGGGTGAGGGGTTACGGGGTGGGGGGTTCCCTGAGTAGGAGGGAGCAAACCCCAAGGTAACTCAGGCTCCACTCTTCTCAGATCAACCCCGTCCCCACCTTCCCACCCCCACCAGACGCTTTCTTTCATCGAAGAGGAAAGGCATTGTATAGTTCATTAGCATGACATCATTTCCTTCCTAGTCTATTGGAAATCCCCATTCCCTGCTTGGGAAGTGCTTGCTTCTCTGAAAGCTGGCTGGACAAGCAGGTTTTTAGTTAAGCAACCCATATATTAGGGATGTGTCAGCATTTGGTTAATAAGAGCCATTAGCCTGGATACCAGAAGTCATCTATTTCCCAGTAACAAGGAATGGAGGAGGGGCTGGGGCTGTGGTGTGTGCATTAGAACACCCTGGGAGGGAGGAATCCTCCACTCTGGCAGTTCCAGGGAACAGGGTTGGGAGGGTATGTGCACATATGCACACGTGTGTGTGCAGGCTTACGTGTGTGCACACACATACACTCACCAAATATTCATAGATGAAGAGTTGGCCTCTCTTATGTCCAGGGAAGAATACAGGTTGATGGGGTGTCTGGAGCCCAAGGGTATTGGGAGTTAGGTGCATTCTTCGGGCAGGGGGGCCTCTTAGCATGGAGGCAAAGCTGGATGACCCTCTGAAAACAAGGGCCATCCTGCCTGCAGCCTTCCTGGGAGTCTCCCCGCTTGCTCCTCTGCCCATCTGCCTCCATCTTTGATGGAGGTCACCCAGTTCCTCCCCCTTCATGTCTTTCCTGCCTTCCTTTCGAGGAAAGGAAGCAACGAAAGCAACTAAAGTTGCTTCCTTTCGAGGCTCCCTGAACATCACCCCAGCTCAGCATTTATTAGTTTACCTCACCCTCCACTGAAAATCCTTCTAACAGCTTCTCTCTGCTCTTGGCCTACAAAGTCCCTGTCAGGTGTGGCACTGCTAGCTCCCAGCCTCCCATCCTGCTGCAGGCCACACTGGCATCTTCCTACCTCTCTTCATGGAAGTCTGACCCCTGGTTGGGGTTAGGACCCCTGTCCACATACTCCTAGCCTACGTCATATTTGCTGGTGACAAATATACTTTCCCCCTAAGATCAGGAACAAAACACAGGTGTTAGCTCACCACTTCTGTTCAATACCCACTGGAAGCTCTAGCCAGAGCCATTAGTCAAGAAAAATAAAAGTCATACAGATTAGAAAAGAAGTGAAAATACCTCTATTTGCAGATGAGATGATCTTGCACATAGAAAATCCTAAGGAATACACTAAAAAAAAAAAACTATTAGAATAAAAAGATTCAGCAAGATTACAGAACACGAGATCAATATATAAAAATTATCTGGGGACTTCCCTGGTGGCACGGTGGTTAAGAATCCTCCTGCCAATGCAGGGTACACGGGTTCGATCCCTGGTCTGAGAAGATCCCACATGCTGAGGAGAAACTAAGCCTGTGCGCCACAACTACTGAGCCCACACGCCACAACTTCTGAAGTCCACGTGCTCTAGGGCCCGCATGCCACAACTACTGAGCCTGTGTGCTGCAACTACTGAAGCCTGCGCGCCTAGAGCCCATGCTCCGCAACAAAGAGAAGCCAGTGCAATGAGAAGCCCGCGCACCACAACCAAGAGTAGCCTCCACTCGCTGCGACTAGAGAAAGCCCATGTGCAGCAACGAAGACCCAACACAGCCAAAATATAAATAATAAAAAAAGAATCAGCTCTATTTCTATGCACTAGCAATGAACAATTCAGAAATGCAATTGAGAAAACAATTTCATTTACGATACACAAAGAGAATGTAATACTTAGGAGTAAAGTTAACAAAAGAAGGATGATCCTATTTATATGAAATGTCCGGAAAAGGCTTATCTATACTGACAGAAAGTCGATTAGTGGTTGCCTAGGGCTGGGGGATGGGGGAATGACTGCTAAGGGGAAGAAGGGTTCTTTCTGGGATAACGAAAATCTTCCTAAGTTAGATTATGATGATGGTTGCACAACTCTGTGACTATACTAAAAGCTGTCGAATTGTACTTTCTTTTTGGCCGTGCCACGAGGCACGTGGGATCTTAGTTCCCCAACACGGGATCGAACTCGTGCCCCCTGCAGTGGAAGTGCAGGGCCTTAACCACTGGACTGCGAGGGAAGTCCCTGTTGAACTGTACTGTACTTTGAATGGGTTGATTTTATGGTATGTGAATTATATCTCAAAAAAGCTGCTTTAAAAAAAAGAAAGGAAATCGCACGGGCCTCTTTGGGCTCTGAAGTGCACTCCTGATACCCAGAGTGAGCTCAGCCAGCTTCTACGCAAGCAGCTGCTGGGTGTCCCACCCAGGATCCGGGACATAGTGGAGGAGAGGATGGAGGTGAGGGGACCATTTAAACACCTGTGTGGACACAGCCGCTTCACGGTCTTTGATCCTAAGGCATCAGAGCCTACTTCCTCAGTAAAACCAATCAAAGTAAAACCTCAGGGATTACTGGGGGATTTGGGTTCCCATGTACAGTAAACTCTTGGCAACAGTTGGCTTGATTGTCCCTGGACAAGTGCTACCATGCAGTGTAAAGTCATCTGGTCATTTATCCCTTGGCTGAATGGGGCTCACAGCACTCCACAGTTGGGAGAGGGGAGATTCCAGGTAGCTTTGAGATGGGGCGTTGTTTGCTGGGGAGCAGAGGGTGGACTGGGGGACTGTGTTTGATGGGGAATGGACGTGGAGGTGGAGAACAGCTCTGCATTTTGCATCAGGAAAGGGGCTGCTTAGGCAATCCCGAGGTAACCACTGTCTGGCTTTTTCCTTTTTAAATGTCCTCTGTAACCAGGAAAGGGTACAACTGCTCCAGTAGGGCAGCACCTTCGCAAAGTGAGCCAGTTACAGCAAAGCCCTCCTTCTCACTGGTCACTCCTGCCTCATTCTCACATCTACGCATGTCCTCACTCTTCTTGTGAGTGTTGACAGATGGGGCGTGGTCTGGGAACCCCTGCCTGGAGCTCTGGGCAAGGTACTATGCTGGGCATTTTCAGATGTTGCCTCATTTAATCTCACAACAATTCCCGCAAAATGACTGACCTAGGTTCCTGGAATTTCTTGCTGGCTTCATCGGTGGATGGCACGATGCATACGCAGCAGGCTCCCAGAGCTCCAGCCACACTGACCTTTCTGGCCCCATGGTCTGGCCATGCTCCCCACCCCGTGACCACCGCTGCTAACTCCTGCTCAGCCTTTGGGTCTTGTTTCACCCCGGGCAGCATCCTCTGGTAGCCTGCACCTGCTAAGAGCAGGGGGTCAATGCAGTGGGACAGGGGCCTGTACCAGCTGACTCCCTGGCAGGGCAGTAGATTCCATGCGGGCGGCTGTTCTCACCACTGTAGACCCTGGACCTGGCGCCAGGCCCAGGAAGACTGTGTGGCCTCAATCTGCATGTTCTGAGGGAGTAGCAGAAGGGACAGTGGCTTAAGAGTCAGAGTCAGTGCACTGGGTTTGAGGCCCAGTTCTGACACCGGCTGGCATGTGACTTGGGGCCATCATGTCACCCGTTTAGGGATCAGTGTCTTCACGGGGTAAAAAGAGGGAATTCCGGCAACGGCCCAGGCCCTTCTTCTAATTCTAAGAAGGCTTTACAGAGTGCTCTCAACAAGATCCCTACGGTCAGATGTACCATGGGACACAGGAAGCCTGCCCCGATGGGGCGATCACTCTCTCCATTCACCATACTGTGGATCTGGAAAGCACCACAGGAATCGGTCTGCGAGAACAGCCATTTTCCCAGCTCTGTTCGACAGACTCAGCCTTCCTTCAACCCAGACAATCCCCTTCCACCACTAGGTGGCGATCCTGTGCAGTCAATAATGAGGAGAGAGGATGGCTTTCTACCAGCTGCCAGAAATTATCAAGGTCGTTTAGGTGCTGGTTGACTCCACTTACAGCCATGAAAAAGGGATTGAGATTTTCTTACACAGCCAGCAAACAAGATCCCCGTGCCCAGGGAGCAGGAACTGGCTCAGCCCAGCCTGTGAGAGAGGGTTGTTACGCTTTCAGGAGTTTTGTGGTCAGTTGTTAAACAGAGTCATTATTAAAGATGAAATTGAACACATTTAACTGAATAAATTATATTAAAAGCAAAGGCAACAAATACTCATAATCTGACCCTACCTAATTATCTTACCACATTTTACATCTCTCCATGCTCTTGAAGTTATTAACATCTGCTGCCTACCTGTGGTGGGAACACAGTAGGACAGTGGGAGACTGTACGTCTCCCCCCAGCTCTGGGACCAGGGGTAGTCAGCCTGGTAGCTTGAAATCGGCCACAGTGAGCAGAAACTGACAAATGTTACAGCTCCCGCCTTTTCATCCCCAGAGAGCTAGCCGTTCACAAGCACACCACTTGCTGTCCCTCCACCACCCTCATGATAACTCACTTTCACTCATCTAAAAGTGCTTTGCCTAGATTTATTTTGTAATGGATATGCAGGATTTAGATAATTTTGGTAGTGCTTACACTTTATGATATTTGTATTCCAAATAAACCTCACAATATTGAAAACTGTTATAAAAACAACTATATCATTGGGATAATGGGGGCAGGAGTAAGAATTTCAGACTCACGACGACAAAGTTATTTTTCCTATTGCCACTGGTATACAGTTATAAAACTCTGCATCACAGAGCAAATCCAGCTGTTTCGTTATATGTAACTCTGGCACAGTGTAATTTAGTTTTCCTGTTACTATGTGACCCGTCGTTTCAGGGTAATCTGTACAGTTGGCCCTTCACATCCATGGGTTTTGCATCCCAGATACAGATTTAACCAACTGAGATTGGAAAATATTCAGAAAAAGAATTCCAGAAAGCTCCAAAAAGCAAAAGTAGAATTTGCTGGGCAGGGCAACTGTTTACATAGCATTTACATTGTATTCAGTATTATAAGTAACCTAGAGATGATTTATAGTACACAGGAGGATGTGCATAGGTTATATGCAAATACTATGCCATATTATATAAGGGACTTGAGCATGAACGGATTTTTCTATCTGGCGTGCGCGCGCGCGCGCGTGTGTGTGTGTGTGTGAACCAATCCCCTGTGGATACCAAGGGATTGTACACATTTACCACTTTATTGTGTCTATTCTTCATTAAGAAGAGAAACACATGAAGAAGCTCGGCTACAGCACCTTGCTTTTACAGCAGGTCTTTTTCTGAGTAGGGAATTAAACATCTAATGCAGTCACATTATAACCCACACCACAAAGTTTCCTGAGTAATCAAGCACATTATACCCAGTTTGCTTTGTGAAAACCTGCACTGCTAGAAAAGCCCTGTTTTAGTTCCTGGGAAGACCAAGTGGTGCCTTCGCCGATCGGGATGCCGACCGACCTCTAAGCCCTCGTGGACAGCTGCCTAGTCTCACAAGAGGCCAGAAGCCAACAAGAACACAAAACGCCAAGTGACGTCAATGACAACAAAGCGCTGTAAAGTCAGGTATTGTTCATTCGCTCTGTTCCTGGGATGTAGGTTGTTATAGTGATTGGAGCAAACGAGGTTTAACTAGAAAAAGACTGGAATAGTAAAGCAGGAGAAGGAGTTTTGGACTTTATTTACTTATTGAAATGCAGCTAGTGTCTGTTGCAATATTACCTCTCAGCTCTCTGTTCTGCTGTTGCTCTGAGCCCACAGAGAGCAGGCATGGCTATTAGATGTGTGTGTGTCAGGGAAGCGGGACGGGGAGAGGGTGTCTCCCTGACTCGTCCCCTTGTCTTGGCTTCGCTAGGCTGCCCATTCCCCCCGCCACCATTAAAGCCAGCAATGCCTGAAGCTTAGCCCCTCATGGCGTCTAGAGCTCTATGCAGGCCAGAGGTTTGAGCTCTTGAGGGTAAAGCCACTGGGCCAGGGGACACCCACTTCTCAATCCTGGTAGAATATTAATATTTCCCTGCAAGACCAAACCACATGAACAACAGTCATAAAATAAATATAAATAAACTTTCAAGTTGCACTGTGCTTTATAGTTTACAAAGCCCTTATTTAATCTTCCTGAAACCCTGATTGGGTTTTACATTTCTGATTATTAGCTCTATTATACAGTATAGGTGAGGAAACCAAGGTGTAGGAGGATTAAGTGAGGTACACGAGGGTGTCAGCTAGTAATTAGTGAAACAATCCATGTGGCCAGCACGTGGCACACAGCAGGCACATGGTTCAGTAAATATTCAATGCACGAATCAATGAAGGAAGGAACAAATGACCCGGGACTCATACCCAGTCCTTGCAAGTGTGAATCTGTGCTCTCTGCACATGGCCAGGCCACCTTCTCCACCTTCTGTGAACTTCTCTGCAGTCTCCACACCTCTGGGACACCCGGGTATGCCTCATCTATGACAGGGTGAGCTGGGATTAAGCTTTCAAATATCATGTCTTTGTTCTGCAGATGTGAAATTTATGTCTTGAAATTCCAAGAAGGAAAATGATGGCATTTTATTTCACTGGCTCTTTAAAATGTGCTGTGTTCCAAAAGGTTGAATCTATAAACATTACTGGAAATTTGGGAACGGATGCCAGGAATTCCTAAGCTTCGTGTCTGCCTGGGCCAGGGTATGGCTGCTGCTCCTGCAGATTATGGGTTAAGAAATATTGCTATTGGACACTTGTTGGAAATTTTAAGCTCCTTGAAAAATATGGCTCCATTAGGAGAATCCTGTCAAGAGACACACAGGCAGCATTTAAATTTTTCTATCGATCCTTCTTTTGTGGCATGGCCAGAAGCCCTACCGCTGAGCACTTTCAATATTTTTCTGTTTCTCCAACTTCTAGTTGGATTCATCTCTGGAGTATCTTGAAATTTCCTGAAGTTGTCCTCCCATGAAATGGACCACAGGATTAAAAAGGCCAACAGAAAAAAACATTTCCAGTCTGAGTTTTAATGCCTCCAGTAATGAACTGGAGGTAGATTATGTACATCTCAGTCATAGGAGGGAAAATATAAAGCACACCTGATTGGCAAATCAAGTGTTCCTGTGAAGCCAGAGCAAAGGCTGATGAATGAACTATTTATATGGATTCTTGCTTTACCTGTTCTCTTTCCCTGAGACTCAGGAAGATCTTGAACCTGAATCACACTGTTCAAAAGGTATGTTAACGGACTACAAGATTATGATTCCTTTTACATCTTAGTTTTCCTGGTCAATGATAATAATGATGATGACAACAAACATGGCATGGCAAGGGTAAAGAATCCAGTTGGGGTGGTAATTAATTTAGTGAAGGCTTCATGTTCTCTCCAAAAGCAAACACAAAAAAACCCAAAAAGCATAAAACCCAAACCGACCGAACCCGAAATAAACTGACAAAGACGTTCCTGAATTAACTTGAGGTGCTAATTACACCATTTGATTTTATCCACATTGCATGATCCAAAAGAGATGACTGCTTATGCTAAATATGTCTATAAAGAAAAGTGCACTGAGGGTGGGAGAGGGAAAGATGAACCCAGGAGTTGAAAGTCCAAGGAGACTTGGTGGTAATCTCCCTTTTATAGGTTGGTAAATTCAAGGGCACTGTTTGGGACTGTAATGTAAACAGGAACTTTCGTCTCTGTGGAAAGGTACAAGCTCGGAACCCCTGTTTGCTCCAGCAACGTCCCACGGAATAAATGCAATTCATGTTTTCTTGGCAAAGAAGAACTGTTGAATGTAGGTAACCACGAGGCCCCTGAAATGCTTGTCTAAAGTCTCTGGCCACATTAGAAATTATTTTAACTTTGACTTTATGTGTTTTAGAAAATAAATACAAAGAAAAAGCTCAGCCTTTTGATCAGAGTATGGTTTCTTAAGGAATATTTGCATCACAGCAGATTTAAGTGTACAAAGAGGAGGCTGGCTGGGATTCTTGTAGCTACAGGACTCAGTGTGCCTCATATGAGTTTTATACACAAGTTTTACATACAGGAAGATCTTACTGCCTAGTAGATGGTTGTGAAGGTTCCCTCTCCTTCCAGCCTCACAGCCACTGCCAAAATTGCATCACGTATGCCTGATCTTTAGGCCTAAAGGTGGCAAAGGGTGTGATAAGACTTAAATAGGGAACAGCGCAGCTGAGGGCTGGAAGGGAGCAGCCTCGGTTAAGACACAATGTTCCTAAATTGCCTGCTTTTTGGCTGACAGATGCTCCCAGCTGGCTGGTGTGCAAGTCTGTAACTTGCAAAGCAGGCTGGAAAGATGGTTTTGCTTGCCAAAACCAAAGCAAGTAGGAAGCTAGCAGACAGAGCTAAGAGATTTGGTGCATTTTGCTGACTGGTTTTAATCCCCTGCCTAGTACGGGAAATCGAACTGGGCCCAGGAAGTCTTGTTTGATTATTTTAGCTTCTTCCGTCCATTTGAATAGTATAGGCCTGGGTTAGGGAGTAAGGCTCCAGTTGCCTCAACAGCACCCTTCCAATTCACCTTCATACAAAACTTCCCTGGTTTCATCAAAATGACTTGACAAGTGGTTTTCAAAATGTGCTCCCTGGGTCAGCAGCACCACCATCCTTTCAGAACTCGGTAGAAATGTAAATTCTTGGCCCCTACCCTGGTCCTACTGAATCAGAAATACTGGAAGTGGGCCAGGAGGTTCTCCAGGTGATTCTGGTGTACATTAAAGTATGAGAACTTCCTCTTTAGACCAAGCCAATCAGGTAAACCATGATCATTAAAACTGGTGGGATAGAGCTACTTATGCAAGAGTTGGGGGAGCACAGAGAGAGACCTAATAGAAAGTGGCAGCCACTCTACTGATGGCCATTTGTATAAAACCAAGGTGCTTTCCTCTCTGTAGCCCAAATGAGGTAAGACTTGCTAGGGGAAAAGGAACACCAGGAAAGAACCTGGTGACGTCTGGAAAAGTTCCTAAGAGCTCTGCGGTCTTTGAGAAGGCCTGGAGGTGAATGGGTGGCTGCCCACCCAGAGGAAGGAGCTGTTGCCTCTCACCCAGCACTACCCTATTTTGTACACAAGTCTCCTGATCACACTTGAAAGTTCTTTATTCTATAGATATGGTGAGAATAGAAAATGGAGGTGGGCAGGAGGGAGGGGAAGAGTGGGCTGCAGTAACCCCACGATTGGGTTAGGCAGAGAGAACTACTGAGAATCATGCAGAGTTGGAAGATTCCTCAAAAGTCACTGGCTCATCCACCATGAGATAATGATTGCTTCATCACCACCATCATCGTCATTGAGCTACAGCTGACTGAGTAGCCTCCTACATGCCTGGAACCATGGTAGGTGTTTTATGTAGATTTTCTCTAGTTGTCCCCCCACCCCCAGCAACCCTGCAAGCTTGCTGGTATTACCTCAGTGTACAGATAAACAAAATGAAACTCAAAGAGGGTTAGGAGCAGGTCCAATATTAGACAGGTAACAGGGGCTGAAACAGGATTCTCATCCTTATCTGGTATGTGACACCATCACTCTATAATACTCCAGCCTGGTGATTTCCATCCAGCCTGTACCTGAATATTTCCAGGGACAAGGTGCTCCTTACATCCTAGGGTAGTTCATCTTTGGGCTACTGGAATGTTCTTTTGTTTACTGGTGCCAAAATCTACCCCCCCGGCAGAGTTCACTCACTTGTCTTGAAGTTGGCCCTAGTGATATGCCTGGTGACTCCACAGGACCCAGCAAACCCACTTCCTACACTGATAACTCTGAATATCTACACAGAGTTCCAGGAATCTTTACTTCCTTCAACTAAAAAGCCTTGGTTTCTTTTCTTCCCCTCTTCATTTTCTGTTATAGAAAGGCAGAGGGTCTCATTTTAAAGCCCTGAAGATTTGTCCTCATAACCATACATCTGCATCTCATAGAATGCTGGGATGGTATTCTTTATGTATCTAATGACTCTTTGAGCTGTTGTGTTTACGCAACTTCAGGCACAGATATAAATCGAAACCCCCATTATTCCTCAACCATCCCAGAGAGCAAAAAAGGTCACAGAGCGATCAGAGCTCAGGGTGGAAGGGGACCCCTCTTGTGATGTTTCCGAGATAAGGCCTCTCTGGGGAATGAAGTGTGTGGGATCAACTTGCCTGTACTTTTAGAAAACGGCAACCGAGGGCTTCACAGCCTTGGGGCTGGATGACAACACACGTGGGTGGAAAACCAACCTTGAGAATCATGCGTGGATGGCCCCCCAAATCCTTGAGCCTTGGTGTGGCTGGTGGAGATGGAGGTCGTGAGTTTCACCCATGGGAGGTGGGGCTCTTACCCTGCAGCACCCTGGTCTGGAACCTTGAGGAAATCCAAGCTCTCCGGCGTCTGTGACACTCGGTCTGAGCCAACGGACTGTTGTCGCGGTAAGGGTGGGCGAGCCATAGAAGGGCACAGGCTCCTCTGAGTGGACCTCTGGTTTCCAGCAGCGTGGGGATACGGCACAAACTGGTTTTTAATGACTCCATTCTGATGGTAGCCTAGAAAGTGGGAAAGAGGAGAAAACAAAGCAGAAAATTTCTGATCCTATGCTAAAGGCTCTCCAAATTTTTTTCCGCCCGTTAGCCAAGAGTGAGTTACTTAGCTTTGCCAGGCCTCAGTTTCCCCTTCTGAAATAAGGGAGGGCATGACTTCTCACATTTTGCGAGGAATAGAGCCCAAGACATTGTACACCACCCGGCCAGTGCCTGCAACATAGCAGACGCTCATGCATGCTTGTTGATCCTGACTTTAGAACCACCAAAAATGTTCGGGGGGGTTCGAAGCCAATGGTCAAAGAAAGGTAAGCCTGCAAACTAGTTGGGAGGCACATTCTTGGGTCTAAGAAAAATGATGACGTTGTGATTCAGGAGGGCTGGCAGCCAGCTGTTTAAACAGCTGGATATCCGTTTTCAAGGGGTCAGTCTGGGGTGTCCTCTGCAGGAGCTGTGGGAGGTGAAGGGAGCACCCCACACAGACAGGGGAGATGTGGCCGTTGGTTGGATTAATCTGGAGAGAGCGAGCTGTCGTAGCCAAACTGTTCCTGGTCAAGATCACATTATCTGGTAAGTAACAGACTCTGGTGCTGGGCTCCAAACCGTGCGCCTTGGCTGAAAGCGGCACTGTCATTCCCAGCTATGTATGAAGAAGCCCTTATCTCTTCTCCCACTGACCGATTTGGGGAAGAGTGAAGGGGAACAAGGCTCCCCAGGGCACGCTTTTGGTAAACCCACCGTAAAGCAAACCTCTTCCATGCGAATTAAGAGAAGAACTCTTTGGTACCAGTGGGATGACCCTTAGTTTATAAGGCGACTCGGGGTTCAGGTTTGGCTCTGCCTCTGATAGCTGTGTTGACCTTGAGCGAGATACTTGACCTTTCAGAGTGTCAATTTCTTCATGAAAGAGACAAGGAGCTTGGTGAGACCCCACATGCTGCCAAGGCTGCCAAGGACAGCAGAAGGGCATCCAGAGTGGGACGTGTTCTAGGGCCATGATACTCAAAAGGGGTCCCATAGATGGACTGCTCCGTGCCACTCGTGACCCACCCACCATCAATAAGCTCAGAAATTAAGAGCAAGCATTTAGAAACGTTCACAGCAGTTTCACAGACATATCTCATGTCTGTTGAATCTAGTAAGAAATTTTGGCTTACATTTTGAATGCTTTTAAAATTCCATTCTTCTAGTAACTTTTATTATATCTTACAAAAGAATAGTTTGTGATGGATTAAAAATTAAGTAAAAAACCCCACAAAAACCCAAAACAAAACAAAACAAAACCCCAAGCCCTTGATCCTTCATCATAGATAGTATGAGAAGTACTGATGTAAGGGATTGGGGTCCAATCGCCTCATTTTATTGGTGAAGAAACTGTCACACACAGAGGTTGGGAGCTGTGCTCAAGGTCAGGTATTTGGTCTGAGCCGACTGTGGCCAACACAGCTGAGGCAAATGAGCTTTCCAGGTGGTCTGGCCAGGATTTTGCACGGGCGGCTGGCGCATAAGTAGTAACAAAACACTGCACTGGTTCTCTTAGGTTCTTTTGTGCTTGGATTTTCTTCAAGGATAAAGGCAGAGGGGAGGAAAGACAGCTGGGCCAGGCAGGATGGGGACTCCAAAAGAGATGAGAATTAGTTTCTCACTGATAGGCATGGTTGTCCATACTTCAGCACGCAACTGTGAGACTCCAGAGCAGGAGACAAAAGAAATGCTTTTTACTGCTTATTTTGGACACTGCTACAAATTAATTCCCTTGTCTGGGATGATCTGAGTCAAGTGTGGTCCCAGGATGACCCTTTTCAGACCTACAAGCCTAAACTTATTAACATCAAACACTCTGGGGGCAGTTTCTTATTAACTGAATTGTGAGTGATGGAAAAACATTTTGTGAGTTTTGAGAGTACTCTTCCAATACTAAACAGATTCTTTTAAGGGCAAAGCCTCTTACATTTATTTGGGTTTGGATTTTGACCTGCATGCTATATTTTTATCATTTAAAAAAATGAGAAAAATGAAACATAAGATCTAAAAATTTTTCTGAATCAATTTTGCATTCTCCCAGATATTACTTTATTTCGTGGAGCAGTTCTCGTAGATTCTATCTGATTAAGAATAGACTTTCTATTTATTCACTCAGCTGTTAACTAGTTACAAAGTACTGTCATGGTATTTGGCTGGAGCTGAGTAGTGGTGGGGTTATACCTTGCAAACTCCAATTTCCATAGAGGCAGTGTCCTACAACTTAAAAGCTGACGACATTCCGGTCGTCATGGACAAGGAGCTCTATTTCCTCTTACTGATGTACAAAGCCTTCCCTAAGGGAGGTAACACTGCCAGGTAAGGAAATGCAAATCGCTAACTCAGCCACAGTGCACTCTCACTAGCTCATACATACCTTCCCTGGATTTTGGGGTCACAGGTAGGGCCATTGTGTTGGGAGGAGTACATCTGGCACTGAAATGGCTCACGGCTGGCTAATATGTGGGCACTTATTGGCTAATGCGTTTCTTCCTCAAGGTATTTTACACATCTGGGTCTAGTCTATGACGCATGCTTGGCTTACCTGGTGGCGGAGGGGCAGCTCTCATTGGGTAGTTGGCATTGTGAGTCCCACTGGAATAACCTCTGCTTTGAATAGTGTTCCTTCGGGTAGGACCTGAAATAAACCAGCAAGACAAAGTTAAAATCGGTGCTACTGGCTGGTTTTACGGCTCCTGATGGTTTTCTGCTTATGGAAAACTTTTGAGAAGTTTGGAACGCAGGTCTCCGTCGGATCTGCAGGAGACTGGTTGCAGTGGAGACGGCTGTTTGAGGGAAGAATTGTCCTGGCAGCTGTTGGATGGGAGGGGCTGGAGGACATGTGATGGAGGGAGGGATTTGAAATGTCAGAGCCAGTAGCTTTACAAAGAGGTGTTATTAATAAGCTTACAAAGGGGTTTCTATTGTTGTAGACTTTGCAGAGACAGAGGAGACATCTGAATGTTCGCACTCATGTTCTGACCACAGCACTGCAGAAGCCGAGGCTGTGTCTGCTGCACATCGTGGTCACTGACGTGAAGGACACCGCAGCTCCAGCACCTCTGCTTTTAGTCCAGAGCCTTTCTCGCCAGAGTTTGCGTTCCACAGTCTTCTAAGTAAACACAGAGACCCTGAAGGGTAGAAGCAGACTGATACCCTGGACACAGACGTGCAAGTGTTAGAAAACAAGCAGGGCCAAATGGAGCTTCATGTGGGCCAGAATTAGGGCTGGGGCGGCTGGGCCACTGGCGGCCAGACGAGATCTCTGCAGAGACTATGTGTTGGAAAGGAACACAGTAAACAAGGTCTCGAGTGGGACATGAAGGAGCTTCAGGACATGAAGCTGATTAAACCGGCGGGAAGAGGGGTGCAGAGGGAATTCCTAGTAAAGAGAAGAGCAGGAAGTGATAAGGCATGACAGCATAACGCAGAGGAGCTGGGTCTCAGGTCCTGGGACAAGGGGAGGAGGCCAGGTTAGGGTGTCCCCCCTTCCTGCCCTCTTTTCCCCATGAAGATATAATAAAACACCGTATTAGACAACGTTTCACTTTGAGGCCGGCTGAGAGCATTGCTCATACACATCTTGCTGGTTATCTGCAGCTCTCCTTTGCCATGCTCTGTGCCCTGGGTTCTGAGCCCAATGGAGTGCTAGGCCTCTGCATTCCAGTTGGGTTTGGTCAGTGGGAGGCACCGGCAGGAGACTGGGGTGCCAGAGGAGAGAGGGGCTGGGGTATCTCTTCCTTTTTTTCCCCAAATTGAAGTCCAGTTGATTTAGTTTCTGGCGTACAGCAAAGTGACTCTGATATACATACATTCTTTTTCAGATTCTTTTCTGGGGTCTCCTCTACCTACGTCCTTAGAGTAATAGTGGCATCCTGCTGTTCTCTGCCCGAGTCCCAACTTCGTTCCCTTAGCCCTGCCAACACCCCTGCAAAGAGTCCTTTTATGTGAAAGTCTCTTAAAAAAATCCCACCTAAGTGTGCTGTCTACTGCACATACCAACTGATACACAGATATATAGCAACATTTTCTGAGTGGCTATTTCTCTGTACTGTATTAGTGAGTTATATAGTACGTGCCAATGTGCGCCTTGTAGACAGATGTCATAAAGGCCTATTTTATACCTGTCATACTCTTTTTTGTTTTTTTGTTTTTTTTTTGGCCGTGTGGCTTGCGGGATCTTACTTCCCCAACCAGGGATCGAACCCAGGCCCCGGCAGTGAAGGCACCAAGTCCTAACCACTGGACCACCAGGGAATTCCCGACCTGGCATACTCTTCATCGACCGTACACATGGGCTGCATTCTGTAAAGATAACTACATTATATGAGTACATAGCATATGTAATTACTCTAAATTATAAATATAATTTATATTATGTAAATTATATATAATTTACATAATA